>NC_086447.1:75060720-75398220 GCF_028390025.1 Pseudophryne corroboree
CTTCCCCATCCGCCACACCACCTGCACCTGGCCCTCCCCGACCCGCAGCACCTCCGGACCCCCTACCCCACCCCCAGCACCCCAGCCCCTACCCATCCCACAGCACCCTCGGTACCCTTCACCCATCCACAACATCCCTGGCCCTCCCCCACCCGTGGCACCCCTGCCCCTCCTCCACCTGCAGTGCCTCCGGATCCCTTCCCCATCTGCAGCCCCCACTCCTCTGCCCCTCCCCCACCTGCAGCACCTCCCGACCCGTCCCCACCCGTCCCGTCCCCCGCATCCGCCCCCCTTCCCCCGCAGCATCTACAAACACCCTCCCCCATCCGCAGTCCCCCCCACACCCGCTACATTCTGTACATCGTGCCCTGCAGGTGCTGTTCACGCCGTCGCAAGTGGCTGCGCCTCCTTCACCATCGCACGCCCTTTCATTGTGCAATATTTAACCACTAACAAAGGAATGCAGGTAATACACCATATAATACAAATATTAAACCCCAGAAAGGCATGCAAGGGTTAAGGGGGCGTAGCCCCTTGCAACGGTGTGAAGAGCGCCGTAGGGCGCGATGAAGCACCTAGTAATATAATTAGTAGAGATGTTCAGCTTGGTTTCGATTGAAACCACAACCACCTGAGCTTCTGCATTATTAGTAGATATGAGTTCCGGCTCTGTTCTTCTCACCAAACTCAAATCTGAAAATGGTTAAAAGCCGGCATCGGGCCTCATGGGTTTTGGATTTCATAAAGTCCCTCAATCGAGATTTGGACACCATTTCACACAAGATGCCAGAGGAAGAGGGTGCAGGACTGTGGACTCTGAGACACTACAGACAGGACACATCACACACCAGTGGCAGTAACCAGAGGGAGTGTGTGTTTGATTGTGTGCTCTGAGACACCAAGAAACACATAGATATAACATACAGAAGTGGCAGTGACCAGAGGGAGGATGTGTGTGACTGTGGGCTTTGAGGCACTAAAAAACTCACAGACAGGACACGCTTAGGGCTGTATTCAAATGATATATCACGCCAAATCTCCTTTTTAAAGTGATACCCGTTATCACACATATCGTGCCAATAGTAATCAGGTTTAGCTGCGTAGCCCTTGGGTGCCCTCGCTACCCCCTGGGGAAATGATTATACCGCACCCATCAGCAGAAACAGAATGGATGTGGAAGGGAGTGAAAAGAACTGAATAAAGCCCATTTAAAAGTAAAAGAGAACACTAAGGCTGAAGAACAAACTGTGTATTCAAAAATCCCTGATGAGAGTCTAGAGTTGTCCATGTTAGCTATGTGTGAGTCTGACATTTCTGACACTGTACTCATAAAGAAGACTCCTTCCGCCATTTCTGCACCCTCTTGAAATATGTCGACGATCAGTACATGTAAAAATGGTGACATAGAAATATTGAGGGTGCTAGTGTGGAAGTGCAACAGAATGAGGGAGATACTTGTGCATCTGATATTATTCAGGATGTTGATGATGAGGATGGTCAGATACCAATGACAGCAATTCTTGCCCATAATAAAAAGAAGTCCATTATCATCCCTGGGCATAGGATCAAAAATGCTACATCTTTCATGTGGAATTATTTTTGCCCAAATCCTAACATTTTTGCAGGCATCTGTACCATTTTTGAGGCCAAAGTTAGTAGAAGTTAATCATCTAGGCACTTCCTCTCTGTTACATCATTTTGAGTGAGTTCATTAAAATTTAATTGACACACTCATCATGTACCTCCTCATTAGTGATCAGTTAGTCCTTCCAAAAATATTTTTGTGTGGAGCACAAACAAACCAAGCACTTCAGCCACAAAGTGGCAGTCCCTGTCACTGAAATGCTTGGTTTGTTAAACTGTGCATATCTTTTTTTATTATTCTAAATATGAGTGGGTGAAAGGGACCAAGAAAAACGTCATCTTGTGCCACTTGTGGATTAGATTTAGTAGAAAAAAAATTGTAATATCCCTCATACTCAGACTCTCTGGTTCACTACTACAGGGGTGTGTTACACAATTAGAAGGGGGAAGGGGGGCAGGTGGTAGTATGGCCAGCAAGTCATCCTCCTAATAATTGTTTTTGTAAGATAAGCTGATTTGTAGTTTGTAGCTCTGCAAAGCAACTATTCTTTTTCTTGGCTTCTTTGACAATCATTGGCTATTCATTTTGTATTATTTAATGGCCTTTTCTCTTTTAAAAAAATTAGCATTTCTAAATGAAATTCATCATTCTGAATGTAACTACAAAATGTTGAACAGTGTGCCAAAGGGAATGTGACCCTAATTGTTCCTATTCAAGGGCCTAATTCAGATCTGATCACTGTTGTGCGAAATCGCACAGCGTCCGATTATCAGATAACTGCGCTTGCGTATGCACCGCAATGCGCTGGCGGTGACAGGATGGTGCAAAAAATTTGATCGCCAGACGTACGGGATAGTGATTGACAGGAAGCAGACATTTGTGGGTGGTTAACTGCCCATTTTCTAGGAGTGTCAGGAAAAACACTGGCGTTCCCAAGCGTTTTCTGGGAAGGTGTGTGACGTCAGGTCCGGCCCCGAACAGCCTGAGTCTGTCGCACTGTAGGAGTAAGTCCTGGGCTTTGCACAGACTGGAAAAATCATTAACTGAAAAATAACATGAATTAATCAGTCAATTAATCAATCAATCTAAACCAATGAAGTAATCATTTTGAATCAATTAATTAATCAACCAACCAACCAACCAACCCAGGGCCGGCTCTAGGCATGTTCGAATAGAGCGGCCGCGCAGGTCGCCACCCTTAATGGGCGCCGCGCGCTGGCGCCGCCATATTCGATGCTGGAGCCGGCCCTGTGTGTGCAGCATTTGCCCGTCGCGCTGTGTGTGCGCTATGCGCGCTGCGCGGCGCCGGTGTCTAATGTCAGACGCCGGCGCCGCGCATAGCGCACACAAGTGGCCGCCCGCCAGCCCGCACCCGGACCCAGGCTCAGGCTCACTCTCACTCGCCCGGCCGCCCGCCCGCCAGCACTCCCACACTCGGACAGCAGTACTCCTCCCCAGCGCCGCAGGTATTTTGGGGGGGGGGGATCCGCACTGTGGGGGCATTTATCTGGCACTGTGGGGGCATTTATCTGGCACTGTGGGGGCATTTATCTGGCACACACACAGGGGGCATTTTTGGCTATGTGGGGGGCATTTCTGGCACTGTGGGGGCATTTATCTGGCACTGTGGGGGCATATCTAGCACTGGGGGCATTTCTGGCTCTGTGGGGGGCATTTCTGGCACTGTGGGGCATTTCTGGCTCTGTGGGGGCATTTCTGGCTCTGTGGGGGCATATCTGGCACTGTGGGGGCATTTATGTATCTGGCATTGTGGGGGCATATCTGGCACTGTGGGGGCATATCTGGCACTGTGGGGGCATTTCTGGCTCAGTGGGGGGCATTTCTGGCTAAGTGGGGGGCATTTCTGGCTCAGTGGGGGGCATTTCTGGCACTGTGGGGGCATTTCTGGCACTGTGGGGGCATTGCATATCTGGCTCCGTGGGGGCATATCTCGCTCTGTGGGGGCATATCTGGCACTGTGGGGGCATATCTGGCACTGTGGGGGCCTTTCTGGCACTGTGGGGGCATATCTTGCACTGTGGGGGCATTTATCTGGCTCTGTGGGGGCATTTATCTGGCTCTGTGGGGGCATTTATCTGGCTCTGTGGGGGCATTTATCTGGCACTGTGGGGGCATTTATGTATCAGGCACTGTGGGGGCATTTATGTATCAGGCACCGTGGGGGCATTTATGTATCAGGCACCGTGGGGGCATTTATGTATCAGGCACCGTGGGGGCATTTATGTATCTGGCACCGTGGGGGCATTTATGTATCTGGCACTGTGGGGGCATTTATGTATCTGGCACTGTGGGGGCATTTATGTATCTGGCACTGTGGGGGCATTTCTTGCACTGTGGGGGCATTTCTTGCACTGTGGGGGCATATCTTGCACTGTGAGGGCATTAATGTATCTGGCACTGTGGGGGCATATCTGCGCTGTGGGGGCATTTATCCATCTGGAACTGTGTGGCCATTTATGTAGCTGGCACTGCTGGGGGGCATGTCACGTGTAGCTGGCACTGCTGGGGGGGGCATGTCATGTGTAGCTGGCACTGCTGGGGGGCATATCATGTAGTGTTCCCGCTAGGCGTCTGTGGCTGGGCAGTGTGTCTCAGTGCTCTACCTGGCGCAATGTGTCTAACGTGCTCTTATAGGAGGTTCTACCTGGTGCAATGTGTATTAGCTGCACTACTGTGTGGTGTAATGTGAATTGCCACTATAATGTGGCTACGCACCTTCCCCACGAAGTAACTCCCCTAAATTTTTGCTGCGCGCCTTCGGCGCGCACTGTCCATGCTTTAGCGTGTGGAAATGGGAACAACAAGCATTACAGTATGTACATCATTTTGCCCACCTAATTTAAAAGTGTGCCCTCCATGTGATCAGCAACGTGCCCTAAAAAGTGAACACTATCACGTGTAGCTGGCACTGCTGGAGGGCATGTCATGTGTAGCTGGCACTGCTGGGGGACGAGACCACGCCCACTTTTTAGGAGACCACGCCCACTTTTCCAGGAGCGCGCGCGCCTTAGGCGCGCGCATGGGGGGGGGGGGGCACTTTTAAATTTTCTCGCTCAAAATTTTCTCGCTCAGGGTGCTAGTAGGCCTGGAGCCGGCCCTGAACCAACCAACCAACCAGGCAATCAATGATTTACCTTCCTGACACTACATTCTCAATATACATTTGCCTGTACTGCCCTGGGGCCTCTTCTTTTGAAAACATTCTTTCTATGGGTTAGTAAAGTTTATTACACTGACATCCTGTCTGCCACTGCTGTGCAACAATATTTCATAAATGTGCTATTTTCTTTTAATTTGCAGTGTGTTTGTGCTGCTGCTCCTATACTTAGTTAATGCTATTGAGGTTAATAGCACTGTAGGATCACAAACAGGCCAAGATTACATGATTTTAGCTGTTTTTAGCAATTTACTGTAATTACAAAAAATCCAGGCGCAAAACCAAAACATGTGAGGATGGCTTTACAAACACAGGAAAACAAAACTAAAACACTGAGGGTGGTTTTGGCAAAACCAAAATACAGGGGTCCACACGCATCTCTAATAATAATATAGTATTTGAGGACACCTGGGCATTTTTGTTGAAGATGGACTTGCATACTGTATAAAAGTATTAAAAAATACTGAACTTTTAGCTGTGTCTGAAAACCAGGGCTAAGTAACACTTGTGTAGTTTTCAAGTATTGTACATCCCAATGGTCACAATTTTCTTGGGTCAGTGCCATTCCACAAGCAACAAAAGTCTGGTTAGATGGGGGCTGGGTTTGGATGGATCAGGTGAGGAACCTATTTAGAACCGCTTTGTATGCGGTTTATATTCTTGTCTTCTCTCACACGTACTATACTGTCGTTTTTTGTCTTTTTTTAAATAAAGTCAAATATTTACATTTAAGCCCATATCACAATTTCATATTTCATAGAATATTTCATGTTTTTTTTTTCTCTACCTTTTAACTCTTTGTAGTTGTACAATAGTTATCCCTCAGTGGTCGGCTGGCTACCTGTGCGTCACAGAACCATTGTTGAAAACAGCAATAAGATGCGTGAATTTCTAAGAGAGACATTTCTAATACAGGAGAAAGAACTGGACATACATGATAAGAGGAACCTTATAGAGTCATTCCTTGTGAAGCAACAAGCGTTATGCATTGAATTTGTGTGCACTGTTGTTAAAGAATACATGTAAACACGTACGCATAAAGATCCATAAAGTCAGACATGCAGGTCTCTGAAGTATGTTTTCTTTTACGTTTTCTTTTTTAACCTGCTTTATTGCTTTTGTTGCACAATCCTATTTTTTAAATGTGCATTTGAGGATACTACGACTAAAAATACGATGATGTTGGTTAATATATTCTGATGTCTCTTGGGTTTAGGATTTGGGGACTAATTCAGACCTGATCTCTACTCTGCAAATTTGCAGAAGTCTGCGATCAGATAGTCACCGCCCATAAAGAGTGAAAACCCGCCCCCAGGCAAGTGTATGAATGCATGATTATGCCGTGCAAAAACTTTGGCAGACAGCGGACATCTGAAAATCCGTCTGCAACTCACTCGCCATGTAATGATTTTTCCAGTCCGTGCAGTGTGTGCGTAGCCCAGGACTTACTCGTACAGTGTGATGAGAACAGGCTGATCGGGGCCTGGAGGGGACGTCACACACCATCAATGAAAATGCTTGGGAACGCCTGCGTTTTCCCTGACACTCCTAGAAAATGGGCAGTTAACCAACCACAAATTTTCCGCTTCCTGTCAATCACCTTTCCGTACTTCTAGCGATCAAAATTTTCACGCTATTCTGTCGCTTTTCGGGCTCACGTCAGCGCATTGCAGTGCATATGCAAGCACAGTCATCCGATAATCGGCCGCTGTGCGATTTCGCACAACAGCGATCTGATCTGAATTAGGCCCTTGATTAGGAACAATTAGGGCCACATTCGCTTTGGCACACTGTACAACATTTTGTAGTTACATTCAGAATGAGATGGAACAGGTTGGAAAATTATGCTAAAATCTAATTTGCCTATTAATCAGTATGATGATCATGACCACAATGCCCCAGTTCTAACTTTAATGTTAATTAATGTTGTTTGGATCAGCAAAACATTTGGCTATGCATTCATTAAAGATTTAATAATTGACCCTATATGTCCATCTGGCACATTCATTTGATCATGGCCACATCCTAAGTTTTGGAACTAGTGAAGGAAACTTGGTTACTTTTGTGATTCTACTAACAGTGTGATTTTAAAATGAGTCTTGGGCTGGTACATACTAGGGAGTATTATACCAGGTAGTGTAGAGTATCTTGTGTGGATTTGCATTGTGCATGTCTCGAGTGCAAACACAACAAATGCACAATTGCAGATTCTAATGCATTACAAAATATCAAACCTTTAAGACTAGAGAGATGGAGTAGTTCAGCAATCATGCGCATATGTGCCTGCTTGGAGGGTTATCTTTTGTAGATGCTACAGGGCAGGTGCAAGTAAAAACTGATGATGATGATGATGATGATGATGATGACGACGACTTGTACTAAACTACTGTGGTTTAATATACTGCTAATGAGTTGCTGTATGCATCCTGGGAATTTTTGTTTCCTAAGCATTGTGATTTTTTTGTCCTATTCATTTAAAGGTAATCATGTGCTGTCTTTGTTATCTTAAATAATTATTGTATCAGATACTGTAGGTTTGGTTTTCAAATCATTCTGTCTACATTAGGCTGGAAATGGTTTGGTTGTGCAGTAATTCCATTTGAATTTGGGTTTCCTTTCACTTTGATATACGTCAGGAAGCAATTGATGACTTCTTAAGAAATGAATATATAAAAATATAACTCAAGCAGATTTCTTCAACTAAAATATAAATACTGAAAACAAATACAGAAACACCAGAAACAGTAGTAGTACATGGAACCTATTGCTTTGTTTGCTGTCTTGGTAAGGCTAGAAGATGTTGACAATTTATCATGAACTTGATGCATCTCTAAAATATTTTGTTGGTTAAAAATTTATTACCATTTATATTTTGCAGGGAAAGCCAGAATCTACTTTATATTATCATGATCACAACCTACTTGCACTGGTCAGCAATCTGTTTATTGCTGGAATGGAAACAACATCAACTACTCTGAGATGGGGTCTCCTGCTAATGATGAAATACCCTGAAATCCAAAGTAAGAAATGAGTATGGAAAATAATATGTACAAGTGATATGTAACAATACCTTTGCGTTAGTCACTTTTATGCACAGTTGTGTATCTGTCTCTGAGTGATCTTGCTGTGGTGTCATTATGATTATGCATTATAATTAAGGAGACCTCTTTTTGCTTGGCAGAAAAAGTGCAAAATGAAATAGAGAGAGTCATGGGATCAGCTCAGCCACAGACAGAGCTCAGGAAGCAAATGCCATACACCGACGCCGTCATCCATGAAATACAACGGTTTGGTGACATTGTGCTGGGTAATTTACAGCACGCAACTTCCAAAGATGTCACGTTCAGAGTATATTTTATTCCAAAGGTGGGTGGAATGTCATAAAATACTAACTGGTTTGTTTTTTCCTTACTGTATGGTGGCGATTTCCTTTCTGAAACATAATTCCTGATGTGCTTACGGCAACTGTCTATCACCTCTCCCTATCTCTAAAAGAACATTTGTAGTGAAAACTTTCGCTTTTCATTATTTTATAGTGGCAAGGAAGCAGTCCTGAAATGCAGTATTGTACCATAAAATATACCAATTTCTTTGTAACTGTCTCTGTATGTGGGTCATATGAGTGCTGTGTGCAATGACCACTAGGGCAGGATCTCCAAGTTACCCGCCTTATACACACACAACTGGTCGCAGCGTAACGTATTCAGTCGCAGTGCGGCATATTAACTCGCAGCATCATGTGCTGAGATCCAGGACAGTGTAATACTGGTTTACAGAACAACAAAAGAAACTACTTGTTCAGCGCCTCAAACAAATCAATCATTTAAATAAAACCAACAGATTAAGGTACAACAGGCTCCTGAGACACTGCGCTTGCCACACCACTATGTGAGATGGATTGGAAGACTATAGAGCAAGAAAAGTGGCTGCGCTGTGTGTCAGCAGCTATATAAAATAGAGAGCACAACGTATAAAATGTAAAGAATTTACTCTCTTAATCAATATAGTTATAAAACATGTAGGTTAATAATACACCTATATCTGTCTCAGGTGATATAAAGGTTCAGCCGTGTGAAAAAAATGGCTATCCAATATATTAAATCCTAATTGTGCAATAGGGAGGGAACAGGAGAATTTGTAGATGTAGTTCCAGATAAATGTAAACATATACTACCTCTCCGGCAAGGGCTGGTATAAACTTGGCCGGGCGTCCCCGGCTAGTGAGTCCTGCGTTGCCCGATGTTCTGCACAGAGGAGAGGAGTATTGCGGTGCCCAGTGCCGAGCACCTCCCAATAGAAAGAGATGTATGATCGTCTCCTGTATTCCTGATCGCCAGCCGGCGATGAAGCAAGCTGCTGAAATGCACAATGTGATTGCACAGCGGAGCGGAAAGGTGGGTAACCCAATGCTGAGTACCTGCCGCCAGGAGGAAATGTGCGGTCGTCTCCTGTTCTCGTGATCGCTGGCCGGCGGTGATAGCAAGCTGCTGTCGGAAAGTCAAAGGCGGTTTCTTGCCGCGGTCAGCCGGTCAGCTGGATGGAAGAGAAGCTGTGTGGATTGCACAGGATAAATTCACCTGGACCAGGTGTATGGAAGGCGGGGTCCTGACGCGTTTCGTCACGATCACGTGACTTTATCAAAGGTATAATCTTGCCTCCAGGCCAGTCAGTATTTATGGCCCCAGTGTCTCATCAAAAACAGGTGTCAGTAATGAAGGATAAAATAACACATTCAATATACGTTGGCTCTCATAGTAAAACAGAACTTATAAAAGTTATAAAGCAACCAAATATATGGCAGAAACATTACAATAATGAGGTATAATAACTTATATCATATTAAGGAATACAGATTGGACATATAAAGAGGTTTTGAATGTTCCCATGATATACATGGGAACTCTTAAAATATGGACTAATCAGACATCATCAGCTTGTCTTAATCTTCAATCAGAGATTTAGTGATAGCAGCCACAGGAATCTCTAATGATATCAGGTGAGAGAATACCTCTCCAGAGATAGCACTGGTCATAGGAGTATGATACAGAAAAGAAAAAATCATATTTGTAGATATATAACTATATATAAGCGGCTATATTAGTTTTCCTTCATATTTATTTTATTTATATTTCTATACAGCGTTAATTCACCCAAATGCATAAAGGGCTGAATGTATTAAAAATAAAGCACCTAACATATACAAGTGTTACCAGCATGGATTCAAACTCAGATCTAGACAAACACATTGTTCAGTGGTTTAACCTCTTGCACCACTGATTTAGTAGATGTGAGGAAGGGAAAGTTTCAAAGTTATGTATTGTCATTCCGAAATGAGAGATCTCATGTTATAAACCCAAGAATGTTATTAACAAAGAGTTGAGAGATCAAATAAACGTCTAATACTACAATAGGTGTGTAGATGCATGAAATAAAAAAATTAAACTATAATGGATAAAACTGTACAGATACCTGGAACATTCTATCCGATATCCTAATACTGAAATATTGAATTTATTTACTCTATCAGAGACTTGGAGGTCAGGTGCCTCTAATTAGCACCAGCTAAAGTGCTTGAAAGGCAAACAAGAATCTAACAGACATTGTGTGTTCATGTCCCACATAATATTCCAATCCTCCAGAGATAGCACTGGTCATAGGAGTATGATACAGAAAAGAGAAAATCATATTTGTAGATATATAACTATATATAAGCGGCTGTATTTGTTTTTCTTCGTATTTATTTTATTTATATTTCTATACAGCGCTAATTCACCCAAATGCATAAAGGGCTGAATGTATTAAAAAGAAAGCACCTAACATATACAAGTGTTACCAGCATGGATACGAACTCAGATCTAGACAAACACATTGTTCAGTGGTTAAACCTCTTGCGCCACTGATTTAATAGATGTGAGGAAGGGGAAGTTTCAAAGTTATGTATTGTCATTCCGAAATGAGAGATCTCATGTTATAAACCCAAGAATGTTATTAGTAAAGAGTTGAGAGATCAAATTAACATCTAATACTACAATAGATGTGTAGATGCATGAAATAAAAAAATTAAACTATAATGGATAAAGATGTACAGAAACCTGGAACATTCTATCCGATATCCTAATACTGAAATATGGAGTTTATTTACTCTATCAGAGACTTGGAGGTCAGGTGCCTCTAATTAGTACCAGCTAAAATGCTTAAAAGGCAAACAAGAATCCAACGGACACTGTGTGTTCATGTCCCACATAACATTCCAATCCCACTAGATTAATACAACTAAGCTGTAAGGACTATATTGTGTGAATATACGGTAGATAAGATTTTTGAAGAGGACTACAGTCAGAGGAGCATAGATGAACCAATGCATTTGAACTATCATACATCAAATTCAATGCACTCATTTAGGCCATCTGGCATTAAGGTTCTTAGTTTATGGATCCAATAATTTTCTCTGAGGCAGAGTTTTCTATATCTGTCTCCTTCACGTACTGTTGGTGTAATGCTTTCAATACCAATTAGTTGGATATCATCTGGATTTTTATGGTGTTTTTCCATAAAGTGTCTGGAGACACTATGGAATAAAAAGCCTTTTTGGATATTGCGTCTGTGTTCAAGGAATCTAATTCGTAGTTTTCGCGTTGTTCTACCAACGTACATCAGGTTACATCTGCAGATCAATACATATATTGTGAACGAACTATTACAGTTTATGTGTGAACGAATTTCTACCTTAGAGGAGTTAGGGGTGTTGAAAATTTTCACATTATTCATGATATACGCACAGGTAATACATTGTTTTGCCCCGCATCTAAAGCATCCAATGATCTTGGGGAGCCACTGTACATTTTCAGTGGAATTGATGTTATTCTCTGTTTTTCTTTTATCCACAAACAAACTGGGTGCAAGGTGTTGTTGTAGATTATGAGATTTCTTAAAAATAACCGAGGGTGCATCTTTTAACTCTGTTCTCAAAACCTGATCTGTCAGAAGTATTGAATAATTGTTATATATGATATTCTTAATTTTAGATGAGGAACTATTGAATTGTGAGATAAAATGAGGTTGATCCTGGTCAAACTCTCGGGGAGGGTTTTTTTGTATCAAGAGATCCTTCCTATCTAAAATGTCTGCCCTATCACGAGCTGATTTAATAAGAGTATCAGGATATCCTCGGCTCCGAAACGAGGTTGATATTTCATCTGCTTGTGATTTATAATCTAACGGATCACTACAATTACGTTTGATACGTCTAAATTGTCCGAATGGGATATTATTTAACCATGGTTTATAATGGGAGCTGTTGTACTGTATAAAATTAAGAGTGTCCACCTCCTTACGATAAGTTTTGGTGGAGATTCTACCATCAACTACACTGAGTGTAATATCAAGGAATGAAATAAACGTGTTGCTCGTGGTTCCCGTAAAGCAAAGATTATATTCATTAGTGTTCAATTGTCTAATAAAGTCAGCAGAGAGCGAGATATCCCCATCAAAAATAAAAAACATGTCATCTATGTAACGGCCATAGTAGACGAGGTCCGCGCCAAAGCTCCGCCCCCAAACATGCTGGTCCTCGAAGGCACCCATGTACAGGTTGGCGAAGCTAGGCGCGAACCTCGTCCCCATGGCCGTCCCCAGTGTCTGTACATAATATTTCTTATTGAAAACAAAAAAATTGTGTGATAAAATGAAAGCAATGGAGTCTATTATAAATTGCTGTAGCCCAGGCTCAATATCATTAATTCTGGAGAGGTGATTTTTGATAGTTGATAGGCCCTTTTGATGTGGGATATTCGAATAGAGAGCCTGTACATCACAGGTCATAAAGAAAAAGGTGTTTTGCCATTCAATCTTGGAGATGGCATTCAAAAAAGTGGTGGTGTCTTTGATATGTGAACGTAGGGAAGATGCAAGTGGCTGTAAGAAAAAATCAACAAAATGGGATAAATTGGAAGTGAGGGACCCAACACCAGAAATAATGGGACGACCAGGAGGTGCACTAAGTGATTTGTGGATCTTCGGTAAATGATAATACGTGGGAGTGATAGGGTGTGAGGGAATGAGGTACCTGTATTCCTCCTTCGTGATGGTGCCTCTCACTAGTGCTTCCTTGACTAAGATTGTCAAGGATATGAGATAGTCTTGAGAGGGATTGCTGGATAATTTGGTGTATGTGTTAACATCTTCAAGCTGTCTATACGCTTCCATTAGATAATCCTCTGTATTCTGGATGACAATACCCGCACATTTCCTCCTGGCGGCAGGTACTCAGCATTGGGTTACCCACCTTTCCGCTCCGCTGTGCAATCACATTGTGCATTTCAGCAGCTTGCTTCATCGCCGGCTGGCGATCAGGAATACAGGAGACGATCATACATCTCTTTCTATTGGGAGGTGCTCGGCACTGGGCACCGCAATACTCCTCTCCTCTGTGCAGAACATCGGGCAACGCAGGACTCACTAGCCGGGGACGCCCGGCCAAGTTTATACCAGCCCTTGCCGGAGAGGTAGTATATGTTTACATTTATCTGGAACTACATCTACAAATTCTCCTGTTCCCTCCCTATTGCACAATTAGGATTTAATATATTGGATAGCCATTTTTTTCACACGGCTGAACCTTTATATCACCTGAGACAGATATAGGTGTATTATTAACCTACATGTTTTATAACTATATTGATTAAGAGAGTAAATTCTTTACATTTTATACGTTGTGCTCTCTATTTTATATAGCTGCTGACACACAGCGCAGCCACTTTTCTTGCTCTATAATACTGGTTTACGTCCACAAGATGTCACTTTTGCTAAATGGCATTGCGAATGCGTCAAATATCCACTATGTGGTGAAATGATTCGTGCAGTACAAGAACTGCTGGCTGTTTAATTAGATGTTTTTTTCTCTACATCCTCAGTGTTGTGTGATAACATACTATATAAATATATTACATCATACAGTAATACTGTACTGATTGCTAATAGTACTGATTACAATTTATTTTATATATTCTTGGCCCCTTATATGGTATACACTATACACTGGACAATTACGCAATGATCTGGACAACTTACCTAACGTGGCAACCGTCACATTGTGGATGAAGTTGTATACAGATATGTCCTCTTCCATCTTTGCTCTGACCATGGCATTCAAGCCTCCCAGTCCCAGCATGTCATAGCGTGGCATATCGTCAATGCTATACAATGTAACGGCTGCTGTGGCTCGCTTGAGTGGCCAAGTGGGTAATGTGAGTGTCTTATATAGCCGGCACCTCAGGTTTGACTACCGGAAAGGGGCGATGTCATTTTGTAATTTTTTTTTTTCTCCAAAAAAGGATTAAATAAAAAATTAAATCATTTGGTGTGTGAGTCCTGTGATTTCTAACAATGCATATCTGCGTTGGCCTGAAGATGCACACCCAGCATTTACTAAAGACAGCAATTCAAGTTCAATATTCTTAAATGGTATTCTGCTGAACTCACAGGGTTATTCAGGCTTGTTAGCAAACAAAAAAAGTTAGCAATTGGGCAAAACCATGGGGGTCATTCCGAGTTGATCGCTCGCTAGCTAGCTAGTATTTTAGGTTAGCAGAAGTGCGAACGGTTGTATCGCAGAGCACCTGCAAAAAAATTTTGTGTAGTTTCAGAGTAGCTCAAAACCTTCTCAGCGCTTGCGATCACTTCAGACTATTCAGTTCCGGATTTGACGTCACACACTCGCCCAGCGATCGCCCAGCCACGCCTGCGTTTTCCCTGGCACGCCTGCGTTTTTCCTGGCACGCCTGCGTTTTTCCAAACACTCCTGAAAATGGTCAGTTGCCACCCAGAAACGCCCACTTCATGTCAATCACTCTGCGGCAGCCAGTACGACTGAAATGCATCACTAGACCCTGTGCAAAACTGCATCGTTCATTGTACCCGTACGTCGCGCGTGCGCTTTGCGTCACATACGCATGCGCAGATTTGCCATTTTTTAGCCTGTTCGCTGCACTGTGAACAAATGCAGCTAGCGATCAGCTCGGAATGACCCCCCCATGTGCACTGCAGGGGAGGCAGATATAACATTTGCAGAGAGAGTTAGATTTGGGTGGGTTATTTTGTTTCTGTGCAGGGTAAATACTGGCTGCTTCATTTCTACACTACGATTTAGATTTCAGTTTGCACACACCCCACCCAAATCTAACTCTCTCTGCACATGTAAGACACAGGCTTGTCCTGCTGTCAGGGTCCCATAACCCCAAACCAAAGCAAGCATGAGTCCTTCATCACAAATCTCACATGGATGTGGGATCAAGGAAGCTGCACCTACAGTATGAAAATGTTACACACAGCGATTTGTGCCATGCTTATGGTCCTACATCTGGGGATGACTTTACATGCTGAACCACTGTCCATAGCAGCCTGTTAAACATACAGTGACTGAAGTGTGTGTCAATTATTGTTCTTGTACTCTGCATGCTACAACACTTCCCCCACCATCACTCAGTGGTATTCAATCCCACTGAGCTCACTGTATGCTCACCACCTCCCCCCACCATCACTCAGTAGTATTCAATCCCACTGAGCTCACTGTATGCTCACCACCTCCCCCCACCATCACTCAGTAATATTCAATCCCACTGAGCTCACTGTATGGCTCACCACCTCCCCCCACCATCACTCAGTAGTATTCAATCCCACTGAGCTCACTGTATGGCTCACCACCTTCCCCCACCATCACTCAGTGGTATTCAATCCCACTGAGCTCGCTGTATGGTTCACCACCTTCCCCCACCATCACTCAGTGGTATTCAATCCCACTGAGCTCACTGCATGGTTCACAACCTCCCCCCACCATCACTCAGTGGTATTCAATCCCACTGAGCTCACTGTATGCTCACCACCTCCCCCCACCATCACTCAGTAGTATTCAATCCCACTGAGCTCACTGTATGGCTCACCACCTCCCCCCACCATCACTCAGTAGTATTCAATCTCACTGAGCTCACTGTATGGCTCACCACCTCCCCCACCATCACTCAGTAGTATTATATCCCACTGAGCTCACTGTATGGTTCACAACCTCCCCCCACCATCACTCAGTAGTATTCAATTCCACTGAGCTCACTGTATGGCTCACCACCTCCCCCCACCATCACTCAGTGGTATTCAATCCCACTGAGCTCACTGCATGGTTCACAACCTCCCCCCACCATCACTCAGTAGTATTCAATCTCACTGAGCTCACTGTATGGCTAACCACCTCCCCCCACCGTCACTCAGTAGTATTCAATCCCACTGAGCTCACTGTATGCTCACCACCTCCCCCCACCATCACTCAGTAGTATTCAATCCCACTGAGCTCACTGTATGGTTCACCACCTCCCCCCACCATCACTCAGTAGTATTCAATCCCACTGAGCTCGCTGTATGGTTCACCACCTCCCCCACCATCACTCAGTAGTATTCAATCCCACTGAGCTCACTGCATCGCTCACAACCTCCACCCACCATCACTCAGTAGTATTCAATCCCACTGAGCTCACTGTATGGCTCACCACCTCCCCCCACCCTCACTCAGTAGTATTCAATCCCACTGAGCTCACTGTATGGCTCACCACCTCCCCCACCATCACTCAGTAGTATTCAATCCCACTGAGCTCACTGCATTGCTCACCACCTCCCCCCACCATCACTCAGTAGTATTCAATCTCTCTGAGCTCACTGTATGGCTCACCACCTCCCCCACCATCACTCAGTAGTATTCAATCCCACTGAGCTCACTGTATGCTCACCACCTCCCCCCACCATCACTCAGTAGTATTCAATCCCACTGAGCTCACTGCATGGTTCACAACCTCCCCCACCATCACTCAGTAGTATTCAATCTCACTGAGCTCATTGTATGCTCACCACCTCCCCCCACCCTCACTCAGTAGTATTCAATCCCACTGAGCTCACTGCATCGCTCACCACCTCCCCCCACCATCACTCAGTAGTATTCAATCCCACTGAGCTCACTGTATGCTCACCACCTCCACCCACCATCACTCAGTAGTATTCAATCCCACTGAGCTCACTGTATGGCTCACCACCTCCACCCACCATCACTCAGTAGTATTCAATCCCACTGAGCTCACTGTATGGCTCACCACCTCCCCCCACCATCACTCAGTAGTATTCAATCTCACTGAGCTCACTGTATGCTCACCACCTCCCCCACCATCACTCAGTAGTATTCAATCCCACTGAGCTCACTGTATGGTTCACAACCTCCCCCCACCATCACTCAGTAGTATTCAATCCCACTGAGCTAACTGTATGGCTCACCAACTCCCCCCACCATCACTCAGTAGTATTCAATCTCACTGAGCTCACTGTATGCTCACCACCTCCCCCACCATCACTCAGTAGTATTCAATCCCACTGAGCTCACTGTATGGTTCACAACCTCCCCCCACCATCACTCAGTAGTATTCAATCTCCCATAGCTCACTGCATCGCTCACCACCTCCCCCACCATCACTCAGTAGTATTCAATCCCACTGAGCTCACTGTATGGTTCACAACCTCCCCCCACCATCACTCAGTGGTATTCAATCCCACTGAGCTCAATGTATGTCTCACCACCTCCCCCCACCATCACTCAGTAGTATTCAATCCCACTGAGCTCACTGTATGCTCACCACCTCCTCCCACCATCACTCAGTAGTATTCAATCCCACTGAGCTCACTGTATGGCTCACCACCTCCCCCACCATCACTCAGTAGTATTCAATCTCACTGAGCTCACTGTATGGCTCACCACCTCCCCACCATCACTCAGTAATATTCAATCCCACTGTGCTCACTGTATGGCTCACCACCTCCCCCACCATCACTCAGTAGTATTCAATCCCACTGAGCTCACTGCATCGCTCACCACCTCCCCCCACCATCACTCAGTAGTATTCAATCCCACTGAGCTCACTGTATGCTCACCACCTCCCCCCACCATCACTCAGTAGTATTCAATCCCACTGAGCTCACTGTATGCTCACCACCTCCCCCCACCATCACTCAGTAGTATTCAATCCCACTGAGCTCACTGTATGCTCACCACCTCCCCCCACCATCACTCAGTGGTATTCAATCCCACTGAGCTCACTGTATGCTCACCACCTCCCCCCACCATCACTCAGTAGCATTCAATCCCACTGAGTTTACATATGGCTCACCTTCTCCCCCCACCCTCACTCAGTAGTATTCAATCCCACTGAGCTCACTCTATGGCTCACCAACTCCCCCCACCATCACTCAGTAGTATTCAATCCCACTGAGCTCACTGTATGCTCACCACCTTCCCCCACCATCACTCAGTAGTATTCAATCCCACTGAGCTCGCTATATGGTTCACCACCTCCCCCCACCATCACTCAGTAGTATTCAATCCCACTGAGCTCACTGTATGGTTCACCACCTCCCCTCACCATCACTCAGTAGTATTCAATCCCACTGAGCTCGCTGTATGGTTCACCACCTCCCCCACCATCACTCAGTAGTATTCAATCCCACTGAGCTCACTGCATCGCTCACAACCTCCACCCACCATCACTCAGTAGTATTCAATCCCACTGAGCTCACTGTATGGCTCATCACCTAACCCCACCCTCACTCAGTAGTATTCAATCCCACTGAGCTCACTATATGGCTCACCACCTCCCCCACCATCACTCAGTAGTATTCAATCCCACTGAGCTCACTGCATCGCTCACCACCTCCCCCCACCATCACTCAGTAGTATTCAATCTCACTGAGCTCACTGTATGGCTAACCACCTCCCCCACCATCACTCAGTAGTATTCAATCCCACTGAGCTCACTGTATGCTAACCACCTCCCCCCACTATCACTCAGTAGTATTCAATCCCACTGAGCTCACTGCATGGTTCACAACCTCCCCCACCATCACTCAGTAGTATTCAATCTCACTGAGCTCACTGTATGCTCACCACCTCCCCCCACCCTCACTCAGTAGTATTCAATCCCACTGAGCTCACTGCATCGCTCACCACCTCCCCCCACCATCACTCAGTAGTATTCAATCCCACTGAGCTCACTGTATGCTCACCACCTCCACCCACCATCACTCAGTAGTAATCAATCCCACTGAGCTCACTGTATGTCTCACCACCTCCCCCCGCCATCACTCAGTAGTATTCAATCTCACTGAGCTCACTGTATGCTCACCACCTCCCCCACCATCACTCAGTAGTATTCAATCCCACTGAGATCACTGTATGGTTCACAAACTCCCCCACCATCACTCAGTAGTATTCAATCCCACTGAGCTCACTGTATGGCCCACCAACTCCCCCCACCATCACTCAGTAGTATTCAATCTCACTGAGCTCACTGTATGCTCACCACCTCCCCCACCATCACTCAGTAGTATTCAATCCCACTGAGCTCACTGTATGGTTCACAACCTCCCCCCACAATCACTCAGTAGTATTCAATCTCACTGAGCTCACTGCATCGCTCACCACCTCCCCCACCATCACTCAGTAGTATTCAATCCCACTGAGCTTACTGTATGGTTCACAACCTCCCCCACCATCACTCAGTGGTATTCAATCCCACTGAGCTCACTGTATGGCTCACCACCTCCCCCCACCATCACTCAGTAGTATTCAATCCCACTGAGCTCACTGTATGGCTCACCACCTCCCCCACCATCACTCAGTAGTATTCAATCTCACTGAGCTCACTGTATGGCTCACCACCTCCCCCACCATCACTCAGTAGTATTCAATCCCACTGAGCTCACTGTATGGCTCACCGCCTCCCCCACCATCACTCAGTAGTATTCAATCCCACTGAGCTCACTGCATTGCTCACCACCTCCCCCCACCATCACTCAGTAGTATTAAATCCCACTGAGCTCACTGTATGCTCACCACCTCCCCCCACCATCACTCAGTAGTATTCAATCACACTGAGCTCACTGTATGCTCACCACCTCCCCCCACCATCACTCAGTAGTATTCAATCCCACTGAGCTCACTGTATGCTCACCACCTCCCCCCACCATCACTCAGTGGTATTCAATCCCACTGAGCTCACTGTATGCTCACCACCTCCCCCCACCATCACTCAGTAGTATTCAATCCCACTGAGTTTACTATATGGCTCACCTTCTCCCCCCACCCTCACTCAGTAGTATTCAATCCCACTGAGCTCACTCTATGGCTCACCAACTCCCCCCACCATCACTCAGTAGTATTCAATCCCACTGAGCTCACTGTATGCTCACCACCTCCCCCCACCATCACTCAGTAGTATTCAATCCCACTGAGCTCGCTGTATGGTTCACCACCTCCCCCCACCATCACTCAGTAGTATTCAATCCCACTGAGCTCACTGTATGGTTCACCACCTCCCCCCACCATCACTCAGTAGTATTCAATCCCACTGAGCTCGCTGTATGGTTCACCACCTCCCCCACCATCACTCAATAGTATTCAATCCCACTGAGCTCACTGTATGCTCACCACCTCCCCCCACCATCACTCAGTAGTATTCAATCCCACTGAGCTCACTGCATGGTTCACAACCTCCCCCACCATCACTCAGTAGTATTCAATCTCACTGAGCTCACTGTATGCTCACCACCTCCCCCCACCCTCACTCAGTAGTATTCAATCCCACTGAGCTCACTGCATCGCTCACCACCTCCCCCCACCATCACTCAGTAGTATTCAATCCCACTGAGCTCACTGTATGCTCACCACCTCCACCCACCATCACTCAGTAGTATTCAATCCCACTGAGCTCACTGTATGCTCACCACCTCCACCCACCATCACTCAGTAGTATTCAATCCCACTGAGCTCACTGTATGGCTCACCACCTCCCCCCACCATCACTCAGTAGTATTCAATCTCACTGAGCTCACTGTATGCTCACCACCTCCCCCACCATCACTCAGTATTATTCAATCCCACTGAGCTCACTGTATGGTTCACAACCTCCCCCCACCATCACTCAGTAGTATTCAATCCCACTGAGCTCACTGTATGGCTCACCAACTCCCCCCACCATCACTCAGTAGTATTCAATCTCACTGAGCTCACTGAATGCTCACCACCTCCCCCACCATCACTCAGTAGTATTCAATCCCACTGAGCTCACTGTATGGTTCACAACCTCCCCCCACCATCACTCAGTAGTATTCAATCTCACATAGCTCACTGCATCGCTCACCACCTCCCCCACCATCACTCAGTAGTATTCAATCCCACTGAGCTCACTGTATGGTTCACAACCTCCCCCCGCCATCACTCAGTAGTATTCAATCCCACTGAGCTCACTGTATGGTTCACAACCTCCCCCCACCATCACTCAGTAGTATTCAATCTCACATAGCTCACTGCATCGCTCACCACCTCCCCCACCATCACTCAGTAGTATTCAATCCCACTGAGCTCACTGTATGGTTCACAACCTCCCCCCACCATCACTCAGTGGTATTCAATCCCACTGAGCTCAATGTATGTCTCACCACCTCCCCCCACCATCACTCAGTAGTATTCAATCCCACTGAGCACACTGTATGCTCACCACCTCCCCCCACCATCACTCAGTAGTATTCAATCCCACTGAGCTCACTGTATGGCTCACCACCTCCCCCACCATCACTCAGTAGTATTCAATCTCACTGAGCTCACTGTATGGCTCACCACCTCCCCCACCATCACTCAGTAGTATTCAATCCCACTGAGCTCACTGTATGGCTCACCACCTCCCCCACCATCACTCAGTAGTATTCAATCCCACTGAGCTCACTGCATCGTTCACCACCTCCCCCCACCATCACTCAGTAGTATTCAATCCCACTGAGCTCACTGTATGCTCATCACCTCCCCCCACCATCACTCAGTAGTATTCAATCCCACTGAGCTCACTGTATGCTCACCACCTCCCCCCACCATCACTCAGTAGTATTCAATCCCACTGAGCTCACTGTATGCTCACCACCTCCCCCCACCATCACTCAGTGGTATTCAATCCCACTGAGCTCACTGTATGCTCACCACCTCCCCCCACCATCACTCAGTAGTATTCAATCCCACTGAGTTTACTATATGGCTCACCTTCTCCCCCCACCCTCACTCAGTAGTATTCAATCCCACTGAGCTCACTCTATGGCTCACCAACTCCCCCCACCATCACTCAGTAGTATTCAATCCCACTGAGCTCACTGTATGCTCACCACCTTCCCCCACCATCACTCAGTAGTATTCAATCCCACTGAGCTCGCTATATGGTTCACCACCTCCCCCCACCATTACTCAGTAGTATTCAATCCCACTGAGCTCACTGTATGGTTCACCACCTCCCCTCACCATCACTCAGTAGTATTCAATCCCACTGAGCTCGCTGTATGGTTCACCACCTCCCCCACCATCACTCAGTAGTATTCAATCCCACTGAGCTCACTGCATCGCTCACAACCTCCACCCACCATCACTCAGTAGTATTCAATCCCACTGAGCTCACTGTATGGCTCACCACCTCCCCCCACCCTCACTCAGTAGTATTCAATCCCACTGAGCTCACTGCATCGCTCACCACCTCCCCCCACCATCACTCAGTAGTATTCAATCTCACTGAGCTCACTGTATGGCTCACCACCTCCCCCACCATCACTCAGTAGTATTCAATCCCACTGAGCTCACTGTATGCTAACCACCTCCCCCCACCATCACTCAGTAGTATTCAATCCCACTGAGCTCACTGCATGGTTCACAACCTCCCCCACCATCACTCAGTGGTATTCAATCCCACTGAGCTCACTGTATGCTCACCACCTCCCCCCACCATCACTCAGTAGTATTCAATCCCACTGAGTTTACTATATGGCTCACCTTCTCCCCCCACCCTCACTCAGTAGTATTCAATCCCACTGAGCTCACTCTATGGCTCACCAACTCCCCCCACCATCACTCAGTAGTATTCAATCCCACTGAGCTCACTGTATGCTCACCACCTTCCCCCACCATCACTCAGTAGTATTCAATCCCACTGAGCTCGCTATATGGTTCACCACCTCCCCCCACCATTACTCAGTAGTATTCAATCCCACTGAGCTCACTGTATGGTTCACCACCTCCCCTCACCATCACTCAGTAGTATTCAATCCCACTGAGCTCGCTGTATGGTTCACCACCTCCCCCACCATCACTCAGTAGTATTCAATCCCACTGAGCTCACTGCATCGCTCACAACCTCCACCCACCATCACTCAGTAGTATTCAATCCCACTGAGCTCACTGTATGGCTCACCACCTCCCCCCACCCTCACTCAGTAGTATTCAATCCCACTGAGCTCACTGTATGGCTCACCACCTCCCCCACCATCACTCAGTAGTATTCAATCCCACTGAGCTCACTGCATCGCTCACCACCTCCCCCCACCATCACTCAGTAGTATTCAATCTCACTGAGCTCACTGTATGGCTCACCACCTCCCCCACCATCACTCAGTAGTATTCAATCCCACTGAGCTCACTGTATGCTAACCACCTCCCCCCACCATCACTCAGTAGTATTCAATCCCACTGAGCTCACTGCATGGTTCACAACCTCCCCCACCATCACTCAGTAGTATTCAATCTCACTGAGCTCACTGTATGCTCACCACCTCCCCCCACCCTCACTCAGTAGTATTCAATCCCACTGAGCTCACTGCATCGCTCACCACCTCCCCCCACCATCACTCAGTAGTATTCAATCCCACTGAGCTCACTGTATGCTCACCACCTCCACCCACCATCACTCAGTAGTATTCAATCCCACTGAGCTCACTGTATGTCTCACCACCTCCCCCCACCATCACTCAGTAGTATTCAATCTCACTGAGCTCACTGTATGCTCACCACCTCCCCCCACCATCACTCAGTAGTATTCAATCCCACTGAGATCACTGTATGGTTCACAAACTCCCCCCACCATCACTCAGTAGTATTCAATCCCACTGAGCTCACTGTATGGCCCACCAACTCCCCCCACCATCACTCAGTAGTATTCAATCTCACTGAGCTCACTGTATGCTCACCACCTCCCCCACCATCACTCAGTAGTATTCAATCCCACTGAGCTCACTGTATGGTTCACAACCTCCCCCCACAATCACTCAGTAGTATTCAATCTCACTGAGCTCACTGCATCGCTCACCACCTCCCCCACCATCACTCAGTAGTATTCAATCCCACTGAGCTTACTGTATGGTTCACAACCTCCCCCCACCATCACTCAGTGGTATTCAATCCCACTGAGCTCACTGTATGGCTCACCACCTCCCCCCACCATCACTCAGTAGTATTCAATCCCACTGAGCTCACTGTATGCTCACCACCTCCCCCCACCATCACTCAGTAGTATTCAATCCCACTGAGCTCACTGTATGGCTCACCACCTCCCCCACCATCACTCAGTAGTATTCAATCTCACTGAGCTCACTGTATGGCTCACCACCTCCCCCACCATCACTCAGTAGTATTCAATCCCACTGAGCTCACTGTATGGCTCACCACCTCCCCCACCATCACTCAGTAGTATTCAATCCCACTGAGCTCACTGCATTGCTCACCACCTCCCCCCACCTTCACTCAGTAGTATTAAATCCCACTGAGCTCACTGTATGCTCACCACCTCCCCCCACCATCACTCAGTAGTATTCAATCACACTGAGCTCACTGTATGCTCACCACCTCCCCCCACCATCACTCAGTAGTATTCAATCCCACTGAGCTCACTGTATGCTCACCACCTCCCCCCACCATCACTCAGTGGTATTCAATCCCACTGAGCTCACTGTATGCTCACCACCTCCCCCCACCATCACTCAGTAGTATTCAATCCCACTGAGTTTACTATATGGCTCACCTTCTCCCCCCACCCTCACTCAGTAGTATTCAATCCCACTGAGCTCACTGTATGGCTCACCAACTCCCCCCACCATCACTCAGTAGTATTCAATCCCACTGAGCTCACTGTATGCTCACCACCTCCCCCCACCATCACTCAGTGGTATTCAATCCCACTGAGCTCGCTGTATGGTTCACCACCTCCCCCCACCATCACTCAGTAGTATTCAATCCCACTGAGCTCACTGTATGGTTCACCACCTCCCCCCACCATCACTCAGTAGTATTCAATCCCACTGAGCTCGCTGTATGGTTCACCACCTCCCCCACCATCACTCAATAGTATTCAATCCCACTGAGCTCACTGTATGCTCACCACCTCCCCCCACCATCACTCAGTAGTATTCAATCCCACTGAGCTCACTGCATGGTTCACAACCTCCCCCACCATCACTCAGTAGTATTCAATCCCACTGAGCTCACTGTATGGCTCACCACCTCCCCCCACCATCACTCAGTATTCAATCTCACTGAGCTCACTGTATGCTCACCACCTCCCCCACCATCACTCAGTATTATTCAATCCCACTGAGCTCACTGTATGGTTCACAACCTCCCCCCACCATCACTCAGTAGTATTCAATCCCACTGAGCTCACTGTATGGCTCACCAACTCCCCCCACCATCACTCAGTAGTATTCAATCTCACTGAGCTCACTGTATGCTCACCACCTCCCCCACCATCACTCAGTAGTATTCAATCCCACTGAGCTCACTGTATGGTTCACAACCTCCCCCCACCATCACTCAGTAGTATTCAATCTCACATAGCTCACTGCATCGCTCACCACCTCCCCCACCATCACTCAGTAGTATTCAATCCCACTGAGCTCACTGTATGGTTCACAACCTCCCCCCACCATCACTCAGTGGTATTCAATCCCACTGAGCTCAATGTATGTCTCACCACCTCCCCCCACCAACACTCAGTAGTATTCAATCCCACTGAGCACACTGTATGCTCACCACCTCCCCCCACCATCACTCAGTAGTATTCAATCCCACTGAGCTCACTGTATGGCTCACCACCTCCCCCACCATCACTCAGTAGTATTCAATCTCACTGAGCTCACTGTATGGCTCACCACCTCCCCCACCATCACTCAGTAGTATTCAATCCCACTGAGCTCACTGTATGGCTCACCACCTCCCCCACCATCACTCAGTAGTATTCAATCCCACTGAGCTCACTGCATCGCTCACCACCTCCCCCCACCATCACTCAGTAGTATTCAATCCCACTGAGCTCACTGTATGCTCATCACCTCCCCCCACCATCACTCAGTAGTATTCAATCCCACTGAGCTCACTGTATGCTCACCACCTCCCCCCACCATCACTCAGTAGTATTCAATCCCACTGAGCTCACTGTATGCTCACCACCTCCCCCCACCATCACTCAGTGGTATTCAATCCCACTGAGCTCACTGTATGCTCACCACCTCCCCCCACCATCACTCAGTAGTATTCAATCCCACTGAGTTTACTATATGGCTCACCTTCTCCCCCCACCCTCACTCAGTAGTATTCAATCCCACTGAGCTCACTCTATGGCTCACCAACTCCCCCCACCATCACTCAGTAGTATTCAATCCCACTGAGCTCACTGTATGCTCACCACCTTCCCCCACCATCACTCAGTAGTATTCAATCCCACTGAGCTCGCTATATGGTTCACCACCTCCCCCCACCATTACTCAGTAGTATTCAATCCCACTGAGCTCACTGTATGGTTCACCACCTCCCCTCACCATCACTCAGTAGTATTCAATCCCACTGAGCTCGCTGTATGGTTCACCACCTCCCCCACCATCACTCAGTAGTATTCAATCCCACTGAGCTCACTGCATCGCTCACAACCTCCACCCACCATCACTCAGTAGTATTCAATCCCACTGAGCTCACTGTATGGCTCACCACCTCCCCCCACCCCCACTCAGTAGTATTCAATCCCACTGAGCTCACTGTATGGCTCACCACCTCCCCCACCATCACTCAGTAGTATTCAATCCCACTGAGCTCACTGCATCGCTCACCACCTCCCCCCACCATCACTCAGTAGTATTCAATCTCACTGAGCTCACTGTATGGCTCACCACCTCCCCCACCATCACTCAGTAGTATTCAATCCCACTGAGCTCACTGTATGCTAACCACCTCCCCCCACCATCACTCAGTAGTATTCAATCCCACTGAGCTCACTGCATGGTTCACAACCTCCCCCACCATCACTCAGTAGTATTCAATCTCACTGAGCTCACTGTATGCTCACCACCTCCCCCCACCCTCACTCAGTAGTATTCAATCCCACTGAGCTCACTGCATCGCTCACCACCTACCCCCACCATCACTCAGTAGTATTCAATCCCACTGAGCTCACTGTATGCTCACCACCTCCACCCACCATCACTCAGTAGTATTCAATCCCACTGAGCTCACTTTATGTCTCACCACCTCCCCCCACCATCACTC
This sequence comes from Pseudophryne corroboree, assembly GCF_028390025.1. NCBI lineage: Eukaryota > Metazoa > Chordata > Amphibia > Anura > Myobatrachidae > Pseudophryne > Pseudophryne corroboree. The sequence continues at coordinate 75,087,901 of NC_086447.1, forward strand.
AGTAGTATTCAATCTCACTGAGCTCACTGTATGCTCACCACCTCCCCCACCATCACTCAGTAGTATTCAATCCCACTGAGATCACTGTATGGTTCACAAACTCCCCCCACCATCACTCAGTAGTATTCAATCCCACTGAGCTCACTGTATGGCTCACCAACTCCCCCCACCATCACTCAGTAGTATTCAATCTCACTGAGCTCACTGTATGCTCACCACCTCCCCCACCATCACTCAGTAGTATTCAATCCCACTGAGCTCACTGTATGGTTCACAACCTCCCCCCACAATCACTCAGTAGTATTCAATCTCACTGAGCTCACTGCATCGCTCACCACCTCCCCCACCATCACTCAGTAGTATTCAATCCCACTGAGCTCACTGTATGGTTCACAACCTCCCCCCACCATCACTCAGTGGTATTCAATCCCACTGAGCTCACTGTATGGCTCACCACCTCCCCCCACCATCACTCAGTAGTATTCAATCCCACTGAGCTCACTGTATGCTCACCACCTCCCCCCACCATCACTCAGTAGTATTCAATCCCACTGAGCTCACTGTATGGCTCACCACCTCCCCCACCATCACTCAGTAGTATTCAATCTCACTGAGCTCACTGTATGGCTCACCACCTCCCCCACCATCACTCAGTAGTATTCAATCCCACTGAGCTCACTGTATGGCTCACCACCTCCCCCACCATCACTCAGTAGTATTCAATCCCACTGAGCTCACTGCATCGCTCACCACCTCCCCCCACCATCACTCAGTAGTATTAAATCCCACTGAGCTCACTGTATGCTCACCACCTCCCCCCACCATCACTCAGTAGTATTTAATCCCACTGAGCTCACTGTATGCTCATCACCTCCCCCCACCATCACTCAGTAGTATTCAATCCCACTGAGCTCACTGTATGCTCACCACCTCCCCCCACCATAACTCAGTGGTATTCAATCCCACTGAGCTCACTGTATGCTCACCACCTCCCCCCACCATCACTCAGTAGTATTCAATCCCACTGAGTTTACTATATGGCTCACCTTCTCCCCCCACCCTCACTCAGTAGTATTCAATCCCACTGAGCTCACTGTATGGCTCACCAACTCCCCCCACCATCACTCAGTAGTATTCAATCCCACTGAGCTCACTGTATGCTCACCACCTCCCCCCACCATCACTCAGTAGTATTCAATCCCACTGAGCTCGCTGTATGGTTCACCACCTCCCCCCACCATCACTCAGTAGTATTCAATCCCACTGAGCTCACTGTATGGTTCACCACCTCCCCCCACCATCACTCAGTAGTATTCAATCCCACTGAGCTCGCTGTATGGTTCACCACCTCCCCCACCATCACTCAGTGGTATTCAATCTCACTGAGCTCACTGTATGCTCACCACCTCCCCCCACCATCACTCAGTAGTATTCAATCCCACTGAGCTCACTGTATGGCTCACCACCTCCCCCACCATCACTCAGTAGTATTCAATCTCACTGAGCTCACTGTATGGCTCACCACCTCCCCCACCATCACTCAGTAGTATTCAATCCCACTGAGCTCACTGTATGGTTCACCACCTCCCCCCGACAACACTCAGTAGTATTTAATCCCACTGAGCTCACTGTATGGCTCACCACCTCCCCCCACCATCACTCAGTAGTATTCAATCCCACTGAGCTCACTGTATGGCTCACCACCTCCCCCACCATCACTCAGTAGTATTCAATCCCACTGAGCTCACTGTATGGTTCACCACCTCCCCCCGCCATCACTCAGTAGTATTCAATCCCACTGAGCTCACTGTATGGCTCACCACCTCTACCACCATCACTCAGTAGTATTCAATCCCACTGAGCTCACTGTATGGTTCACAACCTCCCCCCGCCATCACTCAGTAGTATTCAATCCCACTGAGCTCACTGTATGGCTCACCACCTCCCCCACCATCACTCAGTAGTATTCAGTCCCACTGAGCTCACTGTATGCTCACCACCTCCCCCCACCATCACTCAATAGTATTCAATCCCACTGAGCTCACTGCATCGCTCACCACCTCCCCCACCATCACTCAGTAGTATTCAATCCCACTGAGCTCACTGTATGGTTCACAACCTCCCCCCACCATCACTCAGTGGTATTCAATCCCACTGAGCTCACTGTATGGCTCACCACCTCCCCCCACCATCACTCAGTAGTATTCAATCCCACTGAGCTCACTGTATGCTCACCACCTCCCCCACCATCACTCAGTAGTATTCAATCCCACTGAGCTCACTGTATGCTCACCACCTCCCCCCACCATCACTCAGTAGTATTCAATCCCACTGAGTTTACTATATGGCTCACCTTCTCCCCCCACCCTCACTCAGTAGTATTCAATCCCACTGAGCTCACTGTATGGCTCACCAACTCCCCCCACCATCACTCAGTAGTATTCAATCCCACTGAACTCACTGTATGCTCACCACCTCCCCCCACCATCACTCAGTAGTATTCAATCCCACTGAGTTTACTATATGGCTCACCTTCTTCCCCCACCATCACTCAGTAGTATTCAATCCCACTGAGCTCACTGTATGGCTCACCTTCTCCCCCCCAGGGCCGGTGCAAGGTTTCTCAACACCCTAGGCAAAACGTCTGCCTACTGCCCCCCCTCCCCTCCCCTCCCCTCCCAATACCCTCTTTTCATCTAGGAAAGGTGAAAGGGGTGAGTCGTGAGTCACGGTGTGTGAGGGGTGGTTGTTAGACAGAACGGGGAGGAGAGAGAGATAGAGAAAAAGAGGGGGGAGCAATGGAGAGAGAGTGGGGGATGAGTGAGAGAGACTGTATCAGGGAGAAAGAGAACAGTGAGATAGTAAAAGAGGGTGTCAGGGAGAGAGAGAGAGAGAGAGAGAGAGAGAGAGAGGGTGGGTATCAGGGAGAGAGAGGGTGTCAACTAAGGAGAAGGGAGGTTTTGGGAAACAGTCAACGAGCACAGCAATTTAAGTCAAAGTAGTTAAAGAGGGGTCAAAGAACAGTCCACATCAAAAAGACATCAAGTATCTAGCGTATATTTCATATAGCAGGTGGAGGTGCGCCCAGAGAATAAATATAGTATTAACAGAAAAAAGACAGAAAGAAACTCTCTTGTTGGGGCACTCTTGTCTATGAAAAAATGGAATTAGTTAAAACTTAACTTTTATTAGTTAGAATTAGAATAGATATATAATAGCTCTCAGATAAATTTCACATCGGGCATAACACAAGAAAGACATGTCTAGGGTTGGCGAAAATATCAGGAATAATATTAAGAAATTGGAGTTCAATGACTCAATTCAAAACATATAGGCAGTCCTATATAAATATAATGACAGTCTGATACTGTTATAAAATTGTCCAGAACCTGAAATATAGATAATAAAAAGCCAGATGCTTCGATATAAGGAGTTTCATCAACTATAGGTCAGACTGACACTATATTAGGCCGAAGCTATTTACACACACACACACACACACACACACACACACACACACACACACACACACACACACACACACACACACAATAAATTAGTAACACATGCATGCAGTCACAAAATACATGAGTGGCATATGCAGTCCAGCTCAATAACCTAACACACAGGTTCTCAAACTTGGTCCTCAGGACCCCACACAGTGCATGTTTTGCAGGTCTCCTCACAAAATCGCAAGTGAAATAATTAGCTCCACCTGTGGACCTTTTACAATGTGTCAGTGAGTAATTAATACACCTGTGCACTTGCTGGGTGACTTGCAAAACATGCACTGTGTGGGGTCCTGAGGACCGAGTTTGAGAACCACTGACCTAACAGATTCCCTCTGTATGGTAACAAACAATAGTGTGTTGCTGAACTGGCTAACAATGTGTCAATGTAAAACTTAATGTGATACAATACTGCTGTGTTAGGGTAATGAAAGAAACAAATCAGAATCATTAAAGTACAGTTCAAAATAAGTCTGCCGCATAGATGGATACAATATATGTTAGCTAGCAGTGAAAATATTACTGATTAGTTTAGATTCAATGGTGTATCTACCACAACAAAACCCTGCATGGGTACACTCAGGGGTGATAGAAGAGAAGGTCTCACGGTGTAAGAGCTCTGTAGGGCAGCTGCGGCTCTGTCACATGTAAATGGTCGCAGTGATGACAGAGTGACCGTGTTTGCAGAGCCGGCACTCTAGAGAGGAGACGGGGGTATACAGAATGTCTGCTATTAGAAAATGTTTGTCAGATTGTCCCTGATGAATTTAATGAATTAAATTCAGTGCAGGGACACTGCTGACACATGATCCTATGACAGCACTCTGGATTGGAGAGGTAGAGAGATGAGGTGTGGTCAGAGGAGAGGAATAGAGCTGGAGAGGGGTAGAACAAAGTTCTGGTGAGGTTGTGGAGAGCCGCTGCTACCTGCTGTGTGTGACATATAGTCACAGTGGACAGCAGTGAGCGGGTCCTGCCGCAGCTGTGACCAGATAGAAGGAAGGAAGAGTGGGCAGCTGTGGACAGCAGTCGAGTAAGCAGCGTGCCCTGTTGCAGTGCCCTGTTTTGAATTGAATCATTGAACTTAAATTTCTTAATATTATTCCTGATATTTTCGCCAACACTAGAAATGTCTTTCTAGTGTGATGCCCCATGTCAAATTTATCTCAGAGGCTATCATATATCTATTCTAATTAGAACTAATAAAAGTTACGTTTTAACTAAATCCATTTTTCATAGACAAGAGTGCCCAACAAGAGTTTCTTTCTGTCGAGAGAGAGAGAGGGAAAGAGAGGGAATGAGAGAGAGGGGAAAGGGAGAGAGAGAGGGGGAGGGAGAGAGATGGGGGAGAGAGAGATGGGGGAGAGAGGGAGAGAGGGAGATGGGGGGAAGGAGAGAGAGAGAGAGAGAGAGGTGGAGGGAGAGAGAGAGGTGGAGGGAGAGAGAGAGATGGGGGAGAGGGAGAGAGATGGGGGAGAGAGAGATGGAGAGAGAGAGAGAGAGAGAGAGAGGGAAGGAGAGAGAGAGATGGAGGGAGGGAGGGAGAGAGAGGGGGAGAGATGGAGAGAGAGGGGAGATGGATAGAGGATGGATGGAGAGAGATAGAGAGAGAGATAGAGAGGGGGAGGGAGAGAGAGAGGGGGGAGCGATAGAGGGAGAGAGAGGGGGGAGCAATAGAGGGAGAGAGAGGGGAGCAATAGAGGGAGAGAGAGGGGAGCAATAGAGGGAGAGAGAGCAGGAGAGAGAGCGGAGCGATAGAGGGAGAGAGAGATGGGAGAGATAGAGGGAGAGAGAGGGGAGCCATAGAGGGAGAGAGAGGGGAGCCATAGAGGGAGAGAGGGGAGAGACAGAGAGAGAGATAAAGGGAGAGTGGGGAGAGAGCAGAGAGAGAGGGAGAGGGGGGAGATAGAGAGGGGGAGCGATAGGGAGATGGAGAGAGGGAGAGAGAGGGGAGAGATAGAGGGAGAGAGAGGGGAGAGACAGAGGGAGAGAGTGGAGAGGGAGAGATAGAGAGGGGGAGCGATAGGGAGATGGATAGAGGGAGAGAGAGGGAGGGAGAGGGGGGGAGAAAGAGAGAGAGAGGGGGGGATAGATAGAGAGAGGGGAGAGATAGAGGGGGAGAGATAGAGGGAGAGTGATAGAGGGAAATAGAGGGAGAGTGGGAGAGAGAGCGGAGAGATAGAGGGAGAGTGGGGAGAGAGTGGGAGAGAGAGCGGAGAGATAGAGGGAGAGTGGGGAGAGAGTGGGAGAGAGAGCGGAGAGATAGAGGGAGAGTGGGGAGAGAGAGCGGAGAGATAGAGGGAGAGGGGGGAGATAGAGAGGGGGAGCGATAGGGAGATCAAGAGAGAGAGGGAAAGATAGAGGGAGAGAGAGAGAGGGGAGAGATAGAGGGAGAGAGAGAGGGGTGAGAGAGGAGAGAGGGGGGAGAGAGGGAGAGGGGGGAGAGAGGGAGAGGGGGGGAGAGAGATAGAGGGGGAGAGAGATAGAGGGGGAGAGAGATAGAGGGGTATGAGGAGAGACACACTACCTGTTCCAGCCTTGCTAGGCATCAGGGCATGTCTCTGATGCGGGCGGGCAAGTCACTGAATTAGGCCCCGCCCCCTTTCCACCCGTGAATCGCGGAAATGCAATCTCCTGCTGCCACATTGTGGAGTCCCCTGGATGACCGCCCCGTCTTTCCTATAATCTGGCCCTGCTGCATACATACACAGCAAGCCGGCACTACAGAGCCAGGCCAGGCCAGGCTCCAGGGAAGAAACACCAGCGCTGCCATAATTACACTCTGACTCACCATGTATCCACGGGTCTCCTGTTGGTGCCCCTGCTGCCGTGCTGGCCGAAGAGCTGCAGGGATCCATCAGCACGGTCATCATGCAAGGTAGATGTCGGTGAAAGTTGCTGACCAGCATGCCCTCGGAAGTGGAGGAGCGCCAGGTACTTGGGGGGGAGTGACACGACCACCTGACCTACACATAGGAAAAGAGATGGGCGGGCGCACACTCGTCAGACTGAGTGTAGTCTGCCATCTCCGGGTATGTGGAAGAAGACCTTAATTTTTCCTCCAGACAGCCTCAGCGGGCCGCCCTTCAGGTCCTGGCGCCCATAGGCAGCTGCCTAAAGCTGCCTAATGGAAGCGCCGGCCCCGCTCCCCCCACCCTCACTCAGTAGTATTCAATCCCACTGAGCTCACTGCATCGCTCACAACCTCCACCCACCATCACTCAGTAGTATTCAATCCCACTGAGCTCACTGTATGCTCACCACCTCCCCCCACCATCACTCAGCAGTATTCAATCCCACTGAGCTCACTGTATGCTCACCACCTCCCCCCACCATCACTCAGTAGTATTCAATCCCACTGAGCTCACTGTATGCTCACCACCTCCCCCCACCATCACTCAGTGGTATTCAATCCCACTGAGCTCACTGTATGCTCACCACCTCCCCCCACCATCACTCAGTAGTATTCAATCCCACTGAGTTTACTATATGGCTCACCTTCTCCCCCCACCCTCACTCAGTAGTATTCAATCCCACTGAGCTCACTGTATGGCTCACCAACTCCCCCCACCATCACTCAGTAGTATTCAATCCAACTGAGCTCACTGTATGCTCACCACCTCCCCCCACCATCACTCAGTAGTATTCAATCCCACTGAGTTTACTATATGGCTCACCTTCTTCCCCCACCATCACTCAGTAGTATTCAATCCCACTGAGCTCACAGTATGGCTCACCTTCTCCCCCCCAGGGCCGGTGCAAGGTTTCTCAACACCCTAGGCAAAACTTCTGCCTACTGCCCCCCTTCCCCTCCCCTCCCCTCCCCTCCCAATACCCTCTTTTCATCTAGGAAAGGTGAGAGGGGTGAGTCGTGAGTCACGGTGTGTGAGGGGTGGTTGTAAGACAGAACGGGGAGGAGAGAGTGATAGAGAAAAAGAGGGGGGAGCAAGGGAGAGAGAATGGGGGATGAGTGAGAGAGACTGTATCAGGGAGAAAGAGAACAGTGAGATAGTAAAAGAGGGTGTCAGGGAGAGAGAGAGAGAGAGAGAGAGAGAGAGGGTGGGTATCAGGGAGAGAGAGGGTGTCAACTAAGGAGAAGGGAGGTTTTGGGAAACAGTCAACGAGCACAGCAATTTAAGTCAAAGTAGTTAAAGAGGGGTCAAAGAACAGTCCACATCAAAAAGACATCAAGTATCTAGCGTATATTTCATATAGCAGGTGGAGGTGCGCCCAAAGAATAAATATAGTATTAACAGAAAAAAGACAGAAAGAAACTCTCTTGTTGGGGCACTCTTGTCTATGAAAAAATGGAATTAGTTAAAACTTAACTTTTATTAGTTAGAATTAGAATAGATATATAATAGCTCTCAGATAAATTTCACATCGGGCATAACACAAGAAAGACATGTCTAGGGTTGGCGAAAATATCAGGAATAATATTAAGAAATTGGAGTTCAATGACTCAATTCAAAACATATAGGCAGTCCTATATAAATATAATGACAGTCTGATACTGTTATAAAATTGTCCAGAACCTGAAATATAGATAATAAAAAGCCAGATGCTTCGATATAAGGAGTTTCATCAACTATAGGTCAGACTGACACTATATTAGGCCGAAGCTATTTACACACACACACACACACACACACACACACACACACACACACACACAATAAATTAGTAACACATGCATGCAGTCACAAAATACATGAGTGGCATATGCAGTCCATCTCAATAACCTAACACACAGGTTCTCAAACTTGGTCCTCAGGACCCCACACAGTGCATGTTTTGCAGGTCTCCTCACAAAATCGCAAGTGAAATAATTAGCTCTACCTGTGGAACTTTTACAATGTGTCAGTGAGTAATTAATACACCTGTGCACTTGCTGGGTGACTTGCAAAACATGCACTGTGTGGGGTCCTGAGGACCGAGTTTGAGAACCACTGACCTAACAGATTCCCTCTGTATGGTAACAAACAATAGTGTGTTGCTGAACTGGCTAACAATGTGTCAATGTAAAACTTAATGTGATACAATACTGCTGTGTTAGGGTAATGAAAGAAACAAATCAGAATCATTAAAGTACAGTTCAAAATAAGTCTGCAGCATAGATGGATACAATATATGTTAGCTAGCAGTGAAAATATTACTGATTAGTTTAGATTCAGTGATGTACAGTATCAATAAAACCCTGCATGGGTACACTCAGGGGTGATAGAAGAGAAGGTCTCACGGTGTATGAGCTCTGTAGGGCAGCTGCGGCTCTGTCAAATGTAAAGGGTCGCAGTGATGACAGAGTGACCGTGTTTGCAGAGCCGGCACTCTAGAGAGGAGACGGGGGTATATAGAATGTCTGCTATTAGAAAATGTTTGTCAGATTGTCCCTGATGAATTTAATGAATTAAATTCAGTGCAGGGACACTGCTGACACATGATCCTATGACAGCACTCTGGATTGGAGAGGTAGAGAGATGAGGTGTGGTCAGAGGAGAGGAATAGAGCTGGAGAGGGGTAGAACAAAGTTCCGGTGAGGTTGTGGAGAGCCGCTGCTGCCTGCTGTGTGTGACATATAGTCACAGTGGACAGCAGTGAGCAGGTCCTGCCGCAGCTGTGACCAGATAGAAGGAAGGAAGAGTGGGCGGCTGTGGAGAGCAGTCAAGTTAGCAGCGTGCCCTGTTGCAGTGCCCTGTTTTGAATTGAATCATTGAACTTAAATTTCTTAATATTATTCCTGATATTTTCGCCAACACTAGAAATGTCTTTCTAGAGTTATGCCCCATGTCAAATTTATCTCAGAGGCTATCATATATCTATTCTAATTAGAACTAATAAAAGTTACGTTTTAACTAAATCCATTTTTCATAGACAAGAGTGCCCAACAAGAGTTTCTTTCTGTCGAGAGAGAGAGGGAAAGAGAGGGAATGAGAGAGAGGGGGAGGGAGAGAGAGAGGGGGAGGGAGAGAGATGGGGGAGAGAGAGATGGGGGAGAGAGGGAGAGAGGGAGATGGGGGGAAGGAGAGAGAGAGAGAGAGAGGTGGAGGGAGAGAGAGAGGTGGAGGGAGAGAGAGAGATGGGGGAGAGAGAGAGAGATGGGGGAGAGAGAGATGAAGAGAGAGAGAGAGGGAAGGAGAGAGATGGAGGGAGGGAGAGAGAGGGGGAGAGATGGAGAGAGAGGGGAGATGGATAGAGGATGGATGGAGAGAGATAGAGAGAGAGATAGAGAGGGGGAGGGAGAGAGAGAGGGGGGGAGCGATAGAGGGAGAGAGAGGGGGGAGCAATAGAGGGAGAGAGAGGGGAGCCATAGAGGGAGAGAGAGGGGAGCCATAGAGGGAGAGAGAGGGGAGCCATAGAGGGAGAGAGGGGAGAGACAGAGAGAGAGATAAAGGGAGAGTGGGGAGAGAGCAGAGAGAGAGGGAGAGGGGGGAGATAGAGAGGGTGAGCGATAGGGAGATGGAGAGAGGGAGAGAGAGGGGAGAGATAGAGGGAGAGAGTGGAGAGGGAGAGATAGAGAGGGGGAGCGATAGGGAGATGGATAGAGGGAGAGAGAGGGAGGGAGGGGGGGAGAAAGAGAGAGAGAGAGGGGGGGATAGATAGAGAGAGGGGAGAGATAGAGGGGGAGAGATAGAGGGAGAGTGATAGAGGGAAATAGAGGGAGAGTGGGAGAGAGAGCGGAGAGATAGAGGGAGAGTGGGGAGAGAGTGGGAGAGAGAGCGGAGAGATAGAGGGAGAGTGGGGAGAGAGTGGGAGAGAGAGCGGAGAGATAGAGGGAGAGTGGGACGAGAGAGCGGAGAGATAGAGGGAGAGGGGGGAGATAGAGAGGGGGAGCGATATGGAGATGAAGAGAGAGAGGGAAAGATAGAGGGAGAGAGAGAGGGGAGAGATAGAGGGAGAGAGAGAGGGGTGAGAGAGGAGAGAGGGGGGAGAGAGGGAGAGGGGGGAGAGAGGGAGAGGGGGGGAGAGAGATAGAGGGGGAGAGAGATAGAGGGGGAGAGAGATAGAGGGGTATGAGGAGAGACACACTACCTGTTCCAGCCTTGCTAGGCATCAGGGCATGTCTCTGATGGGGGCGGGCAAGTCACTGAATTAGGCCCCGCCCCCTTTCCACCCGTGAATCGCGGAAATGCATTCTCCTGCTGCCACATTGTGGAGTCCCCTGGATGACCGCCCCGTCTTTCCTATAATCTGGCCCTGCTGCATACATACACAGCAAGCCGGCACTACAGAGCCAGGCCAGGCCAGGTTCCAGGGAAGAAACGCCAGCGCTGCCATAATTACACTCTGACTCACCATGTATCCACGGGTCTCCTGTTGGTGCCCCTGCTGCCGTCCTGGCCAAAAAGCTGCAGGGATCCATCAGCACGGTCATCATGCAAGGTAGATGTCGGTGAAAGTTGCTGACCAGCCTGCCCTCGGAAGTGGAGGAGCGCCAGGTATTTGGGGGGGAGTGACACGACCACCTGACCTACACATAGGAAAAGAGATGGGCGGGCGCACACTCGTCAGACTGAGTGTAGTCTGCCATCTCCGGGTATGTGGAAGAAGACCTTAATTTTTCCTCCAGACAGCCTCAGCGGGCCGCCCTTCAGGTCCTGGCGCCCATAGGCAGCTGCCTAAAGCTGCCTAATGGAAGCGCCGGCCCTGCTCCCCCCACCCTCACTCAGTAGTATTCAATCCCACTGAGCTCACTGCATCGCTCACAACCTCCACCCACCATCACTCAGTAGTATTCAATCCCACTGAGCTCACTGTATGCTCACCACCTCCCCCCACCATCACTCAGTAGTATTCAATCCCACTGAGCTCACTGTATGCTCACCACCTCCCCCCACCATCACTCAGTAGTATTCAATCCCACTGAGTTTACTGTATGCTCACCACCCCCACACACACACCCTCACTCAGTAGTATTCAATCCCACTGAGCTCAATGTATGCTCACCACCTCCCCCCACCATCACTCAGTAGTATTCAATCCCACTGAGTTTACTATATGGCTCACCACCCCCACACACACACCCTCACTCAGTAGTATTCAATCCCACTGAGCTCACTGTATGGCTCACCACCTCCCACCACCATCACTCAGTAGTATTCAATCCCACTGAACTCACTGTATGGCTCACCACCTCCCCCCACCATCACTCAGTGGTGTTCAATCCCACTGAGCTCACTGCATGGTTCACAACCTCCCCCCACCATCACTCAGTAGTATTCAATCTCACTGAGTTCACTGTATGGCTCACCACCTCCCCCCACCATCACTCAGTAGTATTCAATCCCACTGAGCTCACTGTATGCTCACCACCTCCCCCCACCATCACTCAGTAGTATTCAATCTCACTGAGCTCACTGTATGGCTCACCACCTCCCCCCACCATCACTCAGTAGTATTCAATCCCACTGAGTTTACTATATGGCTCACCTTCTCCCCCCACCCTCACTCAGTAGTATTCAATCCCACTGAGCTCACTGTATGGCTCACCACCTCCCCCCACCATCACTCAGTAGTATTCAATCCCACTGCATGCTCAGCTCGCTATTGATATTGTATTGTACACCTTATGTGGCATAAAGGCGCATGCTTACCACAACCTTACTCGCTCAGCCAGCAAGCCAGCCCTAACAGCAGTCACGCCTGTTGAGTATGGGATGTTAACTGCGTGCCTTTAGGCCACGTAAGGTGGACAATACAATGTCAATGTTTTATTTGTTTTTCTTTTGTTACAAAATTGAAAACCATGTGGAACTACAAGTCTCAGCATAAACCACCCATCATTCTATAAAACACTGAAGGTATACTGTAATTTTAAAGCACTGGGTGCATAGCATTAATGATCAGTGTGTGCGGCTTGTTCTATTTCGTATGGTATTCGGTCAACCTCCCCATTGCTACTGTGATACACCTTAATGGTCAATCTGCGTGAATTTAAGGGAAATTAAAGAAGTTTTTGTTTTGTTTTATTTTTCTCTAAAATTGACAACCACGTGGATTTACAAGTCTCAGCGGGAAAACCCCAACATTTAATAACACACTGAAGGTGCTACTTTACAGCACCTGCATCAATGATCAGTATGTGTGCGGCTTGCTCTATATCATACAGTATGCGGTCAACCTCCCCATGTTGCACCTCAATGAAGACAACTGATGGTTTGGGTTTTTTTTGGATTAGACTACTGCACATGACATCAAAAGGGGTCTGCAGTGCCTTACAAAGTAACTACATGTGCGGCACCTGCGGCATGTCCTACAGTACTGCCTGACAATGAGAAAAGGTTAAAATAAACAGAATCAGTATGATATCCCGGTTCAGTAGACCGACGCCAGAATCCCGACAGCTGGAATACTGGCAGCGAGTGTAGCACATCGCCTCCCAAGCTCGTTGCACTTGCCATGCTTTGGGCCCGGTGGCAACCCAAGTGGGGATTTCGGGTGGCAGTTGGGATTCTGACCACCGTAATTTCACCGGGTGTCGGTATTCCGGCAGCCGGCAAATTGACTGAATTCCAAATAAACACTACAAATGTGCACAAATGAGTACTTGGATATACACAGTATCATTGCATACTCTCACATGTTCTGTAAACCGCTAAATTGGAAACTCTTTGTCTATCAGTGGCTTGTTCCTATGGCACTGGCCACTGATTGGCTAAAAGCCACAGAAGTGCAGAGAGCCATGAGGAGGATCTGTCGTTCTTTGGGGAAGTGCTGTATATACTGTACAGTCTGTCACAATCACAGATTGTTTGATACCAAACTCAAAAAGAATATAAGAGCACGGAGGACTCTTGGCTTTGATGCCATTACCTCTTACAGCCAAATACTTCTCAAGAGCTAGGACGAGCTAAAATTTAATTTGATATGAATGGAGGACAGTCTGGTTGTCAGCAGCTTACTATTAAGAATTCTATAATGACAAGTTAATGTTTAGTGTTTCCTTCTTGCACTACAGTATCTCTCTGTCCATGTCAGGATCCATCCTGTATGGCTCTGTGGGAGTATGTATTTTTTCTGTGGGCACAGGATCTGGGACCACTGGGCTATATAGATGAAGCTGTGATGAGATTAGCTAACTACGTTAATTGATTAATCGACTACTGGAGAAGACTCTTGGGCAGTGGTAGGGCTGAAAACCAGGTTGGATCTGCTGAGGATGATGGAGACCAGACTGGAATCGGTAGAAGCTGGACACCAGAGAGGAACCGGTTGATGCTGGAGACCGACTGGAAACAGAGAAACAACTGGACTGGAACTGAAATGCTGAGCTGTACTGGAACCAGATAACTGAACTGGGCTGGAACAGGAAAGCTGGATTCAGTAGTACCACAGTGCAAATCAGAGCTGGAAACTGTGTTGCCTATGTTTCCAGGTGGCCACTAAACACCTAATGTGATTTGAAGATAGTCTTGGAGAGATCAAATAATTTAAATTTGACCAAAAAAAAAACTGTCTGGAAATTTCTAACTGCAGAACGTCTTGATACAACCAGAGAAGGTGGAATCTCCCGTTGGGAGAAAACTTTGCTTGAGCCATGGGACCTCTAAGAAATTGAATTTTGTCTGCTACAGGATCACAATCAGAATTTAGTGCTAGAATCAAATTTTTGTTTTTGAGAATGACATCAGAAGTGGGTGAGGACCATAACATATACTGAGGACCAGAATATGTATGGAGAAGACAGGGAAGGGAATCCAACTCTCCAGTCCAAGTTCATGGACTATTGCTTTTGTACAAACTTTGAAATGCTTCCCTTATTGACAGCTTGGAAGTCTTTAATGTATTGGTCCAGCAAATCCTGATCTTGCACAGAGAGCAAAGAAGTGGAGGATTGAGCAATAGGGAACTTCTTGACAAATGGGGTAAAATAATCAGATGATTGCAAATGGGCTGACTTTGGAGCAAATTCCAATTGTACTGCCTTAATGAAGGTGGAGAGATCATTTTGAGTGGATCATTGGAAACAATGAAAGGATTAACCCAATCCAAAACAAAATTGGGTTAAATCTCTGTCAAAGTAAATGGGTGATGGAAGATCAACTGGATTCCTGAGCAAAGAATCAAATGAAGAGCTCTTTGTAGCTGGAATTAAATCCATCTGAGTGTGTACCAGTTGAAGTGAGTAATTCATTTCAGAAAGCATTTGGAAGTAGGTACAGTAACTAAAGGAGTAATGATAACATGATTAGTCAGTTTATGCAGAATAATAGGATCAGGATCCTGGCAAGGGGCAATAGATTGAAAACCCTTTGCTGGGGTCAACAGACAGATGTCCCTCATTTGGACTAATGGTTGGATCCAGATTGGGTCTAAGGTACTTGAACCATCTTGGACCCTAGGAAACAGCATGCTGCGGTTGGATCCGGTGGTGGCGGGACTGACGCACATGTATGGGCACCTTCATAGGCACCCATGTGCATTCTCCTTCCGGCCAAGCAGGTCCTGCTGAATGGGACATGCTTGGCCGCTATGTGTGGCCATAGCCTTAGTCGTATACCAGGAACCAGGGAATCAGCAGTGTGCCTTGTTGAACTGCCTTGTTCAACTGCAGCATGCAGTGAGCTGGTGAACAGGAAGGGTATACATAGGAGATGCAGATCACAGATTGGCTGCCAGAGTCAGTTGGGGTAAGCTAGCATTCTGACTGGAGGGGATGCGGTTAGTCAAAGAGATCCAACATGTCGACATCCATGCATCAGCAAACAATACAAATACAACTAGGCAACCTGATCTGTGGGACAGGTAAGTGATGAATGACTAATGCATGAAAAGGTTTGAAAGTCCCATTTTATGATAGTCCAACAATACCACAGCCAAGATAGCTTTGGCTACTTTAATACTGGCAGCTACTATTGCTTCTGACTTACATGAGCCACATGAACTTTTGCTTACAACAACTTACTGTAATTGTTATTCTACTGTACAACATTATGAATCATTTATTTCCAAAAACGTTTTGATTGTAAGCACATTTGACCAGGGCCATCTTAACATTTAGCTTATTGTCATTCTACAGTATGTATTTGTTTGTATTGTGGTAAAACGCTGTGATGACACTTTATAAATAGATGATAATCATACTGTGCATTTGTTTTAGTTACATTATTGTCTAACATGCATTCTAAAAACATACTTCATATTGTGTTTTATACATATAGGTGCTCAACTTGCTTAATTAAGTACATAGAATATGAAACCTACTGTATTTACCTTTATTAGTTTTCTCTCTGTTGAATGTTCATTATGAACCTGTATAGGGAACCTGTTTGCTTTTATAGTGTGCAGTGATGCTTCATCTGTCTGTACACACATTATTTTTTTTCCCCACTAGGGGACCATCGTCCTCCCAGTACTGTCCTCTGCACTGAGAGATAATGCCTACTTTGTGAAACTGGAACAGTTTTATCCGGAACATTTTCTTGATTCAGATGGAAATTTCAAGAAGAATAAGGCGTTTATACCATTCTCATTAGGTAACAATCATTCTAAGTATATTTTTGTTAGGCTACACTGAGAAGTAGAGATGAGCGGGTTCGGTTTCTCTGAATCCGAACCCGCCAGAACTTCATGTTTTTTTTCACGGGTCCGAGCGACTCGGATCTTCCCGCCTTGCTCGGTTAACCCGAGCGCGCCCGAACGTCATCATGACGCTGTCGGATTCTCGCGAGGCTCGGATTCTATCGCGAGACTCGGATTCTATATAAGGAGCCGTGCGTCGCCGCCATTTTCACACGTGCATTGAGATTGATAGGGAGAGGACGTGGCTGGCGTCCTCTCCGTTTAGAATAGATTAGAGAGACACTTGATTTACTAATTTTGGGGAGTATTAGGAGTACTCAGTACAGTGCAGAGTTTTGCTGATAGTGACCAGTGACCACCACCAGTTTTATTTATAATCCGTTCTCTGCCTGAAAAAAGCGATACACAGCACACAGTGACTCAGTCACATACCATATCTGTGTGCACTGCTCAGGCTCAGGCCAGTGTGCTGCATCATCTATTATCTATATATAATATTATATATATCTGTCTGACTGCTCAGCTCACACAGCTTATAATTGTGGGGGAGACTGGGGAGCACTACTGCAGTGCCAGTTATAGGTTATAGCAGGAGCCAGGAGTACATAATATATTATATAGTGAGTGACCACCAGACACACAGTGCAGTTTATTTAATATATCCGTTCTCTGCCTGAAAAAAGCGATACACACAGTGACTCAGTCAGTCACATACCATATCTGTGTGCACTGCTCAGGCTCAGGCCAGTGTGCTGCATCATCTATATATATTATATATCTGTCTGACTGCTCAGCTCACACAGCTTATAATTGTGGGGGAGACTGGGGAGCACTACTGCAGTGCCAGTTATAGGTTATAGCAGGAGCCAGGAGTACATAATATTATATTAAAATTAAACAGTGCACACTTTTGCTGCAGGAGTGCCACTGCCAGTGTGACTAGTGACCAGTGACCTGACCACCAGTATATATAATATTAGTAGTATACTATCTCTTTATCAACCAGTCTATATTAGCAGCAGACACAGTACAGTGCGGTAGTTCACGGCTGTGGCTACCTCTGTGTCGGCACTCGGCAGCCCGTCCATAATTGTATATACCACCTAACCGTGGTTTTTTTTTCTTTCTTTATACATACATACTAGTTACGAGTATACTATCTCTTTATCAACCAGTCTATATATTAGCAGCAGACACAGTACAGTGCGGTAGTTCACGGCTGTGGCTACCTCTGTGTCGGCACTCGGCAGCCCGTCCATAATTGTATACTAGTATCCAATCCATCCATCTCCATTGTTTACCTGAGGTGCCTTTTAGTTGTGCCTATTAAAATATGGAGAACAAAAATGTTGAGGTTCCAAAATTAGGGAAAGATCAAGATCCACTTCCACCTCGTGCTGAAGCTGCTGCCACTAGTCATGGCCGAGACGATGAAATGCCAGCAACGTCGTCTGCCAAGGCCGATGCCCAATGTCATAGTACAGAGCATGTCAAATCCAAAACACCAAATATCAGTAAAAAGCCTCTTTTTTTCTTTGCGTCATGTGCTGTTTGGGGAGGGTTTTTTGGAAGGGACATCCTGCGTGACACTGCAGTGCCACTCCTAGATGGGCCCGGTGTTTGTGTCGGCCACTAGGGTCGCTAATCTTACTCACACAGCTACCTCATTGCGCCTCTTTTTTTCTTTGCGTCATGTGCTGTTTGGGGAGGGTTTTTTGGAAGGGCCATCCTGCGTGACACTGCAGTGCCACTCCTAGATGGGCCCGGTGTTTGTGTCGGCCACTAGGGTCGCTAATCTTACTCACACAGCTACCTCATTGCGCCTCTTTTTTTCTTTGCGTCATGTGCTGTTTGGGGAGGGTTTTTTGGAAGGGACATCCTGCGTGACACTGCAGTGCCACTCCTAGATGGGCCCGGTGTTTGTGTCGGCCACTAGGGTCGCTTATCTTACTCACACAGCGACCTCGGTGCAAATTTTAGGACTAAAAATAATATTGTGAGGTGTGAGGTATTCAGAATAGACTGAAAATGAGTGTAAATTATGGTTTTTGAGGTTAATAATACTTTGGGATCAAAATGACCCCCAAATTCTATGATTTAAGCTGTTTTTTAGTGTTTTTTGAAAAAAACACCCGAATCCAAAACACACCCGAATCCGACAAAAAAAATTCGGTGAGGTTTTGCCAAAACGCGTTCGAACCCAAAACACGGCCGCGGAACCGAACCCAAAACCAAAACACAAAACCCGAAAAATTTCAGGCGCTCATCTCTACTGAGAAGTTAATATTATTACATTGTACAGTATCTAGAGTATCAAAGTGAAATTATATTGCATAGAAATGTTTGCATTATAGCATTAGTAAAAATAATTAAAGTGGGTAACATTTTCTCTGAGGATAAACATATGAGATTGTGCTCAGATGCATAATTATGCATGTCTGAGCGCTGTATTAAAATGATAAACATTAAACACTGAGATGTTGAGATGTTGCCCTCTGCACATCATCATCATCATCATCATCATCATCATCATCATCAGCCTATACATCATGATGCCTGCTCTGTTGCCAGTCAGTATCAACATGGCAAAGTACTGGCAGCATTAATGGCTATATAGGATATGGCTCTCAGTTTTATATACATATATAGTTGTAAGCTAGAAGAAAAATTTAGATTTATGGGCACATTTATTGCTGGGAGGCTGAGCGAAAGTCTAAAAGAGTGTGGGAGGGCATTCCAGAGAATAGGAGCAGCCTGGGAAAAATCCTGATTGAGAGAGTGAGAAATGGTAATCAGGGTGGGTGTGACAAGGTAGTCATTGGCAATGCAAAGGGGTTTTGTATGAAATCCCAGCAGTCGGGAACCCGACAGTCAGAAGACTGAGAGAGGAATCCCAATGGATCCAAGTAAGTAATTTCACCCTAACCCACCCCTCCTGCAGCCTAACCTTAACCGCCCCTCCTGAAGCCTAACCTTAACCTCCCCCAACCTTGCAGCATAACAGTTACCCTTCTCCTAGTGCCTATCCCTGATCCTAACCTCCCGTACTTACGTCTGGGATCCATCAGGATTCTGACTGTTGGGATACCGACTGCTAGGATTTTGGCTGTATCCTGTGCGCATACAGCATGAGGGAGTACTGTTTGTGTGGAAATGAGGCTAGATATGTAGGGGGAAGAGGTGTGATTGAAAGCTTTATATAATTTTAATCTTATTCTGAGGAGGATAGGGACCCACTGAGTGACTTTCTTTAGGGAAGTGGGGCAAAAGAGGTAGAGCATCAACATAGGAAAATGTGGTGGCAGCTGAGTAAAGAATAGACTGAAGAGGGACAAGGTGGACATTACGAAGGCCAGAAAGGAGTGGATTAAATTAAGCATAGTGAGAAATAAAGGGGGTGTGGATGAAAGTTTTAGTAGCATCCAGTCTGATGAAGGTCCGGATACTGGAAATATTGCAGAATTAGAAAAGGCAGGATTGGGAGAGGGACTGAAGGTGGTAGGGAAAAGAAAAGGAAGACTTACTGAAACTTGGGGAACAGTGGAGAAGGAAACATTATCAATACACAGCCATAGCGAAAACCTTGTGCCTTCCAGGAGGAGAAGGTTTTCAGACAGGAGAAGAAACTTAAAGAGAGGTTTCAGGGGGAAAGCAGTGATTTTGTGTATCGTTGGCATAAAAGTGGTATAGGAGGCCAAAGGCTCCATTAAGCCCCCATAGAGAAGTTTTGAGGAAGAAAAGAAGGTGCCAAAGATAGAATCTTGGTGTACCCTGACAGGGAAGGTAAGTGGAGTTAGAGGTTTTGGGACAAGGCAACCATCATTTCTCACAGCTCTCATTGCCAGTTAGGCTTTGTTTTGTACAGGAGATTTTATCTTAAACAAGTGGAGAATCAGTTGTTATTCTTTGGTCTTCAAGTCTATGATGAACGTATTCCTTAAACTACTGAATTCCAAGAACTTTTTGTGCCCTTAAATCATCAATCCCTGTTTGAGATACAATGATACTATCATGTACAGTAGGCCACAGAGATCTTGGCTGCTGTCTTGAAATGAATTTCCTACATTTTGTAACGTGTCTACTAAAACCTTTACATATCTATAGAATGAATGAGTGGGCCTAGATATAATAGGGTGCAAATTAAAGCACAAGAACAAACTTGCATCAAGTCTATGTGAATATGATGCGAGTGTGTCCTATAACTCACACTATGCAATAGCCTGTGAGGCTTCTGTGTATGTAAAAGTGATTAACAGTTAAAAATCAGAAAAAAACAGTGTATGGTCCCCCCCCATAAGCTTATCCACCCCGGGCTCTTCCTAGTTCAAAATATACAAGGGAAAAATACATACACCAGAACTGGGCTCTTGGAGTTGGTCCTAATTCTAAAAATACATGGACAAAACTAGTAGGGGTTCCCCATAATTTTAGAACCAGCACCGGGCTCCACTAGCAGGGGGGTAATGCCACAGCAAGGCGACACACTTGATGGGGTGCACCGGCCAAAGCATTCATCCCTCTAACCCTCTAACTACTCAGCTCAGACTGGGGATTCCTGGAGAAGTGGGGACCCCCCTAAATCAAGGAGTCCCCCCCTCTTCAGGGCACCCAAGGCGTGGGATGAAGTTGATAACAATCTTTGTACCTTAGAAAAATATTGTCTTTTACAGGAGGACTACAAGTCCTAGTAGCCTCCCCCACATGCCGATGCTTGGGGGGAATCCATACATACCTATCCCTTGCACAGATCATGTCCTCTTCTCCAGTAGGAATCCAGGGGTATTGGTTTCAATTAATTTTATCCCTTTTAAACCCTTCATCAAACCTTGGTATTACCCTTGCTACTTTGGTACCAGCTACCATCCATCATCTCAATGCATCAGGGTTCTTCATCAGTTTGAGTGCTTCCCCATTTCCCTTTTCCCATGCATCACACTGCTCATGTACTTGGTCCAATATCATTGCCAAAAACATTTTCCCACAAATGTTACCTGTAAACTTTTCTGCTGTAAATTCCAGAACAATTTCAGTTTGTAAATCTGGTTGATTTTTTGTATCTCTCACAGATGCATGGAATATGCAAACTGTGGGATTGTATAGTACTTGTTTGCACCATTCCTCAAATGAAAGTGGCTAATCATTAGGATCACCATTTTGCAAATACAGGTTGAGTATCCCTTATCCAAAATGCTTGGGACCAGAGGTATTTTGGATATCGGATTTTTCCGTATTTTGGAATAATTGCATACCATAATGAGAAATCATGGTGATGGGACCTAAATCTAAGCACAGAATGCATTTATGTTACATATATACCTTATACACACAGCCTGAAGGTAATTTTAGCTAATATTTTTTATAACTTTGTGCATTAAACAAAGTGTGTCTACATTCACACAATTCATTTATGTTTCATATTAGTGATGTGCACCGGACATTTTTCGGGTTTTGTGTTTTGGTTTTGAATTCGGTTCCGCGGCCGTGTTTTGGATTCGGACGCGTTTTGGTAAAACCTTACCGAAATTTTTTTGTCGGATTCGGGTGTGTTTTGGATTCGGGTGTTTTTTACAAAAAAACCTTAAAAAACAGCTTAAATCATAGAATTTGGGGGTCATTTTGATCCCATAGTTTTATTAACCTCAATAACCATAATTTCCACTCATTTCCAGTCTATTCTGAACACCTCACACCTCACAATATTATTTTTAGTCCTAAAATTTGCACCGAGGTCGCTGGATGGCTAAGCTAAGCGACACAAGTGGCCGACACAAACACCTGGCCCATCTAGGAGTGGCACTGCAGTGTCAGGCAGGATGGCACTTCAAAAAAATTGTCCCCAAACAGCACATGATGCAAAGAAAAATTAAAGAAAAAAGAGGTGCAAGATGGAATTGTCCTTGGGCCCTCCCACCCACCCTTATGTTGTATAAACAGGACATGCACACTTTAACGAACCCATCATTTCAGCGACAGGGTCTGCCACACGACTGTGACTGAAATGACTGGTTGGTTTGGGCCCCCACCAAAAAAAGAAGCAATCAATCTCTCCTTGCACAAACTGGCTCTACAGAGGCAAGATGTCCACCTCATCATCATCCTATGATTCCTCACCCCTTTCACTGTGTACATCCCCCTCCTCACAGATTATTAATTCGTCCCCACTGGAATCCACCATCTCAGGTCCCTGTGTACTTTGTGGAGGCAATTGCTGCTGGTGAATGTCTCCACGGAGGAATTGATTATAATTCATTTTGATGAACATCATCTTCTCCACATTTTCTGGAAGTAACCTCGTACGCCGATTGCTGACAAGGTGAGCGGCGGCACTAAACACTCTTTCGGAGTACACACTGGAGGGAGGGCAACTTAGGTAGAATAAAGCCAGTTTGTGCAAGGGCCTCCAAATTGCCTTTTTCCTGCCAGTATACGTACGGACTGTCTGACGTGCCTACTTGGATGCGGTCACTCATATAATCCTCCACCATTCTTTCAATCGTGAGAGAATCATATGAAGTGACAGTAGACGACATGTCAGTAATCGTTGGCAGGTCCTTCAGTCCGGACCAGATGTCAGCACTCGCTCCAGACTGCCCTGCATCACCGCCAGCGGGTGGGCTCGGAATTCTTAGCCTTTTCCTCGCACCCCAAGTTGCGGGAGAATGTGAAGGAGGAGATGTTGACGGGTCACGTTCCGCTTGACTTGACAATTTTCTCACCAGCAGGTCTTTGAACCTCTGCAGACTTGTGTCTGCCGGAAAGAGAGATACAACGTAGGTTTTAAATCTAGGATCGAGCACGGTGGCCAAAATGTAGTGCTCTGATTTCAACAGATTGACCACCCGTGAATCCTGGTTAAGCGAATTAAGGGCTCCATCCACAAGTCCCACATGCCTAGCGGAATCGCTCTGTTTTAGCTCCTCCTTCAATGTCTCCAGCTTCTTCTGCAAAAGCCTGATGAGGGGAATGACCTGACTCAGGCTGGCAGTGTCTGAACTGACTTCACGTGTGGCAAGTTCAAAGGGTTGCAGAACCTTGCACAACGTTGAAATCATTCTCCACTGCACTTGAGTCAGGTGCATTCCCCCTCCTTTGCCTATATCGTGGGCAGATGTATAGGCTTGAATGGCCTTATTGCTGCTCCTCCATCCTCTGAAGAATATAGAGGGTTGAATTCCACCTCGTTACCACCTCTTGCTTCAGATGATGTCAGGGCAGGTTCAGGAATGTTTGGTGGTGCTCCAGTCTTCAGTACGCGGTGGCTGAATGCCGAAAGTGGCCCGCAATTCTTCGGGCCACCGACAGCATCTCTAGCACGCCCCTGTCGTTTTTTAATTAATTCTGCACCACCAAATTCAATGTATGTGCAAAACATGGGACGTGCTGGAATTTGCCCAGATGTAATGCACGCACAATATTGCTGGCGTTGTCCGATGTCACAAATCCCCAGGAGAGTCCAATTGAGGTAAGCCATTCTGCGATGATCTTCCTCAGTTTCCGTAAGAGGTTGTCAGCTGTGTGCATCTTTTGGAAAGCGGTGATACAAAGCGTAGCCTGCCTAGGAACGAGTTGGCGTTTGCGAGATGCTGCTACTGGTGCCGCCGCTGCTGTTCTTGCTGCGGGAGGCATTACATCTACCCAGTGGGCTGTCACAGTCATATAGTCCTGAGTCTGCCCTGCTCCACTTGTCCACATGTCCGTGGTTAAGTGGACATTGGGTACAACTGCATTTTTTAGGACACTGGTGAGTCTTTTTCTGAGGTCTGTGTACATTTTTGGTATCGCCTGCCTAGAGAAATGGAACCTAGATGGTATTTGGTACCGGGGACACAGTACCTCAATCAAGTCCCTAGTTGCCTCTGAATTAACGGTGGATACCGTAACCATGTTTCTCACCGCCCAGGCTGCCAAGGCCTGAGTTATCTGCTTTGCAGCAGGATGACTGCTGTGATATTTCATCTTCCTTGCAAAGGACTGTTGGACAGTCAATTGCTTACTGGAAGTAGTACAAGTGGTCTTCCGACTTCCCCTCTGGGATGACGATCGACTCCCAGCAGCTACAACAGCAGCGTCAGCAGCAGTAGGCGTTACACTCAAGGATGCATCGGAGGAATCCCAGGCAGGAGAGGACTCGTCAGACTTGCCAGTGACATGGCCTGCAGGACTATTGGCAATCCTGGGTAAGGAGGAAATTGACACTGAGGGAGTTGGTGGTGTGGTTTGCAGGAGCTTGGTTACAAGAGGAAGGGATTTAGTGGTCAGTGGACTGCTTCCGCTGTTACCCAAAGTTTTTGAACTTGTCACTGACTTATGATGAATGCGCTGCAGGTGACGTATAAGGGAGGATGTTCCGAGGTTGTTAACGTCCTTACCCCTACTTATTACAGCTTGACAAAGGCAACACACGGCTTGACACCTGTTGTCTGCATTTGTGTTGAAATAATTCCACACCGAAGAGCTGATTTTTTTTGTATTTTGACCAGGCATGTCAATGGCCATATTCGTCCCACGGACAACAGGTGTCTCCCCGGGTGCCTGACTTAAACAAACCACCTCACCATCAGAATCCTCCTTGTCAATTTCCTCCCCAGCGCCAGCAACACCCATATCCTCATCCTGGTGTACTTCAACAGTGACATCTTCAATTTGACTATCAGGAACTGGACTGCAGGTGCTCCTTCCAGCACTTGCAGGGGGCGTGCAAATGGTGGAAGGCGCAAGCTCTTCCCGTCCAGTGTTGGGAAGGTCAGGCATCGCAACCGACACAATTGGACTCTCCTTGGGTATTTGTGAATTAGAAGAACGCACAGTTCTTTGCTGTGCTTTTGCCAGCTTAAGTCTTTTCATTTTTCTAGCGAGAGGATGAGTGCTTCCATCCTCATGTGAAGCTGAACCACTAGCCATGAACATAGGCCAGGGCCTCAGCCGTTCCTTGCCACTCCGTGTCGTAAATGGCATATTGGCAAGTTTACGCTTCTCCTCAGACGCTTTTAATTTTGATTTTTGGGTCATTTTACTGAACTTTTGTTTTTTGGATTTTACATGCTCTCTACTATGACATTGGGCATCGGGAGTGGCAGACGACGTTGATGGCATTTCATCGTCTCGGCCATGACTAGTGGCAGCAGCTTCAGCACGAGCTGGAAGTGGATCTTGATCTTTCCCTATTTTAACCTCCACATTTTTGTTCTCCATTTTTTAATGTGTGGAATTATATGCCAGTAACTATCAATAGCAATGGCCTACAACTATATATACTGCGCACAACTTAAATGCACCACAGGTATGGATGGATAGTATACTTCACGACACAGAGGTGGGTAGAGCAGTGGCCTTCCGTACTGTACTGCTATATATACTGGTGGTCACTGTCAGCAATCTGCAAAACTAAAATGCACCACAGGTATAGAATGTAGATGGATAGTTTACTTAATGACGACACAGAGGTAGGTACAGCAGTGGCCTTCCGTACCGTACTGCTATATATAGTATACTGGTGGTCACTGTGTCAGCAAACTGCAAAACTAAAATGCACCACAGGTATAGAATGTAGATGGATAGTATACTTAATGACGACACAGAGGTAGGTACAGTAGTGGCCTTCCGTACCGTACTGCTATATATAGTATACTGGTGGTCACTGTGTCAGCAAACTGCAAAACTAAAATGCACCACAGGTATAGAATGTAGATGGATAGTATACTTAATGATGACACAGAGGTAGGTAGAGCAGTGGCCTTCCGTACCGTACTGCTATATATAGTATACTGGTGGTCACTGTGTCAGCAAACTGCAAAACTAAAATGCACCACAGGTATAGAATGTAGATGGATAGTATACTTAATGACGACACAGAGGTAGGTACAGTAGTGGCCTTCCGTACCGTACTGCTATATATAGTATACTGGTGGTCACTGTGTCAGCAAACTGCAAAACTAAAATGCACTACAGGTATAGAATGTAGATGGATAGTATACTTAATGACGACACAGAGGTAGGTACAGCAGTGGCCTTCCGTACCGTACTGCTATATATAGTATACTGGTGGTCACTGTGTCAGCAAACTGCAAAACTAAAATGCACCACAGGTATAGAATGTAGATGGATAGTATACTTAATGACGACACAGAGGTAGGTACAGCAGTGGCCTTCCGTACCGTACTGCTATATATACTGGTGGTCGCTGTGTCAGCAAACTGCACAACTGAAATGCACCACAGGTATAGAATCTAGATGGATAGTAAACTAAATGATGACACAGAGGTAGGTACAGCAGTGGCCTACTGTACCGTAATGCTATATATTATATACTGGTGGTCACTGGTCAGCAAAACTCTGCACTGTACTCCTCCTATATAATATTATACTGGTGGTCCCCAGTCCCCACAATAAAGCAGCACACTGAGCACAGATATGGAGTGTTTTTCAGGCAGACAACGTATACTGGTGGTCACTGTCAGCAAAACTCTGCACTGTACTCCTGCTATATAATACAGCTGCTCCCCAGTCCCCACAATTAAGCAGTGTGAGCACAGATATATGCAGCACACTGAGCACAGATATGGAGCGTTTTTTTCAGGAGAGAACGGATAACTGGTGGTCACTGATCAGCAAAACTCTGCACTGTACTCCTCCTATATTATACAGCTGCTCCCCAGCCCTCCCCACAATTAAGCAATAGTGCACAATCAAGTTCAACAATAACGGAGAGGACGCCAGCCACATCCTCTCCCTAACATTTCCAATGCACGAGTGAAAATGGCGGCGACGCGCGGCTGCTTATATAGAATCTGAATCTCGCGAGAATCCAACAGCGGGATGATGACGTTCGGGCGCGCTCGGGTTAACCGAGCCATACGGGAGAATCCGAGTATGGCTCGGACCCGTGTAAAAAGGGTGAAGTTCAGAGGGGTTCGGTTTCCGAGAAACCGAACCCGCTCATCACTATTTCATATACACCTTATATACACAGCCTGAAGGTCATTTAATACAGTATTTTTAATAACTTTGTGTATTAAACAAAGTTTGTGTACATTGAGCCATCAACAAAAAAAGGTTTCACTATCTCACTCTCACTCAAAAAAGTCTGTATTTCGGAATATTTGGATATGGGATACTCAACCTGTACCTATCGATATGAGTATAAACTTGTTCTCTTATTTAAAACATTGCACACAGTGGCACCTATTATGCATATTTGGTCTTTGTTATACAGTATGACACACTTGAATTATGAATAAGACTTTCCATCCACCCACTTCCATCTCCAAGGACACTCATGATGGCCCTCTCCAAATGTAGGCCTCCCATCATGATGATGCACCTGTCTTCTCCAAATGCTTTAGGAAATGCCCACTATACACAGTTCACAATTGCATACAGAGGAGAATCACATGTCTTTACGGGCAATTAGCTTACATTTAGATGATTTACAAAGTTTTAGAGATGAGCGGGTTCGGTTTTACTCGGTTTTACTCGGATTTACTCGGTTCTCAAAATGGCATCTTATTGGCTCACGGACGTCACGTGTTTTGGATAGCCAATAAGAAACATCTAGATAAAACCGAACTGGCGTTAATTCTGGCGTTACATTCGAACCCACTCATCTCTACAAAGTTTGCTCTGTAAATGAAAGAAATCACCATGTTTTTTAAAGATGGCGGTCAATTTCCAATAAGACGGCTAAAATGTTTGGATAACAATAATGTGCTAAATAACACAAAGAAACAAAGAAACTGAACACAAAGTTGTACAACCAACTAGACTATTTAAAATGCAAAGAAAATTGAAAGATGGTAGGATAATTCCAATATGGAGGCCAAAATGTTTGGGACCTACCTCAAACTTTTTTTTTTTATTCATACATATCCCTGAAAGTTTCAACATTTCTTCCAAAAGTGTTGTGTTAACTATCCCACTGCTGTATATAGGATGTGAGAATGAGCTGGAAGTGGAGAAAGTCAGTAATACCCCTTTCAGACCTCCACCTATGAACACGGGTTATTGGCAAATGAACGTGAATAACCCATGTTCATGTGCAGTCTGAAAGGTGCCAGGGTTGAAATACCAATATTCCAACTCGGGTAGCGAGCAGGGTTGCACACGTGTTCAACCCGGCTCGCTGTGTGGTGTGAACGGTAGCCGGGTCGATGCAACCCAGCACCCGTTCACTGCTTGTGGATGGGTGGCGCTTGGAGATCATGTGATCTCCAAGCCCCACCCCCGCCGCATCAAGACTGATGTCACCAACCCGGCAATATGCTGGGTTGCAGTCAGCGGTGGCGGGGAGCCTGAGGCGGGTTGCACGCTGGGAGCTCACATGTCAGGCTCCCATGTGCGACCCGCCTCAGGCAATCTGAAAGGGGTATAAGAGAGTGTGATATCCCACATTACCATAAGAAATTGGTTCTGTCCCTGAGAGAGCATTTTACATTTTAAATTAGTGAACTACAGAAGATAAATAAAAAAAACAAAAATAGTGAATGCAACTGCAGCAGATTATTTTACTGCGCTTCATCATGCTTATGTGATCATTTTATTCATACCTCCTAACTGTCCTGATTCCAGGAGGACAGTCCCGCTATTGGGACACTGTCCCACCTGCAGTGTCCCATGGGCAGGGGTTAGGTTGGGAGAGCCTGTGATCACCTCTGCTCTGCTCTAGAAAGCAGCCATTGATACCCAAATAGATGCTGTGTGCATATGCACGGTATCTAACAGTGCAGGATGGTGAGGAGGGGGTTGCCCAGCTGCTATGGGAGCACTAAGAACTCCTCCATATGATGATAGCGGGGGTTGTTCAGAGAGGTCACGCCCATCCACCTGAAGCCATGCCCAACCACCTGATGCTACGCCTCCTTTTCGGGCATGGGCGTTCCTCGGTGTGGAAGGTCCCACTTTATTTTATGCTAAAGTTGGGAGGTATGCTTTACTTTCTTGCTCAGTGGCCAACCACGCTACTGCACATGTGTGGTCTGCTGACTGTGCATGTGTGAGCACCCATTTCAAATATTTTGCCATTTTAGAAGACCCCAGAGAAACATATGGGGCTGATTTTGTGAATGAAAATGGGGTATCTCCGATATTTGCTGTAATTCCTTATACGTAAATACATTCACGGGGTCATCAATATATTTGAGTCCCCTCCAGAAAACAGGTCTATTTTGGGGGATATCCTGCAAATATTTTTAGACAAATATGCCCCTTAGACTGTATGCATGCTGATATATTTTCCTATATGAAGGAACCGCATTGAGCAAACAGTGTATGATTATGGCAGAGTCGGCCTTAGGCATATGCAAACTAGGCAAATGCCTAAGGCATTTGGTATGCTTAGGGGCACCAGCAGCTTCTGCTGATTAAAATGATATGCGGCATGCCTATATTATGTGTGTGACTGCGGCTGTATCTGCATACGAAATACTACATTGCAGTGTATTCCTGGAAATCACTGTATGTAGTATTTCGTCACAGTCGCACAGGATATAGGCATGCTGCATATTATTTTAATCAGCAGAAGCTGCTTGTGCATCCTAGCCACATAGTAATGCAAATAAGAAGCATTTTCAGAAACAAAAGGCGTCAGACATTAGCAGAGCTGCCAGATGACTCATGCCAGGCATCTCCTGCAGAACTAGCGGTGGTGCTAGGGGGCACCAGCCAAAATCTTGCCTAGGGCATCATATTGGTTAGGGCCGGCTCTGGATTATGGAAAATAATTGCATGATTGTATCTACCCCTTCACCATCCAACACTTACAACACCCCAAAAGCCCACAGAACAGTCAGTATGAATGTAACTGGACCACATTTACCTTGTGTCTCATTTGCTGAACTCCATGGCCAGGAAGTGCAGTAATGAGAGCTGAGTTTAAGTCGATTTTACCACAAAAGTTGGACATTTTGCAAAGTAGGCCAATGTAATAGCGTCCGAGTACATGAAAAGTCGGATGTTTCCTACTCAAAACAAGAGCGCCTGGTAAAAGATCGGATCCAGATGTTTTCTCCATGCTAAACATACAGCTTGGCCAATATAATGGAGTCCAAGTTTGAAAATGTCACACAATACAGCTCTACAAAGTCGTACATAAACAGAACTGTTTTTTTTTTTTTTATTGGGGGGGGGGGGGGCGTATTGTATTTGTCAATGTTAAGGAATAATTACAGCAAAATTACCACAAATGATAATTTCACAAGTATTTTTAACCCTGAAATCAAACAAAAATACTTTGATCTATAATAATAGTCAATGTTTTGTATTTGTCATTTTTGCGCATTTCAGAAAGGGATGCAATAGGACACATAAGCAGACCCTGCTGAATAAAATTATATGCTGCATTCTGTGTATAATTGTGGCTGCATCTGCACAAGAAATGTTATCCTACAGTGTTTTCCAGTCAAACATTATAACATAATTAGGTATGCAAATACAACATCAAGTCCATTCAGAATACAGTCATGCCGCATATCATTTTAATCAGCAGGATCTGCTTGTGCATCTTGGAGGACTGGGGTTTACATAGGGTGTGTGTTGCTTCAATCATGGGACTTTTGGGTGCCAATGGGTGGCTTTCTATCACACTGTGCAACTGTTATACTAAAAACGCTTTCCCGTTGGTCTGAAAAAGTTGGACGCTACCTGGCCTAAATCCCGCCAGAAGTCAGATCCGATTTGCATTCTGAGCTCAAAGGTTGCACACCGTTACATTAGCCGAGTTACAGGGAAAAAAGTCTCACATTATAATGTCTGACTTTGTGCGACTTTTTCCTGGACGCTAAACTCGGCTCCTGTTACATCCCGACCCATGTCTCCAACTGGGAAATACAAGCAGTTTGAAGGCACCAGGATTTTATTAGTTATTACTATCAGCATTATTAATATTATTTTAAACATGTAATGAATGTTGCTTTTAATGACATGCCCTAGTAGTTTGCAGGTTTCATTGTTTCATATTTATGTTTCAACTAGGTAAGAGAAGCTGCGCTGGAGAGAACCTGGCCAAAACTGAGCTGTTTGTGTTCTTCACCACCCTTCTACAGAACTTCACTTTCCAGGCTCCTCCTGGCGCTAAACTGGACCTCACCCAGAGCCGGCCCTAACCAATATGATGCCCTAGGCAAGATTTTGGCTGGTGCCCCCTAGCACCGCCGCTAGTTCTGCAGGAGATGTGTGGCATGAGTCAGCTGGCAGCTCTGCTAATGTCGGGTGCCTTTTGTTTATGAAAATGCATCATATTATTTGCATTACTTTGTGGCTCGGCTGCACAAGCAGCTTCTGCTGATTAAAATTATATGCAGCATGCCTATATTCTGTGTGCGACTGCGGCTGTATCTGCATACGAAATGCTACATTATAGTGATTTCCAGGAATACACTGTAATGTAGCATTTCGTATGCAGATACAGCCGCAATCACACACAGAATATAGGCATGTCGCATATCATTTTAATCAGCAGAAGCTGCTGGTGCCCCTAAGCATACCAAATGCCCTAGGCATTTGCCTAGTTTGCCTATGCCTAAGGCCGACTCTGACCTCACCCCTGCAATTGGTTTTATCAATGCACCAATGCCTCATGAAATCTGCGCCATACCGCGAAACTAAGCATGTTTCCAGCTGCATTATTTCATAGGATCTGTCATATGTGTTATGAACAGCACCAAAATTAGAAAGAATGTTTTTTTACTCTGCATTGTAGAATATTTTTTGTACACTTTACTCTGTACATGTATAATTATCGTGCTATAAAATATGCAATTAATCACAATTAAACAATTACTAACAGAATGAAAGCTGCAGAGAGAAAAAATAAATAAATACACAAATAAATTAAAAAGAAATAAGACTTGTACTAATCAGCACTGGCGAGCACTTACCCCTGTCTGCAGAGTGGTGTCAAGTATTGTTTTCTCCTTTTACATTTCATCCATATAAGATTTGAGGGCATATTTATTTTTATTTTTTAGTCATTTGTTGTTTGAGTATGATTTTACACTGCAAGTTTCACTCTCTAGCACAGTGTTAGTAGTTTTTGACAAGCTGTGGTGCAGAGATAGATGTTCTAATGTGGTCATTCTGAGTTGATCGCTCGCTAGCAACTTTTTGCAGCGCTGCGATCAGAAAGTCACCGCCTATGGGGGAGTGTATTTTAGCTTTGCAAGTGTGCGAATGCTTTTGCAGCCGACGGCACAAAAAAGTTTTTTGCAGTATCTGAGTAGCTCTGGACTTACTCAGCCGCTGCGATCACTTCAGTCTTTTTGGTCCCAGAATTGACATCAGACACTCGCCCTGCAAACGCTTGGACATGCCTGCGTTTTTCAAAACACTCCCAGAAAACGGTCAGTTGACACCCATAAACGCCTTCTTCCTGTCAATCTCCTTACGATCGGCTGTGCGAATGGATTCTTCGTTAAATCCATCACAAAGCACCGATCCTCTTTGTACCCGTAAGACGCGCCTGCGCAATGCGGTGCATACGCATGCACAGTTTTGCCGAGATTTAACCTAAACGCATCACTGCAAAAAGTTGCTAGCGAGCGATCAACTCGGAATGACCCCCTAGGCCTTTATGTACTAAGCCTTGAAGAGAGATAAAGTAGATGATGATAATATACCAGCCGAACAGCTCCTAGCTGCCATGTTACAGGCTGTGTTTAAAAAATGACAGGAGCTGATTGGTTGGTAGTTTATCTCTGTCCACTTTGTCCTCTAAAACGCTTTGTACATAGACCCCTTAGAGTCAAATGTTAATGAACCCCAGGGCCATAACTAGGTGCATGTGGAGTGTGCACATAGGGCTGCAGGGTAGGGGGCGCTGTTGGCAGCACTTGTCAATTATGAATTATCTATTTACTTTCATTTGCAGCTTCTCCTCTTTATGAAGCTCAGCATCTCCTGACTGCCCATGTCTCCTATCCCCACCCCTTTTGTCGCTAATACCTATACAGCGTTTATGGACTTGACTTGATATCTGCTGTTGTATAGAAAGCTAGAGAATTCCAAGCTGGAGAGTTTTAACTATATGAAGCTTACCTTATACTTTGTGAAGGGGTGATCAGCGTTGTGACTGGGCAGATCTATGTAGTGCGTAGATGCAAGGGATTGGATGTGTGGCTGCAGGGTACAGGTGGCTTCATATAGTTATAAATCTCAAAGTTTTTAGGTGAGATCAAGTGGTTCTTTTGGTGGGTCATACTTGACCTATAGCGTCTGACTTCCCTGTCCCTGTGCAGCGCTGCAGCATTACCCAGAAGTGCCGGGGGCGCTTAGCGCTGGCGGCAGTGCTAGAAACTACCTGCTGCTGTTACATCCCTGGCAAAGAGCATTCACCCCTGGCAATGGACACTGATCCCTGGTAACGAGCATTCACCCTTGGCAAAAAGCATTCACCCTTGACAGTGAGCATTACATCCCTGGCAATGACCATTCACACCTAGCAATGAGCATTACACTCAGTACATGAAACCCCCTGGGAATGCGCATTACATCCCTGGCAATGAGCATGATGCCCAGAGCATGAAACTTCTGGCGATGGGCATTAAACCCCTGGCAACGAGCATTACAGAGCCTGAAACTCCTGGCAACGAGCATGACACCCAGCGCATGAATTATGGTGTGTGGCATAATGTGTAAGGGGCATTACAGTGTGTGGTATAATGTGTAATGGACATTGTGGTGTGTGTAATAATGTATCACGGGCATCGTGGTGTATGGCATAATGTGTCACAGGTATTACGGTGTGTGGCATAATGTATCAGGTGGATTACGGTGTGTGGCATATTGTATAATGGGCATTACGGTGTGTGGCATAATGTGTAAGGGATATTACCATAAGGAGGAAAAATGACAAATAATTTAGGGGACATAAATCAGGATTTTTTTTTCCTGTGGTGGGCAATGTCGTGTGGGTTGCAAACTGGGGTATAAAGTAGTCTTTTCCTGCAACGCCACACCCCTTGCAGTGAAGCTTCATTCTTACTGTTTAAGTGGCAATGGGGGGGGGGGGGGGAGGGGGAGCCAGAAACTTTTTGGGCTTGGAGGAGCAAAATTTCTAGTTACACCACTGCTGGGTACACTACTGAGCCAGAGTATAAGCTCCCAAACCATACTCCAGTGTCAGCATTGTGCTATTGTGTTCTTCTTAAAATCTACATTCCTGGTTCCCTTTGTCATTCCAGATTCCTGTCTTCTGTGCTCCATTACAATTCCTGCTCTGTTCCTGGTACCTGTCTCTCCATGCCCCAATCTGTGTTCCTGCTGACCCTTGTCTTGGCTGATGTTTCTTGAGTTAATGGGAATGTACTTCACTTGGTTGCTGTGGCACCGCTCTCATTGGAATCCCCAGGAATGAAAAAGCGCATGCTGTATTATACCCCAATGTAGGAACACTGTGTTCATGAAGGAAAGGTCATGTGTACCCTTGACATGTCCAGCATACAAGCAGCTCCAAGCAAAGTGCTGGATCCTCAAGTTATCAGGTTCCCTGTGGTGTTGAATAAACCATAAACACATCAGAACACTCACCTTCTCCAAGGTGGCTCATAAGACCTTCTTTTCCTTGGCTGTGTGGGATAGGCAGAGACCCTGAATAGAAGTGTGGAGTCTAACTTGCCAGCGGTATTCACCAGGGACCCCTGCCAGGAGTTTTGGAGTTGGATGAACCTGACAAGCAGGTTGCGGCCCTCTGTCTGGGTTCCCAGTTATGAAGGCTGGTATGCACTAGAGCAGACACTGGAATATGCTGAATGCCATACAGACAATGGAATGGCAGACTGCCAGTTGGCAGGAACACAGATTGGAGCATGGAGGGACAGGTACCAGGAATGAAGCAGGAACTGTAATGGAGCATGGAGAGACAGGAATCTGGCATGGTAAACGGAAAAAGGAATCAGGATTCTAGTTTTCACGAAGAGCACAATAGCACAAGGCTGATGCTGGAGTATGGTTTAGGTAGATCAGTATGATTTACCGTCAGGCGGGATGCCGGCTGTCCATCTCCTGACAGCGGCATCCCACCCACCAGAATACCGTCAGTGGGGTGAGTGGGATCTATTCCCACTCTATGGGTGTTGCGGACACCTACAAGTGGGAATAGTCCTGTTTTTCCGGCTGGTGGCATTGTCAGCTGGTGGGATTCCGGCATTGTTGTCCTGACCACCAGGATCCCGACACCAAGCTATTTGAATGGACCCCGGTTTAGGAGCCTATACTATGGCACCGGAGTGTCCCCAGGAGCTTCCTTGTATTGGTGAAGTTTCAAATTGGTCGCCCATGTGACATCAAATTTTTTGGCCCTTTAAATACATTAATAAGTTTGGTGATTTTCAAAATGGGAGCCGCAGTCACATACTCAGAAGAGCGGAAAATGACTGTATGCTGCAGCCAGTGGGGGAGTTCCAGCTTCGAGAAGCTTGTGCAGCAGGCACTGGGGAACTTCCACCTACTGTTGCGATGTGGATGCCAGAAACCAGCGATGTCGGACCCAGTAAGTGCCGGCTTACGGCGCACTGTAACACTGAGTGTTGGGTTCGGGAATGCTTTGATATCAGTAATGCAAGTGAGCACCGGGTTTTCTGCACACTGTGAGATTAAATGCCGGGATTTGGCATTCTGAGGCTTACTTACCGATGCTTACTTACATAGCATAAACATTAATAAAAATTGATGAGTGCAGAAGTTTTGTTTGATTTGAAACTCCTTGATTACTAAAATTCAGAGTATGTACAAAATACAAAAACAATCTCATACATGGTACAGGAAAACAATATTATATAATATTCCATAACATAAATTTAAACCAGGTACACACTGGGCGATTTCAGCCTAAAAAAATAAATTATAACAACATAAATGTCATTATCGTTTATTTTTAGGCGTCAATGTCGGGCTGAGCTGCATGTTCAGGAATGCCGGCGGTGGCGTCACTGATCGTTATGGTTGAACGATAACGTTTAGTGTGTATGAGGTATTTAGTTGAACGCTATATCGTTCAACTATATAGTCATTCATCGGCAGGCATTTCAGCATCGCCCAGTGTTTACCCGGCTTAAGAAAATAAAAATAATTGCAACAGATACTAGAAGCAATGTAAGTGTAATAAAACAGTAAGTCGGTGAAGTGTCGGTGCAGATGTCGGTCATTGGCCGTACCTGATTCCCGACGATGTCGGATTCCTCCAGATCTAACCTATTGGCTTCAGGCAGAAGGATCAGGACCCCCCAGAAACAACCCCTTAATAATCACCACATGTTTGGACGGTGACTAAATATTTAGATTGTAGATTTAACTTTGTTCTAAATTATTCAAAAAGAAGGGTTAACGATTTAGTA
Organism: Pseudophryne corroboree; assembly: GCF_028390025.1. Lineage (NCBI taxonomy): Eukaryota > Metazoa > Chordata > Amphibia > Anura > Myobatrachidae > Pseudophryne > Pseudophryne corroboree. The sequence goes on from NC_086447.1 coordinate 75,124,250, forward strand.
TAACTAGAGATAAGCGGGTTTGGTGTTATTCGGATTTACCTTAATCTCCTTATTGGCTCTTGGATGTCATGTGGTTAGCCAATAAAATTCTGGCGTTAAGAACCAAGTAAATCACAATACATGACTATCACAATACTGTCAGCATCTGTATTGTACATAACAGTACTCACACTACATAGTAATACTTTTTTTAATGCAATAAAAAAGCTGTCCACTAGGTGGCAGAGTAAAAGTCACTTTAGCGCAGTCTCTGATGTCCCAAGTAGTGCCAGATACACAGATGCCCCCAGTAGTGCCAGATACACAGATGCCCGCAGTAGTGCCGTGCCAGATACAGGGATGCCCCCAGCAGTGTCAGATACACGGATGCCCCAAGCAATGCCAGATACACAGATGCCCCAAGCAGTGCCAGATACATACATGTCCCCGGTAGTGCCAGATATACAGATGCCCCAAGCAGTGCCAGATACACAGATGCCTCCAGTAGTGCCATGCCAGATACACGGATGCCCCCAGCAGTGCCAGATACAAGGATGCCCCAAGCAGTGCCAGATACACGGATGCCCCCAGCAGTGCCAGATTCACAAATGCCCCCAGCAGTGCCAGATACACGGATGCCCCAAGCAGTGATAGATACACAGATGCCCCCAGTACTGCCAGATACACATATGCCCCCAGTAGTGCCAGATACATGGATGCCCCCAGTTTCTGCACAGCCCAGGACTTACTCACCCACTGCGATTATCTTAGAAGAAGCTGACGTCAGGAGCCCTCCCAGGAAACGGCCTGACATGCCTGCGTTTCTTCCGACACTCCCTGAAAACGGTGAGTTGCCGCCCAGGAACGCCTTTTTCCTGTCAATCTTCTTGCGATCGCCCCTGCGATCGCTACCATCGTAGAAGCCATCGCTCTCCGGTGACCCCCATCGCTGCCGGGCAGCGACATGCCTGTGCATTGCGGGTCACATGCATGCGCAGTTCAGACCCGTTCTCTTTATTCTAATTTACTTGGTATTCTCATTGGGAATTCAGATACTCATTAGTGAGCTGATTCTGAGTCACACACAATCTGTTTTAGAAGCTATAGTATAGTATACAATTAACAAAGTCTGTTCGTAACAAAAACACATATGGCTGAATAGTAAATGTATTTTTAACATATAAAATATAAAAATGTATTTATATGTATAATTATACTGTACATCCAAATTCACCCGCGAATGAACTACCACCAAAGTGTCATAATGTCTTCTCGCCTGCGTCTTGATTTATTCTAAATATTGCTTTCCAAATGTACCTACTGTATCTGCCTCAGTCTACCATACAATTTGGGCAGAAACTGGTACCCTAGGGTTCTGAAGCTCCCAACCCTCTGAATGCTGTTGAGGTCTGAGGGACTTCCATTATAGCACACGCTAGGAAGGCAAGTACAGCATCATATTCCAATCTTTCTTGTCTTGGGCCACCGTCCTCCTATTCATCTGCTTAAGGTCTGTTAAACTGTTCTACAAAGAATTAAGGCAAGTAGCAGTTGTAGTCCGTTAGCCAGCATCCCCAAGTAACAGGTTCCTTTTTCCGCATCCTGTCTCCATTAAGGTTTAGTCAGGCTCCATTAAGACTGGACTTTCAACAAGTGAGTCAGTTGCCAGTCGTTTTGTAAGCACCTTCTGGAACAGGGAATAATCTCATCCTTATATCAGAGGATAGGGCAACTACAGGTCTATTGAAGTACTGTAACTACAGTAACAGTTTGGCCTATAAAAGTGAGCGGCAGCCAAAATCTCTAATATTCATCAGTGATACCATGAGTGCACAACACAGTTTAAACAGCATTATTATTACTTCTTTAATAACCACTGAGCCAGAGAGCAGTTCTTCTGTTCCTGTTGGCATGCACATTTCACCCAAAAATGTCCTGACTTCCCGTACTAAAAGCACTTAGCCAGCGGCATCTTTTCCACTGGAATGAAAAGCTATTATACAAAATATTGCTTAGACCTTGGTTTGGAAGTCAGTACCAGAGCTATAGACATGTTTTGCAGTGCCTTAAAGCAGTCTATCAGAAGAGCCAGCTCCTCATGCAACTGTAGGTCCACTTCTAGCTGCAACATCTGTAATCTCTGGTCAAGGCCATTGTTTTTGTTATTTTTTAAACTGGAGGAGACTCATAAGAAAATGGGGGCAATATAGCTTTCATATCAAATAAAAGCATTTATTGAAAATAGATGATAATATACAGTATGAGAGATACTTAGCTATGTATGAAGTTCAATAAGATGATAAATCGGGCAAATATGTTCAATGCAGCAATCACATCAGCATACACATTCCAGGTGCCCCATCTTCTATACGTTAGAAGCTGGACAGGTCATTCATCCTGGAACTTCTGCAGTCAGTATTTCCTCCAGTAGTAAGGCTTTCGGACACTTCCTACCTACCACTTATATAGCAAAGCTAAACAATGCATAGACATAATTGCCTTAAATGGGTATATACTAGAGATGAGCGGGTTCGGTTCCTCGGAAACCGAACCCGCCCGAACTTCAGTTTTTTTTACACGGGTCCGAGCGACTCGGATCTTCCCGCCTTGCTCGGTTAACCCGAGCGCGCCCGAACGTCATCATCCCGCTGTCGGATTCTTGCGAGGCTCGGATTCTATCGCGAGACTCGGATTCTATATAAGGAGCCGCGCGTCGCCGCCATTTTCACACGTGCATTGAGATTGATAGGGAGAGGACGTGGCTGGCGTCTTCTCCGTTTATAGAGAGTGAGACTACTAGAGTAGAGAGAGACACAGTATTATTTACTTTAGTAATTTTGGGGAGCATTAGGAGGAGTACTACTACTTGCTGAAGTGATAGTGTGACTGTATATCTGACTTGTGGGGGAGACAGTGGGGAGCAGTTAGAGTCTGAGAGCAGGAGTACATATTTTAACGTACAGTGCACACTTTTGCTGGCACTCTGCTGCCAGAGTGCCACACTGCCATTGTGACCACACTGACCACCAGTATATATTGTGATTGTCTGCTTAGGAGTACTACTTGCAAGTTGCTGATAGTGTGACCAGTGACCTGACCACCAGTTTAATTAATCACCACCAGTTTAATATATATATATATATATATATATATATATATATATATAATTGTATATAATATATATATAATTGTATATGTATACCACCTACCCGTGGTTTTTTTTTTCTCTTCTTGATACATACTACTATAGTAGCTTACTGTAGCAGTCTGCGGTGCTGCTGAGCTGACAGTGTCCAGCAGGTCCGTCATCAGTCATTACATAATAAATATATATACCTGTCCGGCTGCAGTACTAGTGATATTATATATATATATATATATATATATATATATTAATTTCATCTCATTATCATCCAGTCTATATTAGCAGCAGACACAGTACGGTAGTCCACGGCTGTAGCTACCTCTGTGTTGGCAGTCGCTGGTCCATCCATAATTGTATACCACCTACCCGTGTTTTTTTTTTTTCTCTTTCTTCTTGATACATACTACTATAGTAGCTTACTGTAGCAGTCTGCGGTGCTGCTGAGCTGACAGTGTCCAGCAGGTCCGTCATCAGTCATTACATAATAAATATATATACCTGTTCGGCTGCAGTACTAGTGATATTATATATATATATATATTAATTTCATCTCATTATCATCCAGTCTATATTAGCAGCAGACACAGTACGGTAGTCCACGGCTGTAGCTACCTCTGTGTCGGCAGTCGCTGGTCCATCCATAATTGTATACCACCTACCCGTGGTTTTTTTTTTCTTTCTTCTTGATACATACTACTATAGTAGCTTACTGTAGCAGTCTGCGGTGCTGCTGAGCTGACAGTGTCCAGCAGGTCCGTCATCAGTCATTACATAATAAATATATATACCTGTCCGGCTGCAGTACTAGTGATATTATATATATATATATATATATATATATATATATATATATTAATTTCATCTCATTATCATCCAGTCTATATTAGCAGCAGACACAGTACGGTAGTCCACGGCTGTAGCTACCTCTGTGTCGGCAGTCGCTGGTCCATCCATAATTGTATACCACCTACCCGTGGGTTTTTTTTTCTCTTTCTTCTTGATACACACTACTATAGTAGCTTACTGTAGCAGTCTGCGGTGCTGCTGAGCTGACAGTGTCCAGCAGGTCCGTCATCAGTCATTACATAATAAATATATATACCTGTCCGGCTGCAGTACTAGTGATATTATATATATATATATATATTAATTTCATCTCATTATCATCCAGTCTATATTAGCAGCAGACACAGTACGGTAGTCCACGGCTGTAGCTACCTCTGTGTCGGCAGTCGCTGGTCCATCCATAATTGTATACCACCTACCCGTGTTTTTTTTTTTCTCTTTCTTCTTGATACATACTACTATAGTAGCTTACTGTAGCAGTCTGCGGTGCTGCTGAGCTGACAGTGTCCAGCAGGTCCGTCATCAGTCATTACATAATAAATATATATACCTGTCCGGCTGCAGTACTAGTGATATTATATATATATATATATATATATATATATATTAATTTCATCTCATTATCATCCAGTCTATATTAGCAGCAGACACAGTACGGTAGTCCACGGCTGTAGCTACCTCTGTGTCGGCAGTCGCTGGTCCATCCATAAGTATACTAGTATCCATCCATCTCCATTGTTTACCTGAGGTGCCTTTTAGTTGTGCCTATTAAAATATGGAGAACAAAAATGTTGAGGTTCCAAAATTAGGGAAAGATCAAGATCCACTTCCACCTCGTGCTGAAGCTGCTGCCACTAGTCATGGCCGAGACGATGAAATGCCAGCAACGTCGTCTGCCAAGGCCGATGCCCAATGTCATAGTACAGAGCATGTAAAATCCAAAACACCAAATATCAGTAAAAAAAGGACTCCAAAATCTAAAATAAAATTGTCGGAGGAGAAGCGTAAACTTGCCAATATGCCATTTACCACACGGAGTGGCAAGGAACGGCTGAGGCCCTGGCCTATGTTCATGGCTAGTGGTTCAGCTTCACATGAGGATGGAAGCACTCAGCCTCTCGCTAGAAAAATGAAAAGACTCAAGCTGGCAAAAGCACCGCAAAGAACTGTGCGTTCTTCCAAATCCCAAATCCACAAGGAGAGTCCAATTGTGTCGGTTGCGATGCCTGACCTTCCCAACACTGGACGTGAAGAGCATGCGCCTTCCACCATTTGCACGCCCCCTGCAAGTGCTGGAAGGAGCACCCGCAGTCCAGTTCCTGATAGTCAGATTGAAGATGTCAGTGTTGAAGTACACCAGGATGAGGAGGATATGGGTGTTGCTGGCGCTGGGGAGGAAATTGACAAGGAGGATTCTGATGGTGAGGTGGTTTGTTTAAGTCAGGCACCCGGGGAGACACCTGTTGTCCGTGGGAGGAATAGGGCCGTTGACATGCCTGGTGAAAATACCAAAAAAATCAGCTCTTCGGTGTGTAAGTATTTCAACAGAAATGCGGACAACATTTGTCAAGCCGTGTGTTGCCTTTGTCAAGCTGTAATAAGTAGGGGTAAGGACGTTAACCACCTCGGAACATCCTCCCTTATACGTCACCTGCAGCGCATTCATAATAAGTCAGTGACAAGTTCAAAAACTTTGGGCGACAGCGGAAGCAGTCCACTGACCAGTAAATCCCTTCCTCTTGTAACCAAGCTCACGCAAACCACCCCACCAACTCCCTCAGTGTCAATTTCCTCCTTCCCCAGGAATGCCAATAGTCCTGCAGGCCATGTCACTGGCAATTCTGGCGAGTCCTCTCCTGCCTGGGATTCCTCCGATGCATCCTTGCGTGTAACGCCTACTGCTGCTGGCGCTGCTGTTGTTGCTGCTGGGAGTCGATGGTCATCCCAGAGGGGAAGTCGTAAGCCCACTTTTACTACTTCCACCAAGCAATTGACTGTCCAACAGTCCTTTGCGAGGAAGATGAAATATCACAGCAGTCATCCTGTTGCAAAGCGGATAACTGAGGCCTTGACAACTATGTTGGTGTTAGACGTGCGTCTGGTATCCGCCGTTAGTTCACAGGGAACTAGACAATTTCTTGAGGTAGTGTGCCCCCGTTACCAAATACCATCTAGGTTCCACTTCTCTAGGCAGGCGATACCGAGAATGTACACGGACGTCAGAAAAAGACTCACCAGTGTCCTAAAAAATGCAGTCGTACCCAATGTCCACTTAACCACGGACATGTGGACAAGTGGAGCAGGGCAGGGTCAGGACTATATGACTGTGACAGCCCACTGGGTAGATGTATGGACTCCCGCCGCAAGAACAGCAGCGGCGGCACCAGTAGCAGCATCTCGCAAACGCCAACTCTTTCCTAGGCAGGCTACGCTTTGTATCACCGGTTTCCAGAATACGCACACAGCTGAAAACCTCTTACGGCAACTGAGGAAGATCATTGCGGAATGGCTTACCCCAATTGGACTCTCCTGTGGATTTGTGGCATCGGACAACGCCAGCAATATTGTGTGCGCATTAAATATGGGCAAATTCCAGCACGTCCCATGTTTTGCACATACCTTGAATTTGGTGGTGCAGAATTTTTTAAAAAATGACAGGGGCGTGCAAGAGATGCTGTCGGTGGCCAGAAGAATTGCGGGACACTTTCGGCGTACAGGCACCACGTACAGAAGACTGGAGCACCACCAAAAACGCCTGAACCTGCCCTGCCATCATCTGAAGCAAGAAGTGGTAACGAGGCGGAATTCAACCCTATATATGCTTCAGAGGTTGGAGGAGCAGCAAAAGGCCATTCAAGCCTATACAATTGAGCACGATATAGGAGGTGGAATGTACCTGTCTCAAGCGCAGTGGAGAATGATTTCAACGTTGTGCAAGGTTCTGCAACCTCTTGAACTTGCCACACGTGAAGTCAGTTCAGACACTGCCAGCCTGAGTCAGGTCATTCCCCTCATCAGGCTTTTGCAGAAGAAGCTGGAGGCATTGTAGGAGGAGCTAAAAGGGAGCGATTCCGCTAGGCATGTGGGACTTGTGGATGGAGCCCTTAATTCGCTTAACAAGGATTCACGGGTGGTCAATCTGTTGAAATCAGAGCACTACATTTTGGCCACCGTGCTCGATCCTAGATTTAAAACCTACCTTGGATCTCTCTTTCCGGCAGACACAAGTCTGCTGGGGTTCAAAGACCTGCTGGTGACAAAATTGTCAAGTCAAGCGGAATGCGACCTGTCAACATCTCCTCCATCACATTCTCCCGCAACTGGGGGTGCGAGGAAAAGGCTCAGAATTCCGAGCCCACCCGCTGGCGGGGATGCAGGGCAGTCTGGAGCGACTGCTGATGCTGACATCTGGTCCGGACTGAAGGACCTGACAACGATTACGGACATGTCGTCTACTGTCACTGCATATGATTCTCTCCCCATTGAAAGAATGGTGGAGGATTATATGAGTGACCGCATCCAAGTAGGCACGTCAGACAATCCGTACTTATACTGGCAGGAAAAAGAGGCAATTTGGAGGCCCTTGCACAAACTGGCTTTATTCTACCTAAGTTGCCCTCCCACAAGTGTGTACTCCGAAAGAGTGTTTAGTGCCGCCGCTCACCTTGTCAGCAATCGGCGTACGAGGTTACTTCCAGAAAATGTGGAGAAGATGATGTTCATTAAAATGAATTATAATCAATTCCTCCGTGGAGACATTGACCAGCAGCAATTGCCTCCACAAAGTACACAGGGAGCTGAGATGGTGGATTCCAGTGGGGACGAATTGATAATCTGTGAGGAGCGGGATGTACACGGTGATATATCGGAGGATGATGATGAGGTGGACATCTTGCCTCTGTAGAGCCAGTTTGTGCAAGGAGAGATTAATTGCTTCTTTTTCGGTGGGGGTCCAAACCAACCCGTCATTTCAGTCACAGTCGTGTGGCAGACCCTGTCACTGAAATGATGGGTTGGTTAAAGTGTGCATGTCCTGTTTATACAACATAAGGGTGGGTGGGAGGGCCCAAGAACAATTCCATCTTGCACCTCTTTTTTCTTTCATTTTTATTTGCGTCATGTGCTATTTGTGGAGTGTTTTTTGGAAGGGCCATCCTGCGTGACACTGCAGTGCCACTCCTAGATGGGCCAGGTGTTTGTGTCGGCCACTAGGGTCGCTTTTCTTACTCACACAGCTACCTCATTGCGCCTCTTTTTTTCTTCTTTGCGTCATGTGCTGTTTGGGGAGTGTTTTTTGGAAGGGCCATCCTGCGTGACACTGCAGTGCCACTCCTAGATGGGCCAGGTGTTTGTGTCGGCCACTAGGGTCGCTTAGCTTACTCACACAGCTACCTCATTGCGCCTCTTTTTTTCTTCTTTGCATCATGTGCTGTTTGGGGAGTGTTTTTTGGAAGGGCCATCCTGCGTGACACTGCAGTGCCACTCCTAGATGGGCCAGGTGTTTGTGTCGGCCACTAGGGTCGCTTAGCTTAGTCATCCAGCGACCTCTGTGCAAATTTTAGGACTAAAAATAATATTGTGAGGTGTGAGGTATTCAGAATAGACTGAAAATGAGTGGAAATTATGATTTTTGAGGTTAATAATACTTTGGGATCAAAATGACCCCCAAATTCTCTGAATTAAGCTGTTTTTTAGTGTTTTTTGAAAAAAACACCCAAATCCAAAACACACCCGAATCCGACAAAAAAAATTCGGTGAGGTTTTGCCAAAACGCGGTCAAACCCAAAACACGGCCGCGGAACCGAACCCAAAACCAAAACACAAAACCCGAAAAATTTCAAGTGCACATCTCTAGTATATACTGTACATAAACAAAACCTATGATTGGCCTTGCTATGTAATGCATAGCATAATCAGGTGCAGTGGCAATTAAACCATCACCCAGGATGTGGTGACGTGTCTCAAACTTTCTGGTAATGTCCAGTATGCTGTGAGAAAAAGATCAGAGCAGTAAACAACAAAATGGATGATAGCCACCACCTTGCTACATTATTTTGATCCACCTGTTGTAAACCACCCTTGCTCTCATCCTGGTTAGCATCATATTCTGGCCATACTTGCAATCCATTCACTTTCCTTACTTGATACAATTGAGCTTGTTGTACATTGTGGCATAATATGTTCACAGTTAATAGCATCACTCTTATAGTAATATAAAAATAAATAAAAGCAAAAGCGTAAGCTAGCATACTGTATGTAGTATACCTGCTACCCAGCCTTTTATTCCTGACAATCAATTGGCAGGAGCCATGGACACAAAATGTCATCTGCCAATATCTCTACCATACAGACAGTTGAATTTGTTTGTACTGTATCTGGCCACAACCAGGATTTACCACTTGGGATATATTGGCCAACTGTGAACAAATGGCTTTTTATTTAACAAAACAGCAATAATAGAAGTGCTGAGCTTCCCCCTGACCCTGTCACACCAATGTGGGACAATATTCCAGCCTTTAACTGCTGATAGTCATAGACTGGTTCTTTGGACAATTCCACACATCCTGTTCATCTTCTCCAGTCAAATATGCTCCCAGTTTCTCTGCCCAGAACTCTGTTGCCCAACTAAGGGCGACATTTACTAAGCAGTGATAAGAGCGGAGAAGTGAGCCAGTGGAGAAGTTGCCCATGGCAACCAATCAGCACTGAAGTAACATCTATAATTTGCATACTATAAAATGATACAGAGCTGCTGACTGCTTGATGGGGCAATTTCTCCACTGGCTCACTTCTCCGCTCTTATCACTGCTTAGTAAATGTCCCCCTAAGTCTCCTGGAAGTTTTTTCAAAGGCTTAAAGATTTGCCTCTACATCATCAGTGGAAGACGTTTTCTGCAATGCTGGGACAGTGTGTTTCTGCCTCCCTCGAGAAAGGTCCTCACACAAGGGCCTAGTATTTATTTTATTACCTGAGCCACAGTCACCTGAATCATTGCGGCATAGTGGTCACACTCATCAAAGCCCTGAGAAGAACCTCCATGTTTGTGTCTTGCTGTGTAGGAAAGCAATACCTTGCCTCCCTGAGCATCTCACCATGACCCCACTTGTATCGAGTGCATGGTACAAAGAAGATTCACACACAGGTTTTCTGATCGACTTTTATATAACTTGTCAGAATGACAAAGACAGCAACACGTACACATCCAGCCCTTTGGAAAATAAAATACGTATGACCCTCTCACTGCTTATGTACATGTCACCTGCTGTAGTGTACCTAGTGACTGACCAACTATTTCAGAATAATATAATCATCCCACCCACAACAAACATTACTCTATTTAACTTAATACCCCAGTAGAAACCATTTACACAGATGTATTGTATATAGAAAAATGTGAGTGTGAAAACAAAATAAAAATATAGTCAGTGGTGCAAGTAGACATTTTTTCTTAGTGGTACTGATAGTAAAAATGGGCGTGGCCAAGTGTCGTGAGGGGGCATGGTCATACAAAACTAGGGGAGTGGCTACATGACAACAGGGACATGGCCACATTATGCCACACACCGTAATGCCCCTTACACATTATGCCACACACAGTTATGCCACTGACACCATTTTATGTCCCACACACAAAAATGCCCCTTAAAATTATGCCTCACAGTAAGGCTACTATTTACTTGCTGCCAGGATTTCATGGCAAAAGATGCATCTTTCTCGCATACTGCCCCCTGTAGTGCCGCTTACACACATAATGCCCCACTAGTGTTGCTTACACACATAATGCCCCCTGCAGTGACGCTTACACACAAAATGCCTCTAGTAGGACTTACCACCCTATATACTCGTTGCAAGGAGTTTCTTGCTCATTGCCAACCTATATGCTCATTGTCAGACACCCAACCGACTATTCAAACAATTGAATTCCTCCCTAGGAATTTGATTGCAGATAACAACCTAATGGCCCATCTAGTCTGCCCATGTGCACACACACACTAGGTGTCACGTCTGAGGATTCTTGTGGATCCGGATTTGGGGAAGATGATTCTGGTGCACTTGGATCTCTTAATAACAAACGAGCGGGACGGATGAAGGTCTTGCGCATTTATTACTTGGAGTAGTTTAACAGGGTTCGCCAAAGACAGTTGAATAGAGATACGACTGTAGGTTAGCGGGTGGCTGAGGATACCGGACCCGTGAGCCAGTACTTTAAAGGAGGATTTCCGAAGGCTGGTTACTGCGGCGTCCGGAACAGGTAGCTAGGCAGGACACAGGAACAGAGTCGGCAGTCTGCGTAAGGCTATATCAGGAGGCTTGGGTACTTTGCTGTAACAAGAACCTGACACTGGAGACGCTGCGGGAGCACAGAGAACTAGCTTCACAGATACTGTGAAAGATGTTGCACAGGCAAATTCCTTCCTCCAGGCCTTCCTGTCTTATAACAGCTGCTCGGAGCTAATTGGCCACAGGAAAGTTATACATTGGTGAAGTGTGGGCAAGACAGGCTTTTTGCCCACATCCAAGATGGCCACCCGGAACACAACCCAGCCTGTTCCCAGAAGCCCTGGCTCCACAGCAGCACCACTAACCCCTGCCGGAGGGACATGCTGCCGGTCTGCTGAGCTGCCAACCAGTGCCCCTGCCTGTCCTCCCAGCGCACCCTGCCCGGCGCCAGCAGCCCACACCTCCGCCCAGCTGGACCTCTCCAAAGGGACCGGACAGGTAAGAGCCGGCTCCCCTGCACAGTCTCCCGCCGGACCGTGACATTAGGGATAATATTGTTGGGAGCCATTTAACCTAAAAGTATATTTTTAAATTGTGGGAAGAAACCGGAGTACCCGGAGGAAACCCATACAAGTATGGGGAGAATATACAAACTCCACACAGTTAGGACCATGGTGGGAATCAAACCCATTATCTCAGTGCTGTGAGGCAGTAATTCTAACCATTACACCATCCGTACTAGTGATCAACTTGACAACAGTGTGACAGTGCTCCTTCATGATTATTACTAAAAGTTAAATGACTATTGCAACCCGCAAGTAATCTTCTACTTTTCTGTTACAAACTGAGTAAACTGAGTGAAAAATCTAAAGTTTGCAAAGAAAGAAGTCTAACAATAAATACAGAATGAATACCTATTTAAAACATGAAGAATCATTAACTCTGGGTCAAACTACCATCATTCCCTGTTGACTGAAAGATTTAAAAGTTATTTAGTTAACACACACTTTATAACTGTATGAATTAAGGTTAAAAGGAAACATAAATATTCTCCAAGTGTTTAAAAGCAAATGATTATCTCTGGGAGAAGAGTGGAGAGTAGACTGGACCAGCTCGCTGTGTACCCTCTACATTTATCGCCCACAGTAAGAACCCCAAGCCTTTTCATAGGAGATGACAACTTTTCTTGTTAACTATAAAGTACTGTAAATATCGATTTAGAACATTTTAATGATTATTAGAAAACAAAAATATAATGTGCTGTAAAATATTAATTTACCTAACACCTGTTTGCTATCTAGAGCTGTATAACTTATACAGTATCTGTATATCTTTTAAAGCAGAACAAAGGGCTAATTCAGGTTGGATCGCTGTGTGCGATCCATCCGGAATTTTTGCTGATTAGCAGAATTTGCTATCCTTACTGAATTAGCTCCTTTACCCCTAATTTATTCCTGATTGCCACTCTTTCAGTCTGACTTCTATCAGTACAATGTAAATGTGATAATTATGAATTTTGGTGTATAGCTATAACTGTGATGTGATTATTCACCCGCCCCATCAGGTAAACCCTTTGGGTGAGATTCAAATGACATATCACGCCCAATTTCCTTCTAAAATGATCTCCGTTATTGCGCATATTGCGCCCATAGTGATCAGGTTTAGCTGTGTAAAGGGTTGGGTGCCTTCATACTCTGGAGGTAGCAAGCTGAAATAATGATACCACGCCCCTGAGGGCAGAAACAGAATGGGTGTGAAAAGGGGTGAAAAGAATCGAATCTCCCCTTTTATGTCATACAATGCTGCTTTCATGTACATAAACATAAGTTGAAATTAATAACAGTACAAGCTTGACTTACTCAAAAAACAAACAGTTGTAGTTATATAATGTATGGCTATTGCTTCAACTTATGATTATTTGTGGCAATTAATGCATTAGGAAGTGTGTTGGGTTATTTTATATATTATTTTTTAAAAACAAAACTTTTTTTATTCCTTGTGAGACATTTCTAAGATTGAGATTGTATCACTGTGATATTGCCCATTAAATATAAAAATGACAGACTTGCAGGTAGTCGGAAACTGCCATCTTTCCGACTACTAATTGAATATAGCCCTTTGTCTACCATTATAAAACCAACTTTTACTCGGTACTCATTAAAAAGACATCAACACCATAATTTGACATAATAGAAGCTACTGTATTTATTGCTTACATAGATAGCATACCAGCTGAAGTACCCAGCATTGCCCTTGTTTAAATGTTCAAGTTATTACTGTATGTTATCAATGAGTTGGATGTAACTGTCAACATTTTAAAAAATAAAAAAAAATTAGCAGCTAAATAGCTCTTCCAACACACCCATGAGGTGGCTGCCCAATGTCGTTTTTGTTTTTGGAGATGTCACCAGTAGCCATGATCCCCATCTTTTGTTTCCATTCAGTTTTATATTGGGTTTAAAGCTTTCCTATGGTTATCAATGTTGCTATTACAAGGCATTTTGGTACACAATATTTTTTGTGTTCCCACCTCCATTTCTGTCATTTCTCTTAGTTCATTGATTTATGGTTATTTTAGTCAGTTGTTGCAGACCATTAAAGTTTTCATCCAAATCCATTCAGTAGAAGGCCTAGAACAGGCTCCATGTGTCAAGGTTCTGTTTGACACAAACCAGGACCTCAACCCTTTATTATCTCTTCTTGGACTCACTGTTATCACTCTGAAAAGTTTTTGTTAATATTTATCGATTGGAAGGCCCAGAACAGGTACCCCGGGTCAAAGTTCTGCACAGTGTACACCAAATAGTGGTCCGACTGGGACCTCAACCGCCTAGTATGTCTTCTGTGATCCAATGTTACAACTTGTAATTCAAATCCATCCAGGCCCAGAACAGGCTCCCTATATGATGCCCCATGATATGCTCCCTCAACCCCTGCTAAGAAACCTGCAAGGGTTAACAAGCAACGACAACCGGCAGGAGGGCTACAGGGACAGCATTAGGACCCAGTGCCATGGAGAACGGGTCCTGGAGAGCGGGAAGCTGGAGATGCGGGGATTGGCAGAGAAGCGAGGCGGGGTTGGCGTCGGGCCGTGCAGGGGGACGTCAAACTCTGCCGCTGGGCGAAGGAAGAGGACACACTGCCGCTGGGGCTAGCGCCAGATGGGGAGAGAAATGGCGTGCAGTGAGGAGAGAGGTCACACTGCCGCTGAGTGAGAGAGAGTAGGGATGGACATCGATGGTCGATGTTTCCAAACCAACGCTGTTTTTGTTTCGATGGTAGTGTTTTTAGCATTTAATGGTGCCCTCCCGATGTTTTTCACCATCGAATGATAGTCATTCGATGGTCTTCCGAAGGTGAATTGTTTTTTCTAATTCCCAATAGCTATGCCTCCCCTTGCTGCTGTGTCTGTATCAGGGAAACTTCCTAAGTTCATTGGAGGCTGTCTTACACTCTCTCTGCTTCAGACATGAGCCTGCTCAGTCAGTCCCCTCACCCCCTCCCCTCTCTAGGCTGCTGCTTAGCAACAGGGCCCACTGCTAGCTCTGATTGGCTCTCACTGACTCAGAGAGCCAATCAGAGCACAGACCTCACCCTGCAGCACCAGCAGCAGTAGCCACAGACACACGGAGCTCAGGAGGATTCAGAGGAGACAGAGTGCAGGGCCGGCTCTACCATTAGGCAGCTTTAGGCGGTTGCCTAGGGGCGCCAGCTCCTGGAGGGTGCCACTGAATTCATCTTGCAAAAAACTGAAGGATGTCTCTGTATGCGGCCTCCTCCATTTACACTGCGCTGGCTGCTGCTGCGGGTCTAATCAAGTGCAGCTACCACTATCAGGCTGTACCACATAGTGTCTCAATGCTTCCTCTGTGCAGACATGAGTAACATCAAGTCATGTGAAGGCACATAGGATTCTGATGTAACTATGGCTCCCGAGGGGCACCTTCACGGGTGCTCCTCAGAGCCATGATGCACCTCCTGCAGGGGGGTTGCAGGTTAGGGGGCACCGGGTTAAAGCTTTGCCTAGGGTGCATAGAGACCTTGCACCGGCCGTGACAGAGTGACCTCACTGATCTTTATATCACCCCAGCTATACACCACCACTGATCAGGGGGCATCATTTAGGAGGGTTATGGACAAAGTCCTTGCTTGAGTATGTTTTGGACTGTGGGAAGAACCAAGAGAAAACACAAAAACCATGGAAAGAACATACAAACTCCACACCATAATAATCAGAATTGTGAGACAGCAAAGCAAACCGTGCACTGAGCCAGTTGCATCCACATTATTGTGATTGGGTACTGAGTCTGGACCTTATGTACCAAACTCTGATGGTATTAGTCGCTTTATGCCTATAGAGGAATTTTCATAGGTGAAGGCTATTATGATTTCTCTCCTGCAGTCTTTGTCCAGCACTGAGGAGATGCACATGGCGCAGTGTCAGTCACTGCACAGGAGTCTTGCTCAGCGCTGCAAGTAAGGCGGTACGGAGTATCGATAAGAAATTTCCAGCTGGTACGCCGTACCGTACACCATACTGCATTCCGCTGGCTTCGTTCTGTGTGAGGGGAGGAGAGCGCAGCGCAGTGCCTCTCCTGCCCCTCAATTCTCTTTGATGCCCGGTCTCACTCTCCATCGGCGGCGGTGGGGTCAATCTGAATAAGACACCGGTTTACTAGCCAATCAGAGCTTGCGGACAGGCAGCCGCGGCTCCTGATTGGCTGCCGGTCCACGAGCTCTAATCGCTATAGAACCAGCGCATCATTTCAGATTGACACTGCCGCCGCTGGAGAGTGAGACCGGGCATCAAAGAAAATTGAGGGGCAGGAGAGGCACTGCGCTGCGCTCTCCTCCTCTCACATAGAAGAAACAGAGCCAGCGGTAAGGGGTGGGGGGCAATGAGCGCACAGTGTGGCAATGTATATCTGGCACAGTGGGGGCAATGTATATCTGGCACAATGGGGGCAATGTATATCTGGGACAGTGGGGGCAATGTATATCTGGCACAGTGGGGGCAATGTATATCTGGCACTGTGGGGGCAATGTACATCTGGCACTGTGGGGGCAATGTATATCCATACCTCCCAACATTGGCCCTACCTGAAGAGGGACACACGCGCGGCTTTGCCGCGCGCGCTCCCGAAAAGGGGTGTGACCTATGGGAAAGGGGCGTGGCTTCGCGGAGGACCCGCGATCGCGAGCCACGCCCCCGTTTTCGTCACCGAGGGGGCATGCCCAGCGCTCTGTGAGCCGCTGGCATGCCTCCTCTCCCTCTGTCTGCACTGAATAGACGCTGTGCGCATGCGCACAGCGTCTATTCACCGCTGCTCTGCTAAGCAGGGCAGCGAGAGACGGAGCCTCCCAACTGCCCCCCCCACCGCGGGACACTGCGGCCCGCGGGTGGGACAGCGGGACAGTCCCCAAAAAACGGGACTGTCCCGCGAAAATCGGGACAGTTGGGAGGTATGTATATCTGGCACCGTGGGGGCAATGTATATCTGGCACAGTGGGGGCAATGTATATCTGGCACTGTGGGGGCAATGTATATCTGGCACTGTGGGGGAAATGTATATCTGGCACAGTGGGGGCAATGTATATCTGGCACAGTGGGGGCATTATATATCTGGCACAGGGGTGGCATTGTATATCTGGCACAGTGGGGGCATTGTATAGCTGGCACTCTGGGGGAATTGTATATCTGGCACTGTGGGGGCTTTATATATCTGGCACAGGGGGGCTTTGTATATCTGGCACAGTGGGGGGGGGGGGCATTGTAATTGTATATCTGGCACTGTGGGGGCATTGTATATCTGGCACTGTGGGGGCATTTTATATCTGGCACTGTGGGGGCATTTTATATCTGGCACTGTGGGGGCACTGTATATCTGGCACTGTGGGGGGGTGGGCATTGTAATTGTATATCTGGCACTGTGGGGGCATTGTATATCTGGCACTGTGGGGGCATTGTATATCTGGCACTGTGGGGGCATTTTATATCTGGCACTGTGGGGGCATTTTATATCTGGCACTGTGGGGGCACTGTATATCTGGCACTGTGGGGGCAACGTTACTTCATCATTGGGCATTGTTTGTGTATATTATATATATATATTATACACACAATGTCCAGTGATAAAGTAATATGTTGCTCAGAGTTTGGCCCTGCCCCCGATCCCAATTCCCACCTTGCGAACGGAAATGCAGGCTTTTGCGCATGCACTAGTCATATAAACAGTTTTCACCATCGAATACTTTTGATGTGATGGTTAGTAACCATCGCATCGACAGTTTCAATGGCGGAAGCATTGCCATCATATGATGGTTTCCTTTCAATGTCCATCCCTAAGAGAGAGACACCGCGAACGGGAGTCAGTGGGAGGCCAGGAGCAGGAAGCGCTGTGAGTGTGCCTGGGGGACGGAGCCGCGACGAGAGACCAGAGTAAGGGGAGAGCATCCTGCAGGGACAGAGCTCAGCGCCGCTCACCGTTGCCATAGCATGTGAGAGGCACACAGAGAGCTGTGCTGCGTGGCACTGGAAGGTGAAAGGTACCGTTAGAGACCAGGTACTGTTAACATTGACAGCCTCCCCCACGCCCTCCTTATCAAGGGACACCTCACAGGGGAGCTGAAACCACTAGCCCCTGCTACTCCAGCCCTAGCTAGTTACCCATGCCTTAATAGGGGCTGCGCACCTTTCCCAAATATACATCCTCTGCAGGCATAAAGACTCTGGGGGTCATTCCGAGTTGTTCGCTCGTTGCCGATTTTCGCAACAGAGCGATTAAGGCAAAAATGCGCATGCGCATGGTACGCAGCGCGCATGTGCTAAGTATTTTTGCACAAAACTTAGTAGATTTGCTCACGGCCGAACGAAGAATTTTCATCGTTGAAGTGATCGGAGTGTGATTGACAGAAAGTGGGTGTTTCTGGGCGAAAACTGACCGTTTTCTGGGAGTGTGCGGAAAAACGTAGGCGTGCCAGGATAAAACGCGGGAGTGTCTGGAGAAACGGGGAGTCGCTGGCCGAACACAGGGCGTGTTTGTGACGTCAAACCAGGATCGAAACGGACTAAGCTGATCGCAGTGTAGGAGTAAGTCTCGAGCTACTCAGAAACTGCTAAGAATTATTTATTCGCAATTCTGCTAAGCGAAGATACACTCCCAGAGGGCGGCGGCCTAGCGTGTGCACTGCTGCTAAAAGCACCTAGCGAGCGAAGAACTCGGAATGACCCCCTCTATCAGAAATAGTACTCTGAGCCACACCAGATCTCAGCCGTGTAACCCCCCTCTCAAGCCCACCTACTGACACTGCCCGCAGGGATACCAGTACAGAATAGATACTGGCCTTAAAGGAGCAGCACCACTAACCTATATTCCCTTTTGTCGTGTTCACAAATACCTTTATATGGTCATATCCCGGCATCCTTACGTAGCCACAGGAGGAACCAAGATCTCTGTTAAGCAGTCTGAACTGCTTCTGTATACCTACACTGAGTTCATCAAATTAACCCTCTCAGCTATCACCTGTGATTGTCCAAGAGACTCCCAATTCAGCGTTATTCTTACTGCCCACAGGTGCAGGGTTACCAGACCAACCAGCTGAAAAGTAATCCGGTGACTTTTGTGAATAGTCTAAACTTCTGCTTTGACTTTTTAGGACAGTGTATAGAGTCAGAGAAGGGGACGACCATACAGGCCACAACTGGACAGGTGTGAAATTCCAGGTACGTTGACATATTACACCTGTGTTACAGTCCTGCCTGTAGTACTCCGCCGTGAGGTCTGACCAGACACCCAATCACTCCATTAGGCATCCCAGACCAGTTGCCACCCCTCTGTGAAGTTTTTGTCCAAATCCATTCAGTGGAAGGCCCAGAACAGGCTCCTGGGTCAAAGTTCTTCCTGGCGCATTCTATTCTAAGGTCCGACTGGGACCCCAACCTCCCTAAAACCTGGCCAGTATCCAATTGGACCAACTTGCATTGGTTTCATCTCAATCACTGTAGGGGCGTCCGAATATACAACCAGACAAACAGACCAACAAATTGTATATATAAGATAAAGAGTTTAGTATTTCTCTGACGTCCTAGTGGATGCTGGGAACTCCGTAAGGACCATGGGGAATAGCGGGCTCCGAAGGAGGCTGGGCACTCTAGAAAGATCTTAGACTACCTGGTGTGCACTGGCTCCTCCCACTATGACCCTCCTCCAAGCCTCAGTTAGATTTCGTGCCCGGCCGAGGTTGGATGCACACTAGGGGCTCTCCTGAGCTCTTAGAAAGTAATAGTCTTAGATTTTTATTTTTATTTTCAGTGAGACCTGCTGGCAACAGGCTCACTGCAGCGAGGGACTAAGGGGAGAAGAAGCGAACTCGCCTGCTTGCAGCCGGATTGGGCTTCTTAGGCTACTGGACACCATTAGCTCCAGAGGGATCGACCGCAGGCCCAGCCTTGATGTTCGGTCCTGGAGCCGCGCCGCTGTCCCCCTTACAGAGCCAGAAGCAAGAAGATGGTCCGGAAAATCGGCGGCATGAAGACTCTGTCTTCACCAAGGTAGCGCACAGCACTGCAGCTGTGCGCCATTGCTCCTCTCACACACTTCACACTCCGGTCACTGAGGGTGCAGGGCGCTGGGGGGGGGGGGCGCCCTGAGGCAGCAAAAAAAACACCTTGGCTGGCTAAAATACCTCAATATATAGCCCCAGGGGCTATATATGAGGTAAATACCCCTGCCAGAATTCCATAAAAAGCGGGAGAATAGGCCGCAAAAAAGGGGCGGAGCCTATCTCCTCAGCACACTGGCGCCATTTTTCCCTCACAGCTCGGCTGGAAGGAAGCTCCCTGGCTCTTCCCTGCAATCTACAGTACCAGTAAGAGGGAAAAGAGAGGGGGGGCATTAAATTTGGCAATATATATATATTTTATTGAAAAGCAGTTATTAGGGACATAACTCAGTTAGTCCCTATATATATATATAGCGCTCTGGTGTGTGCTGGCATACTCTTACTCTGTCCCCCCAAAGGGCTTTTTGTGGGTCCTGTCCTCTGTTTGAGCATTCCCTGTGTGTGTGGAGTGTGTCGGTACGGCTGTGTCGACATGTTGAGGAGGATAATGATGTGGAGGGGGAGCAGATGCCTTTAGCAGGGATGTCACCCCCTGGGGGGCAGACACCTGAGTGGATGAGTTTATGGCAGGAAATGAGTGCACGTATAGACTCCTTACATAAAAAATTTGACGACATGCCGACTGTGGGACAGCCGAGTCTTTAGCTCGTGCCTGTCCAGGTGTCTCAAAAGTCATCAGGGGCTCTGAAACGCCCGCTATCTCAGATGGCACAAGTAGATGTCGACACGGATACTGACACCAGTGTCGACGACGATGAGTCAAATTTAATGCCCGTTAAGGCCATTCACTGCATGATTGAGGCAATGAAAGAGGTGTTAAATATTTCTGATTTACATCCAGGTACCACAAAAAAGGGTATTATGTTTGGGGAGAAAAAACTACCTGTAGTTTTTCCCCCGTCAGATGAATTAAATGAAGTGTGTGAAGAAGCGTGGGCTTCCCCTGATAAGAAATTGGTAATTCCTAAGAAGATACTAATGGCGTTCCCTTTCCCGCCAAAGGATAGGTTACGTTGGGAAACACCCCCTAGGGTGGATAAAGCGCTCACACGTTTGTCTAAAAAGGTGGCACTACCGTCCCAGGATACGGCCGCCCTTGAGGAACCTGCTGATAGAAAGCAGGAGGCGATCCTGAAGTCTGTATATACACACTCAGGCATTATACTTAGACCAGCTATTGCGTCAGCATGGATGTGCAGTGCTGCCGCTGCGTGGTCAGATAAACTGTCAGAAAATATTGACACATTAGACAGAGACACGATTCTGCTAACAATTGACCATATCAAAGACTCAGTCTTATACATGAGAGATGCACAGAGGGAAATCTGCCGGCTGGCATCTAAAGTAAGTGCATTATCCATCTCTGCTAGGAGATGCTTATGGACTCGCCAGTGGACTGGAGATGCAGATTCCAAAAGGCACATGGAAGTTTTGCCTTATAAAGGGGAGGAATTATTTGGGGATGGTCTCTCCGACCTAGTTTCCACAGCAACGTCTGGGAAGTCAGCATTTTTACCCCATGTTCCCTCACAGCCTAAGAAGGCGCCATTTTATCAGGTTCAGTCCTTTCGGACCCAGAAAAACAAGCGGGGAAAAGGAGGGTCTTTTCTGTCTAGAGGCAGAGGTAGGGGAAAAAGGCTGCAGCAAACAGCAGGTTCCCAGGAACAAAAGTCCTCCCCCGCTTCCTCTTCCAAGTCCGCCGCATGACGGTGGGGCTCCACAGGCGGAGCCAGGTACGGTGGGGGCCCGCCTCATGAATTTCAGCGATCAGTGGGCTCGCTCACAGGTGGATCCCTGGATCCTTCAAATAGTATCTCAGGGATACAAGCTGGAATTCGAGGTGGCTCCACCCCACCGGTTCCTAAAATCTGCCTTGCCGATTGCTCCCTCAGACAGGAAGGCGGTGCTAGCAGCGATTCACAAGCTGTATTCCCAGCCGGTGATAATCAGGGTACCCCTACTTCAACAAGGCCGGGGTTACTATTCCACACTATTTGTGGTGCCGAAACCGGACGGTTCGGTAAGACCCATTTTAAATTTGAAATCCTTGAACACATACATAAAAAAATTCAAGTTCAAGATGGAATCGCTCAGGGCGGTTATTGCAAGCCTGGACGAGGGGGATTACATGGTATCCCTGGACATCAATGATGCTTACCTGCATGTCCCCATTTACCATCCTCACCAGGAGTACCTCAGATTTGTGGTACAGGATTGCCATTACCAATTCCAGACGCTGCCATTTGGACTCTCCACGGCACCGAGGGTATTTACCAAGGTTATGGCGGAAATGATGATACTCCTTCGAAAAAAGGGAGTTTTAATTATCCCATACTTGGACGATCTCCTAATAAAGGCACGATCCAAGGAACAGTTGTTAGTGGGAGTAACACTATCTCAGGAAGTGCTGCGCCAGCACGGCTGGATTCTGAATATCCCAAAGTCACAGCTGGTCCCCACGACACGTCTAATGTTCCTGGGAATGATTCTGGACACAGTCCAGAAAAGAGTGTTTCTCCCGGAGGAGAAAGCCAGGGAGTTGTCTTCTCTAGTCAGAGACCTCCTAAAACCAAAACAGGTATCGGTGCATCACTGCACGCGGGTCCTGGGAAAGATGGTAGCTTCTTACGAAGCAATTCCATTCGGCAGGTTCCATGCCAGAATTTTTCAGTGGGACCTGTTGGACAAGTGGTCCGGATCGCATCTTCAGATGCATCGCTTGATAACCCTGTCCCCAAGAACCAGGGTGTCTCTTCTGTGGTGGCTGCAGAGTGCTCATCTTCTGGAGGGCCGCAGATTCGGCATACAGGACTGGGTCCTGGTGACCACGGATGCCAGCCTACGAGGCGGGGGGGCAGTCACAAAGGGAAGAAACTTCCAAGGACTATGGTCAAGTCAGGAGACTGCCCTTTACATAAATATTCTGGAACTAAGGGCCATTTACAATGCCCTAAGTCAAGCAAAATCCCTGCTCCTACACCAGCCGGTGCTGATCCAGTCAGACAACATCACGGCAGTCGCCCATGTGAATCAACAGGGCGGCTCAAGAAGCAGGATGGCAATGGCAGAAGCCACAAGAATTCTCTGATGGGCGGAGAATCATGTACTAGCACTGTCAGCAGTGTTCATCCCGGGAGTGGACAACTGGGAAGCAGACTTTCTCAGCAGGCACGACCTCCACCCGGGAGAGTGGGGACTTCATCCAGAAGTCTTCCAAATGATTGTAAATCAATGGGGTCGTCCACAGGTGGACATGATGGCGTCCCGCCTAAGCAAAAAACTAGAGAGGTATTGCGCCAGGTCAAGAGACCCTCAGGCGATAGCTGTGGACGCTCTAGTGACACCGTGGGTGTACCGGTCAGTTTATGTGTTCCCTCCTCTACCTCTCATACCAAAGGTATTGAGAATAATAAGAAAGCGAGGAGTAAACACAATTCTCGTGGTTCCGGATTGGCCAAGAAGAGCGTGGTACCCGGAACTTCAAGAGATGATCTCAGAGGACCCGTGGTCTCTGCCGCTCAGACAAGACCTGCTACAGCAGGGGCCCTGTCTGTTCCAAGACTTACCGCGGCTGCGTTTGACGGCATGGCTGTTGAACGCCGGATCCTGAAGGAAAAGGGCATTCCGGAGGAAGTCATTCCTACGCTTATTAAAGCCAGGAAAGAGGTCACAGCAACTCATTATCACCGCATATGGCGGAAGTATGTTGCATGGTGTGAGGCCGAAAAGGCCCCAACGGAGGAATTTCAACTAGGTCGATTTCTGCATTTCCTGCAAGCAGGAGTAAATATGGGCCTAAAACTGGGCTCCATTAAGGTACAGATCTCGGCTCTGTCGATTTTCTTTCAAAAAGAACTAGCTTCAGTACCTGAAGTTCAGACATTTGTTAAAGGAGTGCTGCATATTCAGCCCCCGTTTGTGCCCCCTGTGGCACCTTGGGATCTCAACGTGGTGTTGAGTTTCTTAAAATCACATTGGTTTGAACCACTAAAAACCGTGGATCTGAAATATCTCACGTGGAAGGTGGTTATGTTATTGGCCTTGGCTTCTGCCAGGCGAGTATCAGAATTGGCGGCTTTGTCCTGTAAAAGCCCTTATCTGATTTTCCATATGGATAGGGCAGAATTGAGGACTCGTCCCCAGTTTCTCCCAAAGGTGGTGTCAGCGTTTCACCTGAACCAGCCTATGGTGGTGCCTGCGGCTACTAGGGACTTGGAGGACTCCAAGTTGCTAGACGTTGTCAGGGCACTGAAAATATATGTTTCCAGAACGGCTACAGTCAGAAAATCTGACTCGCTGTTTATCCAACAAGCTGGGTGCTCCTGCTTCTAAGCAGACTATTGCTCGTTGGATTTGTAATACAATTCAGCTTGCACATTCTGTGGCAGGCCTGCCACAGCCAAAATCTGTCAATGCCCATTCCACAAGGAAGGTGGGCTCATCTTGGGCGGCTGCCCGAGGGGTCTCGGCTTTACAACTTTGCCGAGCTGCTACTTGGTCAGGGGCAAACACATTTGCAAAATTCTATAAATTTGATACCCTGGCTGAGGAGGACCTGGAGTTCTCTCATTCGGTGTTGCAGAGTCATCCGCACTCTCCCGCCCGTTTGGGAGCTTTGGTATAATCCCCATGGTCCTTACGGAGTTCCCAGCATCCACTAGGACGTCAGAGAAAATAAGAATTTACTCACCGGTAATTCTATTTCTCGTAGTCCGTAGTGGATGCTGGGCGCCCATCCCAAGTGCGGTTTATCTGCAATACTTGTACATAGTTACTGTTAACTAAATCGGGTTATTGTTGAGCCATCTGTTGAGAGGCTCTGTTGTTTCATACTGTTAACTGGGTTTCATATCACGAGTTATACGGTGTGATTGGTGTGGCTGGTATGAGTCTTACCCGGGATTCAAAATCCTTCCTTATTGTGTACGCTCGTCCGGGCACAGTATCCTAACTGAGGCTTGGAGGAGGGTCATAGTGGGAGGAGCCAGTGCACACCAGGTAGTCTAAGATCTTTCTAGAGTGTCCAGCCTCCTTCAGAGCCCGCTATTCCCCATGGTCCTTACGGAGTTCCCAGCATCCACTACGGACTACGAGAAATAGAATTACTGGTGAGTAAATTCTTATTTTAATCATATACGTACAATATGCCCTGTAATATGGCTGTTTCATTCCAAATATAAAGAATAAAAATACATTTAATTGTAAAGAATAATGTTATTGAAAAAGAAAAGAAAATACCCCTTTCAGACATTAGACAGTATAAGTTGTAAATAGTCTGTAAAACATAAGCATTAAAAGAAGCAATGATTATTTCATATTTATAGAGGTAAATTCCGCTGCTCAGTTACAGTTTCCAGTAACACAAATAATCACTTGATGAGAGCATATTAAAAGCGCACATTCATAGTTAATAACCACTGACTTTTGTTATACAGTAGATGAAATTCTCAGGGTTTGTGCCATATACTATACATTAATCATTGCAGCAGTTGAAATATGTGACATATTATACTGCTTGTTGGGATCAAGCGGAGCGTAATATAACCACTATGGAATTAAAGTCCAATTATGCTGCAATAACTCAGCCCCATTAGAATTAGGTTCTGCACTTCATATGACCCTGAGAACAAAATATATCATATATATAGAGAATATAGAGAACGATTTTGTGATCCATGGTGAATCAGGGCCATAATAATCAATTTTGGAAACAAGTATTCTATATAAACTCTTTTATGGAGATTGCCGATTTACATACACCATTAGAAAACAATACACAATGGTGGTCATTCCGAGTTGTTCGCTCGTTGCCGTTTTTCGCAACGGAGTGATTAGGTAGAAAATGCGCATGCGCATGGTACGCAGCGTGCATGCGCTTAGTTATTTAACACAAAACTTAGTAGATTTACACAGGCTAGAGCGATGTTTTTTCAACGCTCGAGTGATTGGTGAGTGATTGACAGGAAGTGGGTGTTACTGGGCGGCAACTGGCCGTTTTCATGGAGTGTGCTAAAAAACACAGGCGTGCCAGGTAAAAACGCAGGAGTGGCTGGAGAAACGGGGGAGTGGATGGCCAAACGCTGGGCGTGTTTGTGACGTCAAACCAGGAACTAAACGGACTGAGGTGATCGCAATTTAGGAATAGGTTTGGAGCTACTCAGAAATTGGAAGGAATTATTTAGTAGCAGTTCTGCTAATCTTTCGTTCGCTATTCTGCTAAGCTAAGATACACTCCCAGAGGGCGGCGGCCTAGCGTGTGCAATGCTGCTAAAAGCAGCTAGCGAGCGATCAACTCGGAATGAGGGCCCATGTGTCTGCAGCCATACCAAATATATATATATATATATATATATACACATAGTATATAATCTCCTATATAATAGCCCAGATCTGTGACTTTGTGCCTGTGTGTATAACGCATCTCTCATTGGGTTAGTGGCAGGTCTATCACACCCAGTCCACAGCTGATTGGACGAGAAATTCCCTCCCACACAGGTTACCTCCAATGGGAGGCTCTGCCCTTTGCCTGCTGTGTTTTCACAGAGCAGGATTAGAGATGGGCAACTCGTCTCTTTTCAGTGAGCGACTCTGAATGGTTCTGCTCACGGAAGAGAGTCGGTTCTTTTCAACGGCTCATGGCTCACAGGCAGGAAGTGAAACAGGGCTGGCACAGTGAGCGCTGATTCTTCACTGACTCAGTGAAGAACCGCCGCTCACTGTGCTGGCTCAATAGTGAGCAACTCATCTTTACTTAAGCTACCAGGTCGTGCTGAGACTTGCTGTCCCACACCTGGGTGACTGGCTACGCATGTTGCCTAAACATGGACCCATGCGAGCAGTAGCCCTGCACCTGCACCCAGTGTAACATACTGTAAGCAGAACATCACATTGCCCCTTATGTATCGCTCTGCCTCTGCACCACGGTCACCTCTCCCAGCCAGTAGCAGAGAACTCAGCCAGGACATACATAAGTATCCCTGTGTGTGATCGCTTAGTGGCCTTACTCAGCGATCACACACAGGGATACTTATGTAGGTCTTACTGTAGTGTGGTATAATAGGGCATATCTCGGAGTCAGTTCTTATGCGCCGGCTCTGTTCCACTGTCACCACTGACAGACTGTGCCTGTGTGAGAAGAACTGACTCGCTCCAGGCAGGAAGTGGAACAGAGCCATCTCAGTGAGCGACGGTTCTTCACTGACACTGACTCAGTGAAGAATCGCCGCTCACTGAGCTGGCTCTGTTCCACTTCCTGCCTGGAGCTAGTTAGTTCTTCTTCTCATGATCTCATCACACAGACACATTCTGTCAGTGAACCGCCGCTGAAGAACTGTCGCTCACTTGAAACGGCTCACGGCTCACTCGGCTCACTTAGTAGAGCCGGCTCAAAAGAGCGGCTCACTAGTGAGCTACCCATCTCTAAGCAGGATTAGCAATGGGACTGATGGAGCTGCAGCTCCAGCCCCACACCCCAAAATAAGCCCACTGCATCTGCAGCAACATACCCTCCAACAATGTACACATAAACATTGGTACAAATTCGAAAAAGGGGCGTGACCACAGGTACAGCCATGTGGTCACGCCCCTTTTCCTATACTTTCAATGGAAGCTTGGAGAGTCAATAATTGGTACAGACCATAAAAAAAGGGACTGTACCTGCCAAAAAGGTCCAGCTGGAGGGTATGCCACTGCATCTGTAGCAAGTCTCTGCGCTGCAGATAGGGGGGGGGGGAATCCTTTTACTGCAGCGTCCTATGTCCTGCTGCCAGTCCACCTGCCCTCTCCAGCATCAACAATCCCCACTCCCTAGCCGCAGCGCAGGTGGAACAAAAGCTGCTGCGGCCACCGGCATAGATGTGTGTGAAAGCAGCGCAGCAGAAGGCTTTCATAGCCCTCCCTGCGTCGCATACTCTCTGAGCCCCAGAGCCTCCTCTGCGAGTGATGTCACAGAAGTGCCTCCAAGCCACAACCGCACCCAGATCCCCAGAGGCCCTGACTCCGCAACACAGCACCTGGGCTGCCGGCCTGGAAGCCCCGAGATGGCTAATGTAATGGATAGAGTGGGTGATATCACGGAAGGGAATGTATGGACACTGAATCAATGTAAAAGGTGACAGTGCTGTGCTGTGCAGTGGGTGTGCAGTCAGGGCCGGTGCTAGGGTGTTTGGCGCCCCCCTGCAAACTATAAATTGGCAACCTTGCATACTTTACAAAGGCACAGCGCACATAATACCCCCTGTAGTAGAGACACTTACACATGTAACGCCCCCTGTACCAGAGACGCTTACACACGTAAAGCCCCCTGTAGCAGTGACGCTTACACACGTAAAGCCCCCTGTAGCAGTGCCGCTAACACACGTAACGCCCCCTGTAGCAGTGACGCTTACACACGTAAAGCCCCCTGTAGCAGTGCCGCTTACGCACGTAACGCCCACTGTACCAGTGCCGCTTAGACACGTAATGCCCCTGTATCTGTGCCGCTTAGACACGTAACGGCCCCTGTACCAGTGATGCTTACACACGTAACGCCCCCCCCCCAAGAATGTAACAGCTGCACAATGTGGGTCAGGTGCAATCAGGGAGATTGCTAGGACTATTCAGGGAGTGAGGCAGATTACTGCTGTTTCAGGGAGTCTCCTGCAGAATGAGGGAGGGTAGGCAACTATGTCACAAGGCCAATCTTGGGTCTTTAGGCCTTCAGACTGAGAGCAGGCTAATTATAGGCTGCACCTGTAGGAGGCTAATATAAGCGTGGTCAGGGCTTGGGTCAGAGTTCACTAATGCCGCTTTCACATCGCAAACCCTGCTTTTGAAACGGTTCTTAAAACGGGTCTGAGCAGTTAAACCCCCTTCACATCGCATGTTGTAACTGGTATATTACCGTTTCATTACCGTTTTGGTACCTTTCACATTGAACCCGTTCGTCCCATAGAAAACAGTGGTTGTCATTTTAAATGGACTTTTCTGGCCCACGATGTCGTACGATGGAACCCAGCAGCTTCAAGCATCTTTACCATGTTTTTGTAGATTACTGCATCCTTCACTGTCCCAGTGATTTGTCTAGCAATTTCTTCATCCCCTCTCATCCTAAGCTGATCTCTAACCTCCTCATCACTCCAATTTGCCATTTTAAACTGTATTCTGTATAATAAAATGCTTCTTCACTCTCATGTGTTTCCTCCAGTTTATTTCCTGCTTCTGCCTGGTGACATCACACATGGAGACAGCCTATCACCTTCTGTGGTTTGGAAATACCGTTTCAGAGCCTTTCACATTGCACAATGAAACGGGTCTGAACCTTGTAGGACCCTGCTTTTTAACTGTTTTAAAATACCAGTAATCTGTAACCAGTAAATTGAAAGTGGCCCTCTCACACCGCAGCTAGAACCGTTTTGGAAGGCTTAAAAAACGGCAATTTACCGGGTGTGAAAGGGGTATAATGAGGAAATAGGCAGCAAGTGTTTTGTGAGACACTGTGATTTACTGACTGTAATACCCCTTTCACACCGCAGCTTATACCCGGTATTTTGCCGTTTTAACTGGCTTCCTAAACGGGTCAAGCTGCGATGTGAAAGGGTCCCCTTCAATTTACCGTTTTCAAAATACCTGTATTTTGAAACGGTAAAAAAGAAGGGTCCTACCCGTTTCAGTCCCATTTCACTGTGCAGTGTGAAAGGGTCTGAAACGGTATTTGCAAGCTCCAGCAGGTCATAGGCTGTCTCCATGTGTGATGTCAGCAGCCACAACCAGGAAACAGCTTGGAAAACACAGGAGACACATGTGAGAGTGGCTTTATAAACGTTTAGACTGCAAAGCCATTATAAAATGTCTAATTGGAGTGATGAAGAGGTGAGGGAGCTGCTTTAGGATCAGAGGGGATGAGGAAATCTGCTGCCAAATTACTGGGACAGTCAAGGATACCCTCATATATAAAAACATAGTAAAAATGCTTCAAGCTGCTGGGTTCCATCGTACGACTATCCAAATTATTAATAATGAATTAATTAATAATTATTAATAATGTGTGGGCCAGAAAAGTCCATTTATAATGACAACCACTGTTTTCTATGGGTGAAACGGGTTCAGTGTGAAAGGTACCAAAACGGTAATGAAATGGTAATTTACTGGTTACAACATGAGATGTGAAAGGGGTTTAACTGCTCAGACCCGTTTTAAGAACCGTTTCAAATACCATTTCAAAAGCAGGTTTTGCGATGTGAAAGCAGCATGAGTTATGTGCATATGTTTATTTTTGTGGTAGGGGTATTAGGTCCTACCACTCTGAGAGAGGGAATCTACAATTATTTTGTTCCTCATACAATCTCAAAATAATATCAAGGTTTTTTTAGAAATAATTGATTATATTATCTTATCGATAGATATCTATATTCTGTAAAAGTAGGTGAATCTATACTTTCAATGGCCAGATCCTATACTGACATATGATTCCTATAGTTCGGAATCATCTTTGTCACCAATATTAATGAGGTACATAATCAATAATGTTACTATTTCATGAGCCTGTGAGTGTAAATAATAGAGATGTGTGAGATTTATAGATCCAAGGTGGATACAAATTTACAATAAATACACCAGCAGGTGGTAGATATACGTAAATATATCTTCTCAACATCCATATTTAGAAGAATAGAATAGAATGTTTAAAAGGCTTCTTTGCTTATGTTGCAACCCACCCCCCTACTCCCCTTTGATTCCCGATTCCTCTTTTTCAAGACTGAAGATTTAATTTTTTTTGGATCACCTCCATGTTTTCGGAAAAAAGAAGTCTAGCCACACATAGTGGTGAAAGATACAGGTGCACTGTGCAAATATTACTACTCAGAATGAAAATATATATTACAATTAAATATCATATAAGAGGTTTGTTAGAATAAGTTTGGGCCTGCCCACCTTCATCCAGGTCACTTTATTGGGAAAGTCACTATCACTTAACACTTATATTCGCATTGGATATCACTTTCTTTGTTTTTTATCGATGTATTTTCCACACATTTTTCACTCCTGTAATACCCCTTTCAGACTGACAAATATTTCCCGGGTTATTGCACATGAACGCTCATCAACCCGGGAAGTTGCTCAGTGTGAAAGGGTACTGAGAGAATATCCAAAGTCGAATGTCCTCGACCTGGTTTGAATCCGGGATGGTCCCGGGATGCAGTGTAGTGTGAATGGGCCCTACCCAGTATTCAGTACCCGGGACTGTTAAAAGGCCTCTCATTGGAACTTCCCCGGGCTCAGAAAAGATGATGTCATCATCCAGAGTCTGGGGATGCGTCCAGGAAGCGCAGGAGACCGTCATGGCGACCTGGACAGATCAGGAGGTGAGAGAGCTGCTCAGCATAAGGGGGAGGAGGAAATAAAGAGACAGATAACAGGCACAGTGAAGGATGCTATTACTTATAAAAACATTCCAAAGCTGCTTGAAGCCAGAGGAATTATCCGTACACAACAGCAAGTTGTTAATAAAATGAAGACTCTGAAAAAGCAGTTCTTGAAGGTGCATGACAACAACTGTAAAAAGAGTGGGGCTGGCCGGATCGAGGGGCAATACTATATCTGAAAATGTCAATTTCTAATGACATACATATGTATTTGCATGGATTTCCCAGGATCAGTGTAAACAGGGCTGTCCCGGGTCGATCCCAGGTCTAAGTGCAGCGTGAAAGGGGTCATTCCCGGGTTGTGTCCCGGGATGCGTGCGGAAACACATTGCCGGGTGTGACCCGGCTCTGTCAGTCTGAAAGGGGTATAACACACCTAGCACTGAGTGGTTGCTTTCACACACCTGATTCTCTACACAGGGCCATCTTAACAGCAGTGTAGGCCTCTGGGCAAAGCAATGTACTGGGGCCCAGGCCCGGCGCATACCGCTCAGCAAAGGGATGCAGTGCAGGTAGGCGCCAGGGGGGAGAGGCACCCTCCCTGCTGCTCTGCTTCCCTGTGCTGAGTTCCCCTGCCCTGCTGATGCCGGATGCTGCACCTGTCAAACTCTATGACAGGCAGCGTCATCGGCATCATGAAGCCTCCTCTCCTCCTCCCCTGTCACAGATTCAGTGTGCTGGGTGGGGGGCGTGGCCTGACTGGCAAACAAGGCGGCTGTGTGCTCAGTGCGCTCCTGCCTGCTGGACTTGGAAACAGGCTTCCATAGTGCCTCACTATTGTTTATCTCCCCCTGCTGCACCCCCTCTACCTCAACAGTGTGCTGGGCGGAGCTAAAAGGGGTGGCGCTTTTATGTGAATAAGGGGCGGAGCTACACAGGACCAGGCTGCAGCCTGCATCACAGGAGGACAAGTTTCCAGACTTTTTTATGTAAGTGGCTGGAAAGAGTGTGTGTGTGTGTGTGTGTGTGTGTGTGACTGTATATATGTACAGTGGGGGCCATTCCGACCTGATCGCACGCTGCACTTCTTCGCAGCCGTGCGATCGGGTCGGAACTGTGCATGTGCAGTGGCTGCATTGCACAGGCGCGTCGTTGCCCGGTGACAGCCGTCGCCGGACAGCGACGCCGCGAACGAAGAAAGCAGTCACAGTGGTGACCGCAAGATGATTGACAAAAGGAAGATATTCCGGCCCGTCAACTGATAATTTTCTGGGAATGGTTCGGCGAACGCAGGCATGCCCAGGCTTTTGGTGGGTGGATGTCTGACGTCTGCATCGCTGGATCGATCGCACAGAGTAAGTAACTCTTACCCTGGTCTAGTTCTACACAAAACTTTTTTTGTATAGCAGGGCTGCACAAGTGATTGCAGCCTTTCTATGCAAAAAAGCTCTCCCCCATATGGGAGCAAAAGTTGCTACGTGCGATCAACTCGGAATGACCCCCAGTATGTACATGTGTTTGTGTGTGTGTGTGTGTGTGTGTGTGTGTGTGTGTATGTATATGTGTATGTGTGACTGCAGTGTAATGTGTGTAAGCGTCACTGCTTCAGGGGGCGTTACGTGTGTAAGCGTCACTGGTACTGGGGGCGTTACATGTGTAAGCATCACTGCTGCAGGGGGCGTTACTCGTGTAAGCGTCACTGCATCTTGTATAAGCGTCACTGGTACAGAGGGCGTTACGTGTGTAAGCATCACTACTGCAGGGGGGCGTTACGTGTGCAAGTCCCACTAATACAGGGAGCATTATGTGTATAAGCATTATGGGGGTCATTCCGAGTTGTTCGCTCGTTGCCGATTTTTGCAACGGAGCGATTAATGCAAAAATGCGCATGCGCATGGTACGCAGTGCGCATGCGCTAAGTATTTTAACTCAAAACTTAGCAGATTTACTCACGGCAGAACGAAGAATTTTCATCATTGAAGTGATCGGAGTGTGATTGACAGGAAGTGGATATTTCTGGGCTGAAACTCAGCGTTTTCACGGCGTTTGCGGAAAAACGCAGGCGTGCCAGGGAAAAATCGGGAGTGTCTGGAGAAACGGGGGAGTGGCTGGCCAAACGCAGGGTGTGTTTGTGACGTCAGACCAGGAACGAAACTGACTGAACTGATCGCTAATCGTGAGTAGGTCCGGAGCTACTCAGAAACTGCTAAGAATTATTTATTCGCAATTCTGCTAATCTTTCGTTCGCAATTCTGCTAAGCTAAGATACACTCCCAGAGGGCGGCGGCATAGCGTGTGCAATGCTGCTAAAAGCAGCTAGTGAGCGAACAACTCGGAATCACCCCCTATGTGCGCTGTCCCTTTGTAAAGTATGGGAGGGCGCAAATTTATAGTTTGCAGGGGGGCGCCAAACACCCTAGCACCATCCTCCAGCGGTAGGGGTGGGGGTGCTATCAGCAGCAGCTTTGATGTCCTACAGGGGGTAGGTGGTGTTCTATCTTCCGCTCAGAATGTAGGAACTGGAACAGTCTTTTCTGCTACTTACTCCTTTACTGCACAGATGGTGGGAGATGGGGCGGGAGGGAGAACACTAAACTTTAGACATTGGGCTGAATAAAGGGGTGTGATACAGAGGATAGACATTAAAAATATACAGTCATAAGGTCGACGGGGTTAATAGGTCGATAGGGTCAAAAGGTGGACACAAATTCTTTTTGGGGGGTTTTGTGGGTTGTTTTTTCTTTAACCACAATTTGTTGAAATGTGGCCCCATGCGGGCTCGCTTCGCTTGCCACGCTTTGGGCGCGGTGGCTCATTTCGCTTACCACAAGGTTAGTAATGGCGATAGTTTGTGACATGGATAGTCAATTTGATGGAATGCGTTTGGTCGCCATGCTTCGAACTCGCTCCGATTGCCACAAGTTTACTAAAGGCTATAGTTTGTGACATGGATAGTAAATGCATCAAAAGTTTTAAAAAAATGCATCAAAACCCTAAAAAAAAGTGTTGACTATACATCGACCTTTTGACCCTGTTGATCTCTTGACTTTCGACCTTTTGACTGTTGACCTATTGTCTGTCTATTTGCAAACACCGCCCGAATGGAGGGGCCCCGATAAATGACTTCCAGGGTGGTAGGGGGTGTTTACTACACAGGGAAGGGGTGGATAGTGGAGCGGGCTAAATATTCATCATTTTCCGGTGGGAGGGCAGCTTGCGTGACCGCAGATATCTCCAGTTCATGGAAATAGATTTCTTAGCTCCCCAGGGCTGATTTCTAAAAATCTGGTACCCTTGGAAAAAGGGGACCCTCAGCTATCAGCCTAGGGCCTATATCCTCCTGTGGCCCCTGAGCAACAGCCCATTTAGCCCATACAAAAAGATAGCCTTGTCTCTGTAACACTTCACTGCTATCTTTCATTTGTGTGATGCCTGGGGGGGGGTTGGCTGGGCTCATTTATGGTTGTCCTGTTGTCCTGCACCCCAGATGTGAACCTCTAGAGCACAGGTTCTCAAACTCGGTCCTCAGGACCCCACACGGTCCATGTTTTGCAGGTCACCTGTAGATTTTCAAAATGTGACAGTTGGTGATACACAGAGCACCTGCTGGGTGACATGGAAAACATGAACCGTGTGGGGTCCTGAGGACCGAGTTTGAGAACCACTGCTCTAGAGTGTAGTGTCAACAGTCTCTCTCTGAATGCTGCTGTGCTCTGGTCAGGAAGTACACTTTCTATTATTATGTACAGTATATATTTATATTAAGAAAAATTAAACTATTTTTAACATTTAACTAGTGACTCTGCTTTTTAAACTTCTTTCTGCCTTCATATTTTTTTTTATTAATTTTTTGCATTCTATTCCCTTGGTTTCCCCTTTGCCAAATCCCAATTCCATTGCCCAACATTAGCGCCAAAAAAATGATCACAAATATATTATATCCCAAGAGAGGAGGAATACTCACCTTTTATTTGGCTTATTTTTGCACACACCACTCCCCACAGCCTTTTATTTGGCTTTTTTTGCACACACCACACCCCACAGCCATGAGTAGAGTGCATCTCCATGCATTATTATTTAGAGGTAGTCTCCTCCGGCCATACCTCCCTTCTCCCTTCACAGCCCTGCCTCCCTTTTCCTTACAGAGCCCTACCTCCATCCTGCCTGCCCGTCACCGCCTACATCCTCCTACACAGCCTCCCTCCCTTCTCTTTAACTGACCCCACCAGACCATATATAATAATTACACCTTGTGTAAGGAAAGATTGTAAATCTTCTAGAATGCAGTACTATAAACTAGATACACTCTTCTGTTGTCTTGTGTAAGTCTTGCAGATTCTTCTGTTCCTCCCAAATGGCCATACTCATAACAGGGCAGAGAACGGGTCTTCATAGACCATGGTTTGTTGGTTTGTACAGTATTTGGATAATAAAACATTTGTTTCCAACGTATACTTTGTCTTTCCTCTATAGATTTTACAGACGACTTCGTCGCCATGGACCCTGTCACAGTTCTTCTATCTGTTGTCGTCATCCTATATTTGGCCAATGTTTTTAACAATCGGAAGAAACACAAGTTCAAGAATTTTCCCCCTGGACCAACGCCTCTGCCCATCATTGGAAATATGCACATGATCGACATGCGAAAACCTCATAATACATTTATAAAGGTAACACTGTACTTGTAATAACTGAAATTACCACTTCATCATTTAAAGGGAATTTTCACTTTTATTAAGAACGTTACAAATACCCTTCTTTCCCAATAATAGTACTTCTTGTAGAGACCACCACTACTCCATATATTCATCATGGTCCTAGCTGTCACGTATAGATGGGTTGGGTCTGATATGCCAGCAGATGGGGTGCCGGCAGTCAGAATACCGACCGCGGCTTCCCGATGGTGAGAATCTCAACAAGGGCAATAAAGATATACTAACAATCCCTGCCCACAGCCTAAACCAAACCCTCCCACCTCACCCCAAGCAGCCTATCCCTAAACCTCCTCAGTGGTGCTTAAACCCTAATACCCCCCTTCCCGCAGCCTAAACCTAACCCTCCCGGTGGTGCCTAATCCTAACACCCCCTTCCTGCAGCCTAAACCTAAACCCCCCCCCCCTTCCTGCAG
Organism: Pseudophryne corroboree; assembly: GCF_028390025.1. Lineage (NCBI taxonomy): Eukaryota > Metazoa > Chordata > Amphibia > Anura > Myobatrachidae > Pseudophryne > Pseudophryne corroboree. The sequence continues at coordinate 75,160,534 of NC_086447.1, forward strand.
CCTAAACCTAGCCTCCCCCCACGGCTTACCTTTCCAGTAGCCTGGCATACACTAATTTGGGATTCCGAGTGTCTGTATTCTGACCCTGTCAGGAATCCGGTGTTGACTGCTGGGATCCTGACTGTCAGGATCCTAACCGGATCCCAATGGGATCCCTGTGGATCACCATTGACACTTAGGTGTTCCCAGATCAGCACAGCAGGATTTCATCTCCTCCACCAAAATACTATCCCTTAATTCCAGCTTTAAATTGAAAAGATATGTCCACCGTTTCTTTAATATAAGAATCATTAACTTACACTGTATCAAAGTGCACAGTTTCTGGTATACTGCACATGTTGTTGATAAATGCAATGTTAGTTAAAGTTCTTTTGGGATTTGGAGAACGAATTGACAGAATAGGAGAGGAGTGGGTTAAACCTCAGCTAGTCTGGGGGCAGGACGGTAAGGCATTATGGGAGTATTATTGTTAGCCAATAGGAATGAATGTTGGGGGTAGGTGGAATGGGTTCTTAAGCCTGAGAAAGGGGCTGGGTCAGCCTCTTCTGCTTTTGTCGTCCCACCCTCGCTTCCTACTGGTGGTGTTTGATTTTGTTGTTGCGTTGGCTATTTTCGTGCTGTGGGTTGTCATGGTTTGGGTTGTGGCGGGAAAGAACGGCAAGTTAACATTTGTTGGATTAAAGAGTGGATTGGAGGTCATTTGGTTGTTGATTTTAGGTGCGCTCTCCTTCGCTGACTGGTTTTACATCTGCTGGACCGCCTTCACGGGTGGGTAGTCAGGATGGAGGTTGAGCGGATACCTATTTGTGTTTGGAAGGTTTACGTAAGTTCTGTTTTATAAGATAGTTACAGTATCTATGGGATAGGGTTGTTTAGCCGTTCTTTCTGGCCACCATACTTTAGTTTAATTATTCACAGTTAATAGTTCACTTAAATAAATAGCTAACAATTTCTGCCAAATTCAAGTCTCCGTGTCTTTATTTATTATAGTTAAGTGTTAAGATGTTATGGTTTATGTTACGGACAATCCTCAGACTATGGGGGATATTCAATTTGGCCCGGGGTGCCGGGTGATAAGTATCGGCCGGTGGGGGCTATTTAATTGGCCCCGATAAGCCGGCGCGTGCAGCGGCTTATCGGGGGTTTTGCTTCACCTGCCTCCGGCAGGCGAAGCAAAATGCCCGATAACAGCCGCGTTTTCAACCGAAAACGGGGCTGTTTCACCCGAAAACACACAGGTTTCACTGAACCTGTGTGTTTTCGGGTGTAAGAGGACTTGTTACCGGCCGAGCAAATTAAATAGCCCGACCGCAGCACCCGAAGAAATATCGGGGGTTTTTACTCCCGATGTCTCTTCGGACCAAATTGAATATCCCCCTATATGAGGTTTAAGCTTAAAGAGTAACCTTTGCTAGGCATCGGATACGCTATTTTTACAGGTTAATGAAAGTTTTTGAAATGAAGGTAGGGGTTAGATTCACTCTAAGAACAGTTTGGGAGCAATTCAGTTCTCTTGGATGTGCCACCAGACATTCCCACAAAGTCTGACTGTTACACGCAATGCCAAATTTTGTGGTAAGATACAGTAAAACATAAAGCCAGTTTTCTATGGAGTACACCTAGGAAAATACTGCAGTAATGTGAAAAGATGTCTGGTTCATGGTCTTTTTTTTTCCCATACTGCTTATGTTTTAAACTATCAGTGTGTACACATGTGACAAAGGGATCTATTTACTAAGCCTTGGATTGAGATATTGTGGACGGAGATTAAGTACCAACCAATCAGCTCCTAACTGCAATGCTGGTGATTTTATTGCACAAAGACAGAGTTGTCTATTCATGAAGCAGTGAAAAGTGTGGAGAAGTGAGCCGGTGGAGAAGTTGCCCATGGCAACCAATGAGCTACTCCATATCATTTTATAGAATGCACTTTCTAAATGTTACCTCAACATTGATTGGTTGCCATGGGCAACTTCTCCACTCTTCTCATTACTTCATGAATAGACCCCAGTATATGTCAGGTGCATGAAGGGTGGAACAGTCCCTTCTTCCCGTACTTGCACAAAGATTTCCTGTTATAGGGAGTAATCAGTAACTAATAGAGGTCAGCAACCTTTGCACAATGGGGGTCATTCCGACCCGATCGCTCGCTGCAGTTTATCGCAGCGCAGCGATTGGGTCGGAACTGCGCATCTGCCAGCGCATGCCAGCCTTCGTTGCCTAGCGCCCCCAACGCAGGAGTGGACGGACCGTTGGGGGGCGGGCCGCGGCAGCTGCGTGATGTCACACGCAGCCGCTACGACCCGGGGCAGCAAAGAGGTTCTCCCAGCCAGCCGCAGGAGCTGCGGCTGTTCTGGGCGTCCCCCCCGCATGTCTGAGTGCCTGATCGTAGCTGTGCTTAATTTAGCACAGCTACGATCAACTCGGAATGACCCTCTATATGTGTCCTGTTCTGATCTCAGAAAGTTAGGGATAAATTTACTAAGATGGATGTTCTATTTAAGATGGGATGTTGCCCATAGCAACCAATCAGATTCATGTATTATCTTCTAGAAGGTGCTAAATAAATGATAAGTAGAATGTGATAGGTTGCTACGGGCAACAACCTATCTTAAAGACTCCCATTTTAGTAAATTTACCCATTAGAGTGTAGCACATCATAGAAACTAGAAAGAAATAAACAAATAGGGATGCAGAGACACAAAAAGGAAAACTCACACTTAAGTATTGTATTTGATTTATCATATATACTATTTTACTTTTATTAAAACACCATGAAAATATTAAATAAAAGCGTTAATGGATTATGGGCCTGATTCAGAGATGAATGCTATGCAGTAGCAGCTGCAACAAATATACTAATGCCTAGGAGAGTTCTTATGTGAATAGGCGCCTCCTGCTGACTTATGGGATTCATTGCTTCTTCCGAGGTTAGTGTCAGATCATCTACATTAGTGGTGGTCATCTGAGTAACCTTCCGAGGACGCAACCACTAGCTTCAGCACATGCCCCAGTTTGATCCAGTACTGTCTATGCAGAGCCGGCCCTAACCAATATGATGCCCTAGGCAAGATTTTGGTTGGTGCCCCCTAGCACCGCTGCTAGTTCTGCAAGAGATGCCTGGCATGAGTCAGCTGGCAGCTCTGCTAACGTTGGGCGCCTATTGTTTATGGAAATGCATCTTATTTGCATTACTGTGTGGCTAGGATGAACAAGCAGCTTCCGCTGATTAAAATGATATGCAGCATGCCTATATTCTGTGTGCGACTGCGGCTGTATCTGCATACGAAATGCTACATTACAGTGATTTCCAGGAATACACTGCAACGTAGCATTTCGTATGCAGATACAGCCGCAGTCACACACAGAATATAGGCATGCCGCATATCATTTTAATCAGCAGAAGCTGCTGGTGCCCCTAAGCATACCAAATGCCCTAGGCATTTGCCTAGTTTGCCTATGCCTAAGGCCGGCTCTGTGTCTATGGTAATGCAAACTGGCTGCGGCAATAGCGGCGCTGGCGCCTTGTTTATCTACATACGTGATCACAGCGAAAGGCAGACATGCATACCAAAAATGGTCATGACACGTCTGTGTTTTAGCCATCCCTCCCCCAAATGTTTCCTCGCTGTCAATCACTCTTTGATAAAAATCTCACTGCAAGTGGCATCATAAAGGTACCTTGAGGCGTGTGCGGTGTGATCGCGGTGCATGCGCAGTCTGGTGATGATCGCTCAGTAAACATCAACATTGCATACAGACATGAATTACAGTAGGTCCAGTGTTAGAGACCTACCTTGCAGCAGTGGGGTACGCTTAAATGTATAAACGGTCAATGTGAGTATCATAGAGGCCTATGTATTAAAAATGTGATAAGTTTCAACATTTTTTTTTCGTCGCTTATTGTATATATATATTTTTTTTTAGAAGTAGGTATAATTTTTTATCGAAAATGTGATTGCGATAAAAGCCCAAAAATGCGATAATTATCGCTCTACTTTTCGGTCATTTTATCGCATTTCGAAAAAATGAAATGCGCATGCTCTGTTTCAGAGCCAGACATGCACTGTGCGTTCCTTGGTGGCGTTCAGCACATACCTGACCTACAGCAGTAAAGAATAACTAGTTTACTACAGGACACTTATTAGAAAACTGAAAGGGGAGGGAACTTTTACAAAGTCAATTTGATTGGTTATTTTAATAACCGTTATAAACATGTTACTAAGATGAAATTCAACTGGCCTTTAGCAGTGTATGCTGTTTACAGTATATATATATATATATATAATATCTAACACACACACACACACACACACACACACACACACACACACAGTTTATAATAAATGAGAGAATTTTTATATGTATATAAAATAAATCTCAAGCAAATTTAGATAAAGGGAGATATTTTTATTATTAAGTAAATTTAGAGGTGGAACTACAAAAACAATCATGGCCTATTGCTAAACTCGCCAGTAAAAGCTGGCGAAAAAAAAGATATGAAAAGTTTCAGACAATGGCCCTCATTCCGAGTTGTTCGCTCGCTAGCTGCATTTAGCAGCATTGCACACGCTAGGCCGCCGCCCTCTGGGAGTGTATCTTTGCTTAGCAGAATTGCAAACGAACGATTAGCAGAATTCCAAATAGAAAATTCTTAGCAGTTTCTGAGTAGCTCAAGACTTGCTCCTACACTGCGATCAGCTCAGCTCGTTTCGTTCCTGGTTTGACGTCACAAACACGCCCTGCTTTCGGACAGACACTCCCGCGTTTTATCCTGGCACGCCTGCGTTTTTCCGCACACTCCCTGAAAACGGCCAGTTTCCGCCCAGAAACACCCACTTCCTGTCAATCACACTCCGATCACTTCAACGATGAAAATTCTTCGTTCGGACGTGAGTAAATCTACTAAGTTTTGCGCTAAAATACTTAGCGCATGCGCACTGCGTACCATGCGCATGCACATTTTTGCCTTAATTGCTCCGTTGCGATATTCGGCAACGAGCGAACAACTCGGAATGACCCCCAATTTCCACGATAATATAATGATACATAAGGTTCCCATTCATTTTTAATAGAGGTTGGAAAAGTTTGAAAAAAAAAATGCGAAAAGTAGATTTTGCGCAAAAAAACAACGATAAATAAAATCGAAAAAACATACATACAGGCAATACTTAAAAAATGTGAAAAGTAATAATAATAATAATAATAATTTTATTTATATAGCGCTCTTTCTCCAATAGGACTCAAGGCGCTTAACAGATACATAGCATAATATAGTACAGAAAATAATGAAGTACATTTTCATAAAATACAGAAGCATGAAGATACTAAAAGGGACATTATGGAAATGCTTTAGTAAACAGAAAAGTCTGGAGTCTACTTTTGAAGGATTCTATAGTTGGGGCCTCTCGCACTGTGCGGGGAAGTGAGTTCCATAGAGTCGGAGCCGCATGACTAAAAGCTCGACCCCCAGATGAATTACGGTAGATTCTAGGTACTGCTAAAAGTCCTTCATCTACAGATCGCAGTAATCGAGTGGGGCAGTATGGGGTCACAAGCTGTTTCAGGTACCTTGGGCCTTGGTCATGTAATGCTTTGAAACTCAGTAAGCCAATCTTGAAGATGATTCGCCATCTTACAGGCAGCCAGTGAAGGGAGTAGAGGATGGGTGTTATGTGGCTAGAACGGGGCTGGTTGGTTAACAGCCTGGCAGCTGTGTTTTGCACCAGCTGTAAGCGTTGCAATTCTTTTGCTGGGAGACCAAGGTAGAGGGCATTACAGTAGTCTAAACGAGATGATACAAATGCATGTATGACTTTTGGCATGTCATCTGAGGGAATTAAGTGCTTGATTCTGGCTATGTTCCTCAGGTGAAAGAATGAGGATTTGATTGTGGCTGATATCTGATGTTTAAGTGTCAAGCCACCATCCAGGACAACGCCAAGATTCCGCACACGATCACTGGTCTGTAATTCTGAATCCCCCAGTGTAAGTCCAGTTGGTTGGCTATGCTGCAGTCTTGTCCTTTGATGTTGCGGTCGTATCAAAAGGACCTCTGTTTTATCCGGGTTCAGTCGCAGCCAACTGGCACTCATCCCCTCCTGTAGTTCAGCTAGACAGCCATTTAGGGTTGCTATTGGGTTATCAGTGCCCGGAGCAAAGGACAAGTACAGTTGTGTATCATCTGCATAGCAGTGGTAGACCAGGCCATGGCGCCTGATTATTTCGCCCAATGGGAGCATGTATACTGCAAAAAGCATGGGGGATAGTATAGAACCTTGTGGGACACCACATGGCAATGGCACTGGTGGTGATGAGTATAATCCAGATGATACTCTCTGTGACCTGCCTGTGAGAAATGATTTGAACCAGCTTAGGACTGTGCCATCCAGACCACAGAAATGTATCAGTCGCTCAATCAGAAGCCCATGGTCCACGGTATCAAATGCTGCCGAGAGATCCAGAAGGATTAATATTGAACAGTCACCTCTGTCTTTTGCCATCAGAAGATCATTTAACACACACACCAGGGCTGTTTCAGTGCTATGTCTTCTCCTGAATCCTGATTGAAATGGATCATAAATATCATGGGTTGTCAGGCGGGTTTCCAGTTGATTTGCAACAACTTTCTCAATAACCTTTCCTAGGAAAGGAAGGTTTGATACCGGTCTGTAGTTGGTCATGCAGTCAGGATCTAAATTAGGTTTTTTAAGAAGCGGTCTAACAATTGCTTCCTTTAGGGGTCCAGGAAAAATGCCTGTCTGCAAAGAGCATTGAACAATTTTTGTAGAGACAGGACCAATTATATCCATACAACCTATTAGAAGCTTGGTTGAGGCTGGGTCCAGATCACAGGTGGTGGGACGCAAAATTCGAGCAATTTCAGCAAAAGTATCGAAAATTTAAGTTTATCTCATTTTTTAACGCAAAAAAACTGATACATAGGCCCCAATATGAGAGACCATTAATGCAAATATTTTTGCTAGCAAAACGAGGGACCACTGCAGATATATTTCCAATAACTACAGCAGTCCCTCCTTAGATACATCCAGGGGATACGGATGTTTTCGGAGGATCTCCTACAAATTTAATTTGATATATATGACCCTTACTGGGAAAATCACTAAATCTGGCACTAAATACTGATTTTCCCTATTTAATATATTCCGCCACCCCTTGCTGAGTATTGCTAGTGGTGGTTTTGTAGGCTACCTTCAATGAAAGCTTCCCCATGCCAAAATCAGCTAGCGGATGTACAGACAAAGCATTAAGGGCCTAATTCAGATCTGATCGCTGGGCTGCGTTTTTTGCAGTCCTGCGATCAGATAGTCGCCGCCTACATGGGGAGTGTATTTTTGCTATGCAAGTGTGCGATCGCATGTGTAGCAGAGCTGTGCTAACTGATTTTGTGCAGTCTCTGCACAGCCCAGGACTTACTCTTCCTGTGCGATTGAATCCTGATGAGCGGAGCCAGGGCTGATGTCAGACACCCTCCCTGAAAACGCTTGAGCCCGCCTGTTTTTTTCCGGACACTCCCTGAAAATGGTCAGTTGCCACCCGCAAACGGCCTCTTCCTGTCAATCTCCTTGCAAATGCACCATCCCGTCGCTGACTGGCGGAGCCCGTTGTACCCGTCCGACACGCCGGCGCGTTGCGGTGCATGCGCAGTTCAGATCTGATCACCCGCTGTGTGAAAATGCACAGCAGCAATCAGATGTGTATTAGACCCTAAGAGTACTCTCACCATTGTTCCTAAGCATTTATGGGCAAATGGTCATGATGGATGTTCTGTGATACTTGCTAATGGAAAATCTTTACAATTGCTGCATATTGATAAATAGACCTTTACAATATACAGTATAAATGCAACTATTAAAAGTGAAATACTGCAGGATGCATTATCTTCCCTTTATTCTTATTCCAGGAATGAAAATATGCATATTCCAAAGAAATGTTTTTGTAATGTTTAAAATTCTATTATACTCGTATTCATAATTTACATCCAAAATTAACAAGTATTTGGCTATGTAAAATCTCTCGTTTAAACATTATTAAATGGTTTTCCTATGTGCTACTTTTAACAATGATATTTGCAAAGTATTTTTATTAAAATAAACTTTTTTTAATGTGTTTTTTTTTTTTTAAATTAACAACTGTAATTCTCTAAAAACACTCATTATTACTGATTAAAAATAGATAATATTTTAAATATTCATAAACCAGTGCAGGGTTTTTTTTGTTTGTTTTTTTTGGAGGGGGGGGATGAGATGTGTGAATTTAACCCATGGGCACTTTTATTGACTGAGGTTCTGATTCAGTTTCATACATAAGCCCAATGGCTGACCTAGTACTAACCCCCATCTTGTAGGTATGCCGCGCCCTGGTTCTACATCGTCTGATGCAGACTTCCTGGACCCGGCAGAGGAGTTCCGACGGCCAATCGGAGTAAGCTTCGGCTTACGTAGATGGCCAAGGGCTGCAACCAGCTCGATGCTGTGTCTTAGGATGCAGCATTTGGATCGCAGATGCTGGCAGGCTGCATTTTTTCCTACAGACGCCTCCTGCAGTCAGATGTACGGTATTGCCCAGCTGCTTCCCTGTGGCTGTGAAATATCATACATATCGGTATCAGGTCCTCGGTGAATACTTGACAGGAACAATTTAAACCTCACACACTAGACAGACCATGCCACCGTGGATGCAGCGAGTGAACAATATTTGTGAGAGATAAAATATAAATAGACTGATTGTGGGAAATGGGAGGCAACTTTATAGCTTGCAATATCATATTATTTTTGAATGACCTGCTGATTCTATTTTTCCTGTTTGCACAGATGTCAGAGAAATACGGCCCAGTATTCAGCGTCCAACTGGGAACGGAGACGTTTGTTATCCTGTGTGGGTATGACGCTGTAAAAGATGCTCTAATCAACCACGCTGAGGAATTCTCTGAAAGACCGTACACAGCAATGTTAGATAAAACATCAAGGGGATATGGTAATTGTTTTAATTTAAGACATTAAAATACATAATATAAAAAATCAGAGTTGGATACATACAGTATATCAAGCACATTAAGTGGTCTATTCATAAAGCAATGAAAAGAGTGGAGTAGTGAGCCGGTGGAGAAGTTGCCCATGGCAACCAATCAGCTGCTCTGTATCATTTTATAGTATGCAAATTATAAATGTTACGTCAATGCTGATTGGTTGCCATGGGCAACTTCTCCACTGGCTCACTTCTCCACATTTTTCACTGCTTTATGAATAGACCCCTAAAAGTGCACCACAGTATAAAACAAAAACTTGCTTAATTAAAATTCAGGAGAGGAGAGTCTTAGTGGAGTAAGCAATTTTGCGGTAATATCTGAATTTTTCCAACAGGTTGGCACCATTATGCCTCTTAGTGAAGCCAGTGACGCAGGGAGGAGCCTGCCTGTAAATGAGCTGGTATTATGTGTTAGATACTGCTGCTGCTGAAGGTGATTGTGGCCGGTACACCTCACTGCACCAGCCAACCACAGACTTGGGCTAATAAGGGATTCCTTCTTACCATCAGAAACCACTGGTTACGGACTCCACCTTCTCAGACTTGGGCAGGTATTATACTGACACCACCAGGATCCAGCAATTGTCACCTGGAACCACTTCTTTCCACTCAGGCTCCTACCATCATCACCTGATACTGCTCCTGAATACGTGTAGGCATGATGCTGCAGCACCTCCTGATTGATGATGGCTGATCCCCGCTGGTTCCTCACCATGAACCAGAACCTGCATTGTTGCTGGCCGAGGTTGGAGGCACTGGGCTCAACCTTGATCAGCCGGGGAGCAGTGTGGTGCAACCCTGTTGTCGCATGATACAGCAGATAAAGATTTCTTGAATCAAGTAGATAGTTCTTGCTTAAATGATAATCACAGCGTACAGATATTCATTAGAAGTTCTCTCCTCTCTGACAGTCAGAGGATTTCTACATACACAGGGCTCACATGATCTCTTTTTTATAATCAGAAGACACAATACAGCCTGGTGAAATCTTCCCATAGTTGGTCTTACAGATGGAGCTTTGCTCATCTAGCCTTCTCAGCTGCACCTAGGTGCACCAAGGTTTATTAGCATAAGCCTTTCATCTATTGTTCTCAGCTGCAATACAATACACAGAGAACAATACATCAGGGGATTAAGTCATTACAGCAGGGGATTAAGGGGGTCATTCAGCGTTGATCGCAGCAGCAAATTTGTTAGCAGTTGGGCAAAACCATGTGCACTGCAGGGGGGGGGGGCAGATGTAACAGGTGCAGAGAGAGTTAGATTTGGGTGGGTTATTTTGTTTCTGTGCAGGGTAAATACTGGCTGCTTTATTTTTACACTGCAATTTAGATTTCAGTTTGAACACACCCCACCCAAATCAAACTCTCTCTGCACATGTTACATCCCCCCCCCCTGCACTGCACATGGGCTCTCATTCCGAGTTGTTCGCTCGCTAGCTGCTTTTAGCAGCATTGCACACGCTAGGACGCCACCCTCTGGGAGTGTATCTTAGCTTAGCAGAATTGTGAACGAAAGATTAGCAGAATTGCGAATAGAAATTTCTTAGCAGTTTCTGAGTAGCTCCAGACCTACTCACAAATAGCGATCAGTTCAGTCAGTTTCGTTCCTGGTTTGACGTCACAAACACACCCAGCGTTCGCCCAGCCACTCTCCCGTTTCTCCAGACACTCCCGCGTTTTTCCCTGAAACGCCTGCGTTTTTCCGCACACTCCCAGAAAACGTCCAGTTTCCGCCCAGAAACACCCACTTCCTGTTAATCACACTACGATCTGCAGAACGATGAAAAAACTGTTACGCCGTGAGTAAAATACCAAACTTTTGTGCTAATTTACTTGGCGCAGGCGCGCTGCGTACATTGCGCATGCGCAGTTTGTGACTAATCGCTCCGTAGCGAATAATAATAATGAGCGAACAACTCGGAATGACCCCAAATGCGCATTTAGCAACAAATCGCAGCATAGCGAAAATCGGCAACGAGCGAACAACTCGGAATGACCACCATGATTTTGCCCAACTGCTAACAAATTTGCTGCTGTGATCAACTCTGAATTATTTCCTAAATCTGACAGCACTGACTCAGTTAATCCTATTAAAGGGATATATGGGCAGGGCTCCATCTGTATACTGTACCAATCAATCCAGCTTTCATAAAATGTAAATGCAGCCCACATTCCACAGGAACTGGCAATCTGCATTCCTCCTTTGATATATTTATCACACAGAGTCAAATTATCTATGTATTTTAAACAGAAATAGTTATTATCATTGAACTTCCTCAAATGTTATTATTATTTCCCCAAAAGCACAAGAGACCACCTAGAGGCCCCCTGGTTGTTGAAAGGACAATTACCTTCACTTCCCAAGACACAGAAGTTTGCTACTACAGTGTACAGTACTGTACTTTTTAATTTAAATGTTTAATAATTAACAGGGCACATACAGAGCCGGCCTTGGGCATAGGCAAACTAGGCAAATGCCTATGGCATTTGGTATGCTTAGGGGCACCAGCAGCTTCTGCTGATTAAAATGATATGCGGCAAGCCTATATTCTGTGTGTGACTGCGGCTGTATATGAATACGAAATGCTACGTTGCAGTGTATTCCTGGAAATCACTGTGATGTAGCATTTCGTATGCAGATACAGCCGCAGTCTCACTCAGAATATAGGCATGCTGCATATCATTTTAATCAGCAGAAGCTGCTTGTGCATCCTAGCCACATAGTAATGCAAATAAGATGCATTTTCATAAACAATAGGCGCCCGGTGTTAGCAGAGCTGCCAGCTGACTCATGCCAGGCATCTCCTGCTGAACTAGTGGCGGTGCTAGGGGGCACCAGCCAAAATCTTGCCTAGGGCATCATATTGGTTAGGGCCAGCTCTGGGCACATTCTATACATTTAAATATACAATTCTGTAACCAGGCATAGAGCACTAAATATAACATGCTAAGGGGTCTATTTACTAAGCCTCGGATGGAGATAAAGTTGCTGGAGATAAAATACCAGCCAATCGGCTCCTAACTGCCATGTCACAGGATGTGTTTGAAAAATGACAATTTGGAGCTGATTGGCTGGTACTTTATCTCCATCCAAGGCTTAGTAAATAGACCCCTAAATCACATTATTTATTTAGTATCCGGAGGTGCATGTGCACTTCGGGGGTTTTATGTAAAAAAAAATACCCAGCAAAGTTTGGTAAGAGTTTCAAAGGGACAGAGCTCTGGGCCCGATTCAGCATGGAATTCATCTAAGATGCCACTGCCACACTGTCACACCCTATGCCACTGCTCTCCAGCCTGATCACAAGGGAGGGACTTTAAAATGGAATTCAAAACATGCAACATCTGACTTCAGAAACATGAAGTTTTTTCACGTTCTGGGTTCCGTGGCAGGAAGACCTGAGCCGAGACTCAGAAACACTCCGGGGGTGTTAGGATTTTACAAAATCTAAACTGCACATCTCTATTCCATTACTCCATGCCTTGATGGGGATAGCTGTTTCGGCAGCACCAGGGTGAGATACACAATATTAGGCAGGTGGTTATAATATTACTAGCTGTTCTAGCCGTTCTTCAAATGGAAGTTTCTGGTTTTCACGGTTGTAAATATCAATGTGTGTTAAAAATTTGGTAAATCTGTAAAAATTTAAATTTGAGACGTCTTAATGTAAGTTAAGATTGATACATGGATTTTGGCGTTACCCGAGGAGCACCTGTAGCAGATGCAGTAATAAGTGACAGGACCGTTTTTGTAGTTTATTAAATTCTACTGGAGGTGCAATCCAAATTTTGATCCGATTGTCCTTTTGGGCGTTATCGTTCACGTAACGCAAGTCACGCATCGGTAATGACGATATTATGTCACCCCCCCCCCCCTTTTCATCCCCTTAGGGGAGGTTTATTAAAATTCTGACTGTCCTTTTCCTATTTCCCGCCTGAAGAATACCTATGTTACATTTCAGCTTCCAAACGTATCGGGGAGGTAGAGAATTAGTGAAGAGTCAATCAGTCAGTGAGTGAGCATCCGTGTTACTCATCTGAGCAGAATTTAATTTTGGAGCTTTATAATTTTGTTCACGCGCATGGCGTTCTGGGGATTCAAACCCAGTACGTACTGTATAGTAGCTCATTAAAGTCCTTCTTGCTACAGACACCATAGAGGAGGACCAAGAGAATAAAGCTGCTAGAATGGCAGCAACAGCTGGCGGGTCCTTCTAGTCTAGACCACATGCTAACTGCATCCCATGCTTCCCCCGGTAGTTGCACCACTGTTTCTGCCACATTTCAAAGTTGAATGTTCCTGGATGTCAGATGTCCATCCAGAGTTTCATTTCAGATAGATGCAGAAGCCATGGGCTTATATATTTATTACAGATGCTTTTATTTTACCATGCAAAATACATTAATGCACATGTAATATAGTAGCTGTAACTTTTCCAAAATATTCAGGTGTATGGTGTGTTAGAAAGTTGTTTATGGACAAGGACTTGGTTGTGGGTTGAGGAGAAGATTGTGGCAATATATTTTTTTGTGGTTATTGTCCTTTGTTGACATTCATATTTTCCCATAAATATTTTCCATCATAAATGCCGTACAGTATATATATATGTGTAATAAAGTAGAGTATATTCACTATATTCAGGCATTCTCTTTGCTCATGGCGAGAACTGGAAAGTAATGAGACGATTTACGCTTTCAACATTACGGGATTACGGGATGGGGAAGAAGAGCATAGAGAACAAGATTATTGATGAATGTGAATGTTTAATGCAGACATTCAGATCCTATGAAGGTGAGTGCTAGCTCTCATATCATCTATCACTTCCACAATAATGCTGATAGCATGTCTCAAATACCACTATTACCATTTTCATAGCAATAATATACTGAATATTACATATACTGTATAAAGAACCCACCAAGGCACCACACAGGTGTACAATGCCTTTCCTTACATCCATCATACTGTATATAAACTTTACCCATGATAGCTGGTGCTCAGTAAAAACTCATTCTGATGTATGGCAAGATTTCAAGTTTAATAAAAAAAATATATATATATATACGGAATCAGGGATAGGAACTGTTCCTGCGGGTGATTCTGAGTCGGATGTATGAAAATGGACAAATCTCCTGATTTATACTGCACATGCGACTGAATTGCAAAACATGGTGAGCACGTGAGCAGCACGCAGTGTCCAAAGTCACAAGTAGGTGTATTCATGGTGCACCTTGTGTGAGACTAACGTGATGTACAGTAGTTATTCTGGGGCGGCAAGTATCAAAAGGCACGGAGCGGCAGTTTACGATGGAAGTGTCATGGAAGCTCCTTGCAATTTCTGAGTCATGTGTACAGAGAAGGGAAGTCTATGTCAGGTGGATCTCCTGCACCTAGCATGGTGCAAGTGTCAATACTAGATGTCAGTTGCATCTGCGGATGCTAGAACAGTGGGCAGGATAGGCTTGCACTTTCAGATGCACATATTTATGACTTGTTTTGGTGAATTGTTGCATTAGCACAGGCCTGGCCAACCTGTGGCTCTCCAGCTGTTGTAAAACTACAAGTCCCATCATGCTTTGCTACAGTTTTGCTATTAGGGAAGGCTAAAACTGTGGCAGGGCATGCTGGGATGTGTAGTTTCACAACATCTGGAGAGCCACAGGTTGGCCAGGCCTGCATTAGCATATATAAGTAAGTATAATGCTGAAGCCATAGGGGAAAGTTTAGGCAGAAGCGTCCGACTCAGAATCAACCACCCTACAGTATGATCATGTGTGAGCTGGGTAGTCCAGACACATGTCAGCATACCACTGGAGACTGGGTGGCCAATGAGCAGCAATACCAGTTCCACATTCCAAGCCATATGCACACGTGCAGTACACTCTGGCCCAGTTCCAGAATCTTTATAAGCACATAAACCAGTGCAGGGAGAGAGGCCAATTTGGAGACTGCACATGGGCGCTCTCCTCTCACAAAATGCCCATGACCACATTTACACTTAAATAACAATACAAGATCCTTGCTGAAGATCGTCATCAACACATCTATAGGAGGAGGGGACAGATAGAAAGCACAGCAATAAGGGATCCCTTCTGCGCTCATCCAACAACAATAAACAGTAATGCAATAAATGATAGGTTCCCAATGGATAAGTCTATGACTAAATTATAGTCTCTTTTAGTTCTTATACAAAGCGGAAGTGCTGGATGTAGGGAGACTCAATGCATACCGTACTCACAAGGAGTCGTGGTATGTCCCGCATGTAGAGGTGTCTTAAGTCGCTTGGTTCTTCTTTACCTTCTCCGAGGTGGAAAGTTCTTATCCTCGTAGTTGGATGACCTTAAATGCAGAGATCTGACCCATCTGGCTCCGCTACCGGTTCGCCCTCCCTGCCGTCCCCGGCTGCTGCTGCTGCGGGCGGTGGCACTGACTGGACGGGTCGCTGTATCTCCGAACTTGTTTGCAGAGCTCTCATGAGTCTCCCTACATCCAGCACTTCCGCTTTGTATAAGAACTAAAAGAGACTATAATTTAGTCATAGACTTATCCATTGGGAACCTATCATTTATTGCATTACTGTTTATTGTTGTTGGATGAGCGCAGAAGGGATCCCTTATTTTCTTGTGCATTGTGTTCCAGGGTGATTGAGTGATCATCTGTTGGTATCCCTACTGCAGCTCTCTGAGGCGCAGCAGTCCTCTACCTCCCCTTTTTTAGAAAGCACAGCAATGCCTGAGCCCCCTTGCTTAGACCTCCAACAGGATACAGCTTGCATTGGTCCAGCAGTCACCATAATAAGGTTTATGATGATAATTGCCATCTCTCTTCCCCAGCTGCATCAATACATGCTTGAGGATACAGTATATTGATGTAGATTAATATTTACACTGTATTTTGAATGGCACGAAATAGTATTAACTCAGTGATGAGCTGATAAGACGGCTCTGCGAGGAATGAGAAGCTCAAGAAAGTGCTGGGGAAAAGGCTCATTGATGAGCTGTGGCAACAGCAGATGGCCAACGGTGAGGCTTTTGTATGTCCAGCAGTAGACTGTAGGTTTTAGACCTACATAATGTGCATCATCGTTCTCTGCAAAACATCATGTTTATTGCAGCATTCCCATGCTGCTCAAACACATTTGTAAACAAACCAGCCGGCTGCATGGGCGTGACCATATTGACTCTCTTAACCAATCCTAGCACTACAGCTGTGCTTACATGATTCCAGCAGCCTATGTACTTTCTGTACTTCCTATTTTAACCTGATCTATACTGCTACACTTTCCCAGAGCAATGCCTTCCTTCTGTGATAATTTCTGGACCTGAGACCTCAGTTCTCCTTTTGCATATCTCCGTTGACAGCATGCTACAAACCATTTCCTGCTGTTTGTCAACTGATCATTCATTCAGTTTCCAACCTCCACAATACCAGTATCATAGCCAGTTCAAGTGCCTGCTGTTTATCATCTGCTCTGGCTAAATCACAGCACCTATACAGCTTGGGTCAGTCGTCTGGGTTCCTGCCACCTGGAACTGCACCCACAGTTCATCATCTATTGCTGTTTACCATATATTGTGCTTATCTGCTGCATGTCATCTACTGTGCTTATTCTCAACAGCAACTTATACAGCTAGTGCTTACAGAGACTTCTGTTCTGTCCTCCTGGCTACTCCACAGGCTGGTGTTAAATTTAGCTCCCTTATCCTGTGTTCCATAATAAAGGCTGTCCTGTGGGTCAGGGTTCTGATTCCAGGATGGGGTAGTGTTCACGTTCCAGATCCTTCCGTCTGGTTAGCTGGTGTTCCTGGGTAGCATGTCTCTGCTTCCTCTCAGAGTCTCGGATCCTGAACCCAGTTGCAGGTCTGGACCAGAGCTGTTGGCTGCAGCAGTCATCAGACCTGGATTCATAAGAGTTCAGTTGCTGCTTCAGTTTTATGTTCTGCTATTCAGGTTCAGTAACATACAGTACAGCTCTGAGTTCTCTATCAGTTTGCCTGAGTTCATTCCCTGGTTCAAGGTATTCACAGCTAGAGTTCCAGTCCTTTATCCTGTTTAGTGGCAGCTCCAAAGGTTGGGCTGCAGGTCAGTTCCAATTTCAAATAGGGGAGCCACACCAACTGCCATTTAAAACTGACTCACTGGCAGTTGGAGTGGCTCCCCTATTTGAAATTTAAACTGGCCTGCAGCCCCATCTCTGGAGCTGCCACTGATCCTGGTGTTAGATTCACTTTCCTATTCATGAGCAGACAATTCAGAATTCCTAACTTTACACACACTCTTACCTCATCTGGGCCACATGGTCCTGAAATGGATCTCAAACATTCAACAACCATGATGTCATGCTCTGGAACTTCACCATGTGACTTACCTTTGCTACCTGCCTGTAGGTCAGGTTTTCTTGTGCTTGTATTGTGAAGCTAATGCATGGATGTTACCATGTTGGATCTTGCCAGCTGACTGCATGTCCTCTAGTCAGAATGCTCCCTTAGCTGACCCTAGCAGCCAATCTGTGATCTGCAGCTCTTATTTAAACCCTTCCCATTCATCAGCTCACTGCCAGCAACAGGTCACATTGCTGATTCTATGGTTCCTGGTTATCTGCTAATCTGCAGTTTCCACCTAAGTGCTGTGTCTCATTGTGCCATGTAGCAGTTATTTCTGGTTTCCCTGTTTCTCTAGTCCAGTGCTGCTTCCAGATGCACTTTACTGATTATCAGACTCTCCAGTGTTCTCAAGTTGTTAGCCCTGCAGGAATCTTTTGTTAAATTCTACATCCTTGTTTATTTGTCTGCCCAGTCTCAAGCAACACCAGTTCAAGCCTGGTTATCTAACTTGCCTCTGCCCTTGAGTCTTCTCCTGCAGTAGCATCATTAAAATACTTAGCTAATCTCATTGCAACTTCATCTATATAGTCCAGTGGTCCCAGTTCCTGTGCTCACAGACAAATACAGATTCAGATGTATCTAGACAGGACAGATCCTGCCACATGACATAGACAGTACATCAGAAATAGAAGAGATGAAGATAGGAAGTCATCCTGACCCTCAAGAGAGTGTATGACCACAGTAACTGGCTGGTGAGGCACCTCATAAATTAAAGGACTGTGTATTCATGTACAGCCACTACAGAGAAAAATGATGGTTGGTCTACTTCCCCACTGTTTAGTGAGTCCTCATGCTGCTCTTCTAGTAGCTTCTCCTGATCTCCGAGGTTCAAGTCTCCCTCCACATAAGTCACATGCTGCAGCATGAGCCCCTGAAGATGTACATGGTTCAATGGCAGCATCCGCGTTGTCATGGCAACCTCCCTTCTGCATTCACCACTTCACTGCCAAGTCTTGTTTAAATAAGGGGTTACAAGAACAAATATTTGTATAATACAAATGTTTTGGACAACATTTTATTTTCTTTGATGACTAAAAGTATAGATTAAGGATGTATGTCCCAGCTGTTTATACAAGTATTCACACTGCTCATGTATTATCATGACATCATACATTACAAGCTTTCAGTTATTTCTTTGTATTTTTTATCATTATTAAAATTGCTTATTTTAAATTTACAAATATGCATTTGTTCTGTTTGCAGGAAAACCATTCAATAATATGACCATCATTAATGCTGCTGTAGCCAATATCATTGTATCCATAGTAATTGGTCATAGATTTGAATATGGAGATCAAAACATTCTGAGGCTTATGAGTTTAGTCAATGAAAATGTCAGAATCGCATCAGGTCCTATGGTCAGGGTGAGTATTATTACATTATCATTATCACATAGACTTTAAATATGTCCAATGCATTTTTCTTTCAGTTAATAAAAGTCCTATTAGTAATTTCTTCAGCATTATAGATAAAAAAAAAATACATTTAGACTAATATTATTTATTTCCAGTGTACTGCAACATTTTTGCACTAAAGCAAGAAACTGTAGTTTTTAGGTTTCATTGCAGAAAATAGGACTGGGGGGTGGGGTTGTTTAATAAGGATTGTGTGTCTGATTTGAAGTTGTCCACAAATCTTTGTCTTGCGGATGTATCTTGTTATATTTTGCACAGCAATATGCAGAAATGGTAAGTTGCTCAATCAATTTCTTGGTCAATTACAGGTTTATGCAAGGGACGGGCTATATCACATGACCCCACATCTTTCATCCACTACTATCACCTGACCCCACATCTCTCCATCCTCTATTATCACCTGACCTCACACCTCTTCATCCTCTAATATCTCCTGATGCCATATCTCTTCATCCATTAATATTCACCTGACACAATGCCTCTTCATCCTCTATTATTATCTGAACATACACCACTTTATCCTCTATCACCTCTCCCCATGCCTCTTCATCCACTATTATCATCTGACCCACATCTCTTTATCCTCTTATCACCTCTCCCCATGCCATGTCATTTTCTACTATCACCTGAAACCATGCCTCTTCATCCGCTACTATCACCGACCCCACACCTCTTCATCCTCTACTATCACCTGACACCAATTACAGATGCCAGCACTGCGCATACGCCTGATCCAAGCATATGCAACTATGTGAAATTTGCAGCCAGTCATGGTGGTTATTTTGCATTGTGTTGTATGCTGAAATGTGCATTTGCACAGATCTGTTTGATTATGGATGCATCTCTTGCACCAGGTATAGGGTAGGTGCAAAAATATGATCACATCTCAGAGAGTGATGTGTGTGGCCACATAGATGCAAACATCTGTGAATAAATGAAAAAAGACATGTTTATGTCTGAGCATGCAATGCTGACTTGCATGTAAATTCTAATCAAGTTACTGTATTTGTAAACATCCTTTTTAAGGTGTGTGTGTGTGTGTGTGTGTGTGTGTGTGTGTGTGTGTGTGTAATATATTCGGACTGTGACATGAAGGGCCCATCGAGGTCATGTAGTGGTAGGGGCCCATGTTTAGTGGTGTGGCCAGTCTCCAAAGGGGATGTGGTCAACTGCCACATTGGTTTGCCTAACCATTAGAGAGTATACGGGCTGGGCCCCTTGATAAATATATACATTAGAATCTGTCAGTGCATTCATGATAATGTACTAGATAATAACAGCAATGCACTGTAGAAAATGCACCATAGTCCTGTGCAATATAAGGTAACATATGTATAATTCAAATGCATATTCTGGAACCTAATCTTTAGAGGATGAGGAGGAGGGGCTCCCCATTAGTGGGGCCCATTGGGGGTTTCCCCTGTACCTCTGTGGGCCAGGCAGACACTGTATATATACCATTCCTAGGAAATGGAAGGACACTTTGCTAGCTAGGTAAATGCCAGCCTACCAGTCCACAGTCCTGGGAGGTGACACCTGTTACTGGGCTTTAAAGCTAAAGTTAATTTCATGTGAAATTCCTCATATCTTATGTGAGATATATTAATCACGTGTAGAATTGTCTAAAATTTTGTTCCCCATTTTTTGCTCCTGAATGCACCATACCAGGGGGAAAATTTACTAACAGTCAATTTCATTCAAGTTCAAACTGGATTCAATCGATCTAAATCAATGGGGGGGGTTTCAGGGGGGGGGGGGGGGGATTGCACATTCCCCATCACTTAAAAATAGATGTTAAGCAAAAATGTATATTTTGCCTGTTTGCAAATGTTCGATTTAGCCCCAGAAACACATCGATGTTGATCATTTTAGATCATTTTGAAATGAGCTAACATAAATTGAAAACTTGTACAGGTTGAGTATCCCATATCCAAATATTCCGAAATACGGAATATTCCGAAATACGGACTTTTTTGAGTGAGAGTGAGATAGTGAAACCTTTGTTTTTTGATGGCTCAATGTACACAAACTTTGTTTAATACACAAAGTTATTAAAAATATTGTATCAAATGACCTTCAGACTGTGTGTATAAGGTGTATATGAAACATAAATGAATTGTGTGAATGTAGACACACTTTGTTTAATGCACAAAGTTAGAAAAAATATTGGCTAACATGACCTTCAGGCTGTGTGTATAAGGTGTATATGTAACATAAATGCATTCTGTGCTTAGATTTAGGTCCCATCACCATGATATCTCATTATGGTATGCAATTATTCCAAAATACGGAAAAATCCCATATCCAAAACACCTCTGGTCCCAAGCGTTTTGGATAAGGGAGACTCAACCTGTAGTACATTTACCCCATGTAGTCTGTATGATTTTATAAAATACCAGAAGAAAATATGGACCTACAGTGAGTTGTGTGAATGTCCTTTTTAAAACTACATCACATAGTAAATAAAACAAATCCAAATTAATTTCCAAAATGCATTGTTTTCTCAGATTCTGTGCACTTTGACAACTACAATAACTGCATGTTTACAAAATATTGTATTCCTAATAGTAATAATTACAAATGGTTCACAATTGTACTGCTGTATATAATCAAACATTAAACCTAATTAAAGTTAATACAGCAGACAAATCAACATTAAACTCATCCAATTCATTTTATATGTAAATATGGTGCTTTTAGGGGTGATCAGCATGATCACTGTGCATAGCAAAAGGTGCCCAGTCAGTGAAGTGTTAGGTTAACATTTAAAATATCAATATTCAAAATGTTGACACAGTTGAAATGTGGTTAGAGTTATAGCTATAGTTATGGTTCGTCTGGTGTCAACTTTTTGGTTGTCAACATTTTGTTTCTGTCAATTCTGCATATCATGCTACAGAAAAGAGTAAAAATAATAATACAAATATTTAGAGATGTGCTTTATAGTTTCCATGAAAACCAAAACCACCTGAACATGTGCATTACAAGAAGATAAGAGTCTTTCCACCAGGACACGTCATACACCAGTGGCAGTGACCAGGGGGAGAGTGTGTGGGACTGTGGGCTCTGAGGTCCTAACAAAAACATACCTGTACAGTGATATGTGTTCATGCACCTTGTTAAATAAAACCGTTGTGTGTTTTTCAGGCACCATGTTAAAAAACATCATTAGGGCTCCATTACTAAGAACGCTGTGTGGCATGGTGTTGTATGTTCCAGCACTGTCACAAAAAAAAAAAGTAAAATAGAACTGTTGTGTGTTGATCAAGCACTGCATTAAAAATAGCATCATTAGGGTGCCATTTCTTGGAGAGCTATGAGTCTATATGGATCAGTCGATAGAAGAGCGGGGGCAGCAACCCAGTACTAGTCTTGCTGCCAGTCATGACAGTACTTCAACATCTATTGAAGGTGATCCAGAGGGGATACGGTCATTAGGTCGACCACACTTAGGTCGACAGTCACTACGTCAACATGGAAAAAGGTCGACACGCATTTTTCATTTAAAAAAAAAATCTTTTTATACTTTACGATCCACGTGGACTACGATTGGGAATAGTAACCTGTGCCGAGCACATCTAGGCACCTTGCCTGAAGCATGGCGAGCGAACACTGTGCACTAATTGGGGTTCCCCGTCACTTTACGATTAAACGACACCAAAAAAAGTTAAACTCATGACGACCTTTTTCCATGTCGACCTTGTTCATATCGACCTAATGACTGTGTTGACCTATTTCAGGTGTCGACCTAGTCACTGTCGACCAATAGTGGTCGACCTAATGCATGTCAATCCTATGACCCATACCCATCCAGAGGACATAAAGTTTATGAAAGGTCACCTGGATGCAAAACAATATTTCACAATGTTAAAGAAAACATTACCTCTAAAGGGAAAATTTACTGGCGAGAAATGTAAAATTGCCAACATGCCATACACCACATCCAGTGACAAGGAAATGCTGAGGCCACAGCCATTGCGAGTGTTGGTCCTGCTAGTGTACCTGCTGTTTCATGCACTGGAAGGTTTTCTAGGCATCTTCTTTGATAACCTGATATGATGATGATGCACCACCTTCTTGCTCTGAGTCTAGTAGAGATATCACCTTTAAAACAGACAAGTGCACACCGAAAAAAAAAAACCCCAAAACCTGAAGAACACTAAGACTCAAGAACAAACTGTGTTCACAATTTCCTGAGGAGAGAAGCCTCCTTCCACTGTTTCTGCACCCTCCTCAAATGTGGGGATGATCAGTACAAGTAAAGTTGGTGACATAGAAAAGAAAGATGCTAGTATGGAAGTGCAACAGGATGAGGGAGATATTTCTACATCTGATGCTAATGAGGGTGTTGATGATCATCCGCCACCAGTAGCAGCAGTTCTTGCCATTGATAAAAAGAAGGCAATTGCCATGGTTGGGCATAAGACGAAAAAAGCCACCTCTTGGGTGTGGGATTATTCTTACAAAATCCTGACATTTATCAAGGCATCTGTACCATTTGTGAAGCCAAAGTAAGTAGAGGTAGGGATGTTAACCATCTAGAAACCTCCTCTTGTTCCATCATTTGCAGCCAGTTCATAGAAGTTACTTAAAATCTGAAATAAAATCTTCCCAAACAGACCAAGCACTGCAGACACAAAGGTGTCAGTGCCTGTCGCTGAAGTGCTTACACAGAAACATCAAAAATTGACAGCAGATAAGAACCTCTTGGCCATTCTAGTCTTTCCCTTTTTTTGCTTTTATTCTTTTGGTAACTTAAACCCAATTTATTCCTTAGGTCTTTGTAAGGATATTCTTATGCATATCCCAAGCATGTTTCAATTGTGCTACTGTCTTAGAGACTACCACCTCTGTCAGGAGGTTATTCCACTTATCCATTACCCCTTCTTGATAAAACCCTTCATATAATTGAAAGTTACTATCATATGAGACAGATAAAAAGACCAACAGCGCAATGAGTGTATATTGTATTAACCCGCATAAGCGGAGCTGGAATAAAGAATTTATTTTATCAATCCTTGAAATTTATGACACATTAAATCACATGGGTATTAAATAAATACACATACAATACATATAAAAGATATGTGAGCTGGATAAAGAATCAGATATAAAATGTATATACAGTATGTATTAATGAGTATCTCCTGCGGCAAGATCAAAATATTAGATAATAATTAATTAATTGACCTTGTCCACAAAATAGGAGCTGTAATGAACATAGCGTGGAAGGAAGAGGGATAGCTCAATAAAATCCCATTTAGTGGTGTTATGATCACCGATATATAACAGGTACCTTTTCCTCATAAGGAACAGGGTCTCTACGGGGAAAAGGTACATCTTTTAGATGGTGATCATAACACTAAATGGGTAGACGAGAGGTCATTGGCCAACTGGAGAGGGCAGAAGGAGTATGTAGGAAGCAATGGAGTTAGAGAGGGCCTTGTATGTGAGGGTGAGGCATTTGAAGAGGATTCTGTAAGATGAGCTAATGTAGGTTTTGGTGAAGGAGAGTGGCAGATGGAGAGTGGCAGATGTGGAATGACAGGAGAGGAAGTTGAGTCTAGCTGCATCATTGAGAACAGATTGGAGGGGAGCAATATGGGAATGTGGGAGGCCAGTGAGGAGTAGGTTGCATTAGTCGAGCTGAGAGATGTCCAGTGAGTGGATACTAAGATTAGTTGCATGAGGAGATTGCGGAGAAGTACAGACGTGTCAACTTGCATATAGCCTCCTTGCACGCTAAACAGCCCTTCTAGTCACGACATGCCATGGCATTACTCGGTGCGCCAATCGTCTTTATGTCCATCTTTTTCCATTAAAATGTGTCTTATTCGCAAAATTATGCAAATAGGATGCACAAGCAGATTTTGCTGATTAAAAAGTTATGCAGCATGCCTATATTCTGTGTCTGACCACGGCTGTATATGCATACGAAATGCTACGTTAGTGTTTTTCTAGAAATCACTGTAATGAAGCATTTCGTATGCAGTTACAGCCACAGATTCACTCAGAATACAGGCATTTCCCACATACCATTTTAATCAGCAGAGTCTGCTTGTGCATCCTATTTCCAAAGTGATGAGAATAGGATGCATTTTTGGCAATTTCAGGCATTTCCTGCTGCATGGCGTATTAAGGCATTTGTATTGTCAATAGGGATCTTAAAGTTGCTGAGGATGATAGAGTGGGGGTCAGAGGAGAGGAAGTGGTGAAGCAAGGCAGCAAAGTTATCAAGGAAAGGGGAGGAGGAGCTGCTGCAGTGGGGGGCGATGACACAGTAGATGACTGCCACAATGAGGTGAATGGGGTAGAAGAGGTGGATAGAGCGGATCTCAAAGGTGGAGAAGGAGACGGATGGCTCTGCTGGGATGACGCTAAAGGAGTAATCAGGGGAGGATGCCTACTCCGCCAACTTGGTGGTCGTCAGGTCTGACAGAGTGGGTGAAGTAGAAGCCCCCATAGGAGAGGACAGCAGGGGAGATGGTGTCAGAGGAAGAGAGCCATGTTTCAGTGATGTCAAGAAGGGTAAGAGAGTGGGAGATGAAGAGGCTATGGACAGCAGACCATACACCATGTTGCAGATTGATCTGGCATTCCAGATGGCACAGGAGAACTAGAGGAAGAAGACGGGGAGATGTGGATCAGGTTGGCTGGGTTGTGGGTGTGGAGAAGGGGGTGACCTTGAACTGGACCAGAGGTCAGAGCAGGTGAAGAGGATCGGTAAGGGACGGGGTCGAGAAGCTATAGCTCTAGTATAGTACAGTAGTGCTATTCAGAGGAATATTCTCGAAATGGTGAGAACGAAAAAAGTAGAATGAACAATGTTAAAAGTGGGTGTACTAAAAAGCAAAGGCTTTTAGGTAATAAAGGCAAACTTAAATCGCTACAGAGTAGATGTAGTCAGTGATATTTAAAAAAAAAAAAAAAATAAACCAAAAAACAACAGTTAAAAGAAGCAAGTCTTTAAAATATCCAGGCAGGGAGGTCAATAAGGGTGTCCAGGTTGTGCATTCAACATGTGTTTGAGATGGTGAATTAGTTAATTCACTGCAGTGTGTTGAAAGAAGTCCTTATGAAGTAGGTTTAGAAGATAGATCGTTGTCCTTCTGTTTAAGTCCAATGTAACTCTGAATTTCATTCATATTTCTTCACACATTTCACATCTACAGTACACCCTTCACAGCCCTACATGGCTTCACAGCTTATACTATACTGATTGCAACCCCCCACCCTCAAAAATTCCACTCTCAACAAAAGGTTTTAGCTGAGTGTAAACAGTGAGTGGCCAGGACACTCCCACAAAAACAACATCATTTTCTTTCTTAATACAGATTTTAAGCTACTAATGTACACTATTGACACATTTACCTAGCACTGTTGTGCAAATGAATCACAAAGCTGATGCTGGGATGACAGGAGTAGGAATACAATTTACCTAGTGTAATGTCCACCCACAAACAAACACATGACATTTACGGTGCCGAAAACTTGAACTAAATTGTGGGGTGCTAGTGTGAGTCAGGTTCGGGTGATCAGAGCGGCAGACCTGCTTTACCTCTCAGACACAATGACAACACAAACATAATATAGTATCCAACTCCATTTTATTATCCTAACAAAATTTACAAGTGGCAGGTAAACAGGAAACTGGCGCACAATTGAAGCAGGCTGGTTATGGCTTCTAAATAACAGTCTCAAGTAACCAGCGTTAGCAATACAGGTAGCAGGTAAGCAAGTAACTGGTGCACAATTGAAGCAGGCTGGTTATGGCTTCTAAATAATAGTCTCAGGTAACCAGCGTCAGCAATACAGGTAGCAGGTAAGCAGGAACTTGTGCACGATTAAAGCAGGCTGGTTATGGCTATTAAACGACAGTCTCAGGTAACCAGCGTTAGCAATACAAGTAGCAGGTAAGCAGGTAACTTGTGCACAATTAAAGCAGGCTGGTTATGGCTACTAAACAACAGTCTCAGGTAACCAGCGTCAGCAATACAGGTAGCAGGTAAGCAGGAACTTGTGCACGATTAAAGCAGGCTGGTTATGGCTATTAAACGACAGTCTCAGGTAACCAGCGTTAGCAATACAAGTAGCAGGTCAGCAGGTAACTTGTGCACAATTAAAGCAGGCTGGTTATGGCTACTAAACAACAGTCTCAGGTAACCAGCGTCAGCAATACAGGTAGCAGGTAAGCAGGAACTTGTGCACGATTAAAGCAGGCTGGTTATGGCTATTAAACGACAGTCTCAGGTAACCAGCGTTAGCAATACAAGTAGCAGGTAAGCAGGTAACTTGTGCACAATTAAAGCAGGCTGGTTATGGCTACTAAACAACAGTCTCAGGTAACCAGCGTTAGCAATACAGGTAGCAGGTAAGCAGGAACTTGTGCACGATTAAAGCAGGCTGGTTATGGCTATTAAACGACAGTCTCAGGTAACCAGCGTTAGCAATACAAGTAGCAGGTAAGCAGGAACTTGTGCACGATTAAAGCAGGCTGGTTATGGCTATTAAACGACAGTCTCAGGTAACCAGCGTTAGCAATACAGGTAGCAGGTAAGCAGGAACTTGTGCACAATTAAAGCAGGCTGGTTATGGCTACTAAACAACAGTCTCAGGTAACCAGCGTCAGCAATACAGGTAGCAGGTAAGCAGGAACTTGTGCACGATTAAAGCCGGCTGGTTATGGCTATTAAACGACAGTCTCAGGTAACCAGCGTTAGCAATACAAGTAGCAGGTCAGCAGGTAACTTGTGCACAATTAAAGCAGGCTGGTTATGGCTACTAAACAACAGTCTCAGGTAACCAGCGTCAGCAATACAGGTAGCAGGTAAGCAGGAACTTGTGCACGATTAAAGCAGGCTGGTTATGGCTATTAAACGACAGTCTCAGGTAACCAGCGTCAGCAATACAAGTAGCAGGTAAGCAGGAACTTGTGCACGATTAAAGCAGGCTGGTTATGGCTATTAAACGACAATCTCAGGTAACCAGCGTTAGCAATACAAGTAGCAGGTAAGCAGGAACTTGTGCACGATTAAAGCAGGCTGGTTATGGCTATTAAACGACAGTCTCAGGTAACCAGCGTCAGCAATACAGGTAGCAGGTAAGCAGGAACTTGTGCACGATTAAAGCAGGCTGGTTATGGCTATTAAACGACAGTCTCAGGTAACCAGCGTTATCAATACAAGTAGCAGGTAAGCAGGTAACTTGTGCACGATTAAAGCAGGCTGGTTATGGCTTGTAAACAACAGTCTCAGGTAACCAGCGTTCCTTAGTAGCGGATAAATGCATTAACATTAGCTTTCACACTGCTGGGCGGAGCTTGCATAAAAAAAGAACTATCAGTACCAGCATTCCTTAATAGCAGATAAATGCATTAACATTAGCTTTCACACTGCTGGGCGGAGCTTGCATAAAAAGAACTATCAGTACCAGCATTCCTTAATAGCAGATAAATGCATTAACATTAGCTTTCACACTGCTGGGCGGAGCTTGCATAAAAAAGAACTATCAGTACCAGCATTCCTTAATAGCAGACAAATGCATTAACATTAGCTTTCACACTGCTGGGCGGAGCTTGCATAAAAAGAACTATCAGTACCAGCATTCCTTAATAGCAGATAAATGCATTAACATTAGCTTTCACACTGCTTGGCGGAACTTGCAATAAAAGAACTATCAGTACCAGCATTCCTTAATAGCAGATAAATGCATTAACATTAGCTTTTACACTGCTGGGCGGAGCTTGCATAAAAAGAACTATCAGTACCAGCATTCCTTAATAGCAGATAAATGCATTAACATTAGCTTTCACACTGCTGGGCGGAGCTTGCATAAAAAGAACTATCAGTACCAGCATTCCTTAATAGCAGATAAATACATTCACAAATATATAAGGGCAGTCTACCCCCTTTTACAACATTCCAAAACAAATATGCGGGGCACAGCACTAGTGGGGAGCCTCTTCCCCTGGAATACAATATATTGCCCCCAGATTACAGAGTCTTTGCAGCAGAAGGGGTTAAGCCGGGCACATACAAATGAGGGGAGCGCAACTCCTAATTATCTAAACTTGCGGGGGTACTGTGATGAGGGGAGCCCACCCCTTTTATTATTAATTGTCTCACCGGGGCACTCATGAAGGGCAACCTACCCACTTAGTAAATATGTTCCCCAAATGCAGAGTTCATGCAGCGGAAGGGGTTAAATACCGGACACAGGGGATCTTAGGGGTGTCTACACCTTTTTTCAAATACTATGTCCCCTATTAGCAGAGTTTTTGCAGCGGAGGGCACAACAGGGGCAGAGTATGGCAGCGGAAGGGCGATCAGGGTCTCACCACCTGCTGCGGCGCTTCTGCCACCTCCGATCGGCTCCCATATCTTCTTCACTACTTCTGCCGGCGCTGTCCTCTTCTGCTCCGGTCCCCACTGTCCTTTCACTAATCTCGCTCTGCTCCTGTGCAGCAGGCTCCGGTCCGCGCCGTCATCTCTACGCTGGGGTCTTCTCGGGTCCTCGCCGTACTCTAGCCGCCAGGGGTCCTCGCTGGGGTCTTCTTCCCGGGGTCGTCCTTCGCGGTGCCTGCGCGCTTCTCATCTGCCGCTCCTTGGAATCCAGGGGACGGATGTCATCACTGCTCTGCTGGACGGGCTGCGGTTCCTCCGGCCCAGCGCTCCAGTCTCTCAGCAGCGGCGGCTCTTCTCCGCACTCCATCCCCGCTGGCACTGATGCGGCCAGCTCTTCTCCTCAGGCAGGGTCTCCGGCATTCTTCTGGCACTGGTGCTCCGGTCGCTGGTTCTCCCCTCGGCTTCTTCTCTGCGCAGACGGTCCTCACACACTGGCAGGCGGCTCCTGGGGCTACATGGCGACACCTTCCCCAGGTAATCTTCCCATTCCTCCAGGGCTCCTCTGGCAGCGATCCTCCCAGCGCTGCATACTCCAGTCTTCAGGCTCTGGACACTACATGGCTCCACTTCCCCAGGTACATATTCCCATTCCTCCAGGTCTCCTCTCCTGTGCTGTGAGGCTTCTTTTAAGGGTCCTGGTGCTCCTCCACCTCCCCTCTCCTCTATGATGACTGGCTCCCGGGGCCCCAGCAACAGACTACCCCCTGGTCACTCTGCCCTACAACCCAGGGGACCCAATCAGCTGGGGACATGTTTCCCAGACTTTTTATGTTGCTGGGTAAGAAGTGACAGGACCAGAGAATTGGCGGCAAAATCCCTGTCCCAATCTGACAGGGTCACATAAAGTTCAGCCCATGATCTACTCTGGGACTTGTAGTTCCACAATGTAAACACTAAAAAAAAAAAATCACAAGGGGATCTCCATGGTGCAATAGCTTCAGGGTATTACATTCTTCCCCCCTAAAATTATACGTGTCCTCACGTATACACTTTAACATTATACATCGGTTAACATAAGCCTTGAACTGGGTACAGCTCTGTTGGCAAACAAGTCATTGTGTCTGGAGCACAGGCCCGCCTGCGATTCTCTGATCCTGTTCGTGACACCAAAATTTATGTAATGTCCACCCACAAACAAACACATGACATTTACGGTGCCGAAAACTTGAACTAAATTGTGGGGTGCTAGTGTGAGTCAGGTTCGGGTGATCAGAGCGGCAGACCTGCTTTACCTCTCAGACACAATGACAACACAAACATAATATAGTATCCAACTCCATTTTATTATCCTAACAAAATTTACAAGTGGCAGGTAAACAGGAAACTGGCGCACAATTGAAGCAGGCTGGTTATGGCTTCTAAATAACAGTCTCAAGTAACCAGCGTTAGCAATACAGGTAGCAGGTAAGCAAGTAACTGGTGCACAATTGAAGCAGGCTGGTTATGGCTTCTAAATAATAGTCTCAGGTAACCAGCGTCAGCAATACAGGTAGCAGGTAAGCAGGAACTTGTGCACGATTAAAGCAGGCTGGTTATGGCTATTAAACGACAGTCTCAGGTAACCAGCGTTAGCAATACAAGTAGCAGGTAAGCAGGTAACTTGTGCACAATTAAAGCAGGCTGGTTATGGCTACTAAACAACAGTCTCAGGTAACCAGCGTCAGCAATACAGGTAGCAGGTAAGCAGGAACTTGTGCACGATTAAAGCAGGCTGGTTATGGCTATTAAACGACAGTCTCAGGTAACCAGCGTTAGCAATACAAGTAGCAGGTCAGCAGGTAACTTGTGCACAATTAAAGCAGGCTGGTTATGGCTACTAAACAACAGTCTCAGGTAACCAGCGTCAGCAATACAGGTAGCAGGTAAGCAGGAACTTGTGCACGATTAAAGCAGGCTGGTTATGGCTATTAAACGACAGTCTCAGGTAACCAGCGTTAGCAATACAAGTAGCAGGTAAGCAGGTAACTTGTGCACAATTAAAGCAGGCTGGTTATGGCTACTAAACAACAGTCTCAGGTAACCAGCGTTAGCAATACAGGTAGCAGGTAAGCAGGAACTTGTGCACGATTAAAGCAGGCTGGTTATGGCTATTAAACGACAGTCTCAGGTAACCAGCGTTAGCAATACAAGTAGCAGGTAAGCAGGAACTTGTGCACGATTAAAGCAGGCTGGTTATGGCTATTAAACGACAGTCTCAGGTAACCAGCGTTAGCAATACAGGTAGCAGGTAAGCAGGAACTTGTGCACAATTAAAGCAGGCTGGTTATGGCTACTAAACAACAGTCTCAGGTAACCAGCGTCAGCAATACAGGTAGCAGGTAAGCAGGAACTTGTGCACGATTAAAGCCGGCTGGTTATGGCTATTAAACGACAGTCTCAGGTAACCAGCGTTAGCAATACAAGTAGCAGGTCAGCAGGTAACTTGTGCACAATTAAAGCAGGCTGGTTATGGCTACTAAACAACAGTCTCAGGTAACCAGCGTCAGCAATACAGGTAGCAGGTAAGCAGGAACTTGTGCACGATTAAAGCAGGCTGGTTATGGCTATTAAACGACAGTCTCAGGTAACCAGCGTCAGCAATACAAGTAGCAGGTAAGCAGGAACTTGTGCACGATTAAAGCAGGCTGGTTATGGCTATTAAACGACAATCTCAGGTAACCAGCGTTAGCAATACAAGTAGCAGGTAAGCAGGAACTTGTGCACGATTAAAGCAGGCTGGTTATGGCTATTAAACGACAGTCTCAGGTAACCAGCGTCAGCAATACAGGTAGCAGGTAAGCAGGAACTTGTGCACGATTAAAGCAGGCTGGTTATGGCTATTAAACGACAGTCTCAGGTAACCAGCGTTATCAATACAAGTAGCAGGTAAGCAGGTAACTTGTGCACAATTAAAGCAGGCTGGTTATGGCTTGTAAACAACAGTCTCAGGTAACCAGCGTTCCTTAGTAGCGGATAAATGCATTAACATTAGCTTTCACACTGCTGGGCGGAGCTTGCATAAAAAAAGAACTATCAGTACCAGCATTCCTTAATAGCAGATAAATGCATTAACATTAGCTTTCACACTGCTGGGCGGAGCTTGCATAAAAAGAACTATCAGTACCAGCATTCCTTAATAGCAGATAAATGCATTAACATTAGCTTTCACACTGCTGGGCGGAGCTTGCATAAAAAAGAACTATCAGTACCAGCATTCCTTAATAGCAGACAAATGCATTAACATTAGCTTTCACACTGCTGGGCGGAGCTTGCATAAAAAGAACTATCAGTACCAGCATTCCTTAATAGCAGATAAATGCATTAACATTAGCTTTCACACTGCTTGGCGGAACTTGCAATAAAAGAACTATCAGTACCAGCATTCCTTAATAGCAGATAAATGCATTAACATTAGCTTTCACACTGCTGGGCGGAGCTTGCATAAAAAGAACTATCAGTACCAGCATTCCTTAATAGCAGATAAATGCATTAACATTAGCTTTCACACTGCTGGGCGGAGCTTGCATAAAAAGAACTATCAGTACCAGCATTCCTTAATAGCAGATAAATACATTCACAAATATATAAGGGCAGTCTACCCCCTTTTACAACATTCCAAAACAAATATGCGGGGCACAGCACTAGTGGGGAGCCTCTTCCCCTGGAATACAATATATTGCCCCCAGATTACAGAGTCTTTGCAGCAGAAGGGGTTAAGCCGGGCACATACAAATGAGGGGAGCGCAACTCCTAATTATCTAAACTTGCGGGGGTACTGTGATGAGGGGAGCCCACCCCTTTTATTATTAATTGTCTCACCGGGGCACTCATGAAGGGCAACCTACCCACTTAGTAAATATGTTCCCCAAATGCAGAGTTCATGCAGCGGAAGGGGTTAAATACCGGACACAGGGGATCTTAGGGGTGTCTACACCTTTTTTCAAATACTATGTCCCCTATTAGCAGAGTTTTTGCAGCGGAGGGCACAACAGGGGCAGAGTATGGCAGCGGAAGGGCGATCAGGGTCTCACCACCTGCTGCGGCGCTTCTGCCACCTCCGATCGGCTCCCATATCTTCTTCACTACTTCTGCCGGCGCTGTCCTCTTCTGCTCCGGTCCCCACTGTCCTCTCACTAATCTCGCTCTGCTCCTGTGCAGCAGGCTCCGGTCCGCGCCGTCATCTCTACGCTGGGGTCTTCTCGGGTCCTCGCCGTACTCCAGCCGCCAGGGGTCCTCGCTGGGGTCTTCTTCCCGGGGTCGTCCTTCGCGGTGCCTGCGCGCTTCTCATCTGCCGCTCCTTGGAATCCAGGGGACGGATGTCATCACTGCTCTGCTGGACGGGCTGCGGTTCCTCCGGCCCAGCGCTCCAGTCTCTCAGCAGCGGCGGCTCTTCTCCGCACTCCATCCCCGCTGGCAGTGATGCGGCCAGCTCTTCTCCTCAGGCAGGGTCTCCGGCATTCTTCTGGCACTGGTGCTCCGGTCGCTGGTTCTCCCCTCGGCTTCTTCTCTGCGCAGACGGTCCTCACACACTGGCAGGCGGCTCCTGGGGCTACATGGCGACACCTTCCCCAGGTAATCTTCCCATTCCTCCAGGGCTCCTCTGGCAGCGATCCTCCCAGCGCTGCATACTCCAGTCTTCAGGCTCTGGACACTACATGGCTCCACTTCCCCAGGTACATATTCCCATTCCTCCAGGTCTCCTCTCCTGTGCTGTGAGGCTTCTTTTAAGGGTCCTGGTGCTCCTCCACCTCCCCTCTCCTCTATGATGACTGGCTCCCGGGGCCCCAGCAACAGACTACCCCCTGGTCACTCTGCCCTACAACCCAGGGGACCCAATCAGCTGGGGACATGTTTCCCAGACTTTTTATGTTGCTGGGTAAGAAGTGACAGGACCAGAGAATTGGCGGCAAAATCCCTGTCCCAATCTGACAGGGTCACATAAAGTTCAGCCCATGATCTACTCTGGGACTTGTAGTTCCACAATGTAAACACTAAAAAAAAAAATCACAAGGGGATCTCCATGGTGCAATAGCTTCAGGGTATTACATTCTTCCCCCCTAAAATTATACGTGTCCTCACGTATACACTTTAACATTATACATCGGTTAACATAAGCCTTGAACTGGGTACAGCTCTGTTGGCAAACAAGTCATTGTGTCTGGAGCACAGGCCCGCCTGCGATTCTCTGATCCTGTTCGTGACGCCAAAATTTATGTAATGTCCACCCACAAACAAACACATGACATTTACGGTGCCGAAAACTTGAACTAAATTGTGGGGTGCTAGTGTGAGTCAGGTTCGGGTGATCAGAGCGGCAGACCTGCTTTACCTCTCAGACAGACAGAGAGGACAGCAGGGGAGATGGTGTCAGAGGAAGAGAGCCAGGTTTCAGTGATGTCAAGAAGGGTAAGAGAGTGGGAGATGAAGAGGCTATGGACAGCAGACCATACACCATGTTGCAGATTGATCTGGCATTCCAGATGGCACAGGAGAATTAGAGGAAGAAGACGGGGAGATGTGGATCAGGTTGGCTGGGTTGTGGGTGTGGAGAAGGGGGTGACCTTGAACTGGACCAGAGGTCAGAGCAGGTGAAGAGGATCAGTAAGGGACGGGGTCGAGAAGCTATAGCTCTAGTATAGTACAGTAGTGCTATTCAGAGGAATATTCTCGAAATGGTGAGAACGAAAAAAGTAGAATGAACAATGTTAAAAGTGGGTGTACTAAAAAGCAAAGGCTTTTAGGTAATAAAGGCAAACTTAAATCGCTACAGAGTAGATGTAGTCAGTGATATTTAAAAAAAAATAAAAAATAAACCAAAAAACAACAGTTAAAAGAAGCAAGTCTTTAAAATATCCAGGCAGGGAGGTCAATAAGGGTGTCCAGGTTGTGCATTCAACATGTGTTTGAGATGGTGAATTAGTTAATTCACTGCAGTGTGTTGAAAGAAGTCCTTATGAAGTAGGTTTAGAAGATAGATTGTTGTCCTTCTGTTTAAGTCCAATGTAACTCTGAATTTCATTCATATTTCTTCACACATTTCACATCTACAGTACACCCTTCACAGCCCTACATGGCTTCACAGCTTATACTATACTGATTGCAACCCCCCACCCTCAAAAATTCCACTCTCAACAAAAGGTTTTAGCTGAGTGTAAACAGTGAGTGGCCAGGACACTCCCACAAAAACAACATCATTTTCTTTCTTAATACAGATTTTAAGCTACTAATGTACACTATTGACACATTTACCTAGCACTGTTGTGCAAATGAATCACAAAGCTGATGCTGGGATGACAGGAGTAGGAATACAATTTACCTAGCACTACCTAGTCGTACAAAGTAATCGGTATTTAGAACAGCTTTGACATTTTTAAATATTGGTAGGACCTGTATGCCGCATTATATTCTTGTCTTCTCTCAAAAATATTTTTTATGTACAGTAGTTAAAGATTTACACAATACATTTCACAGAATATTCTATGTTTAAAATTATCCTTTTCTTGCTCTCTTTTCACTTTTTGCAGTTGTACAATAGTTATCCCTCGCTGGTCGGCTGGCTTCCCGGGAGCCACAGAAAAATAGTTGAAAACAGCAATGAGACGCGGGAATTTCTGAGAGAGACGTTTCTAAAACAGGAGAAAGAACTGGACATTAATGATCAGAGGAATCTTATAGAGTCATTCCTTGTGAAGCAACAAGAGGTATGCACAAGGGCGTAGTTACCATAGGTGCAGAGAGTGCAGCTGCTATGGGGCCCAGAGCTGAGAGGGGCCCACTTTGGGTGATATGTAGGGGCCCCTACAAACTTTTGCCTTGGAGCCTACAATATACCTAGTTATGCCCCTAGATTTACTCTTTTTATAATGTGGTATAAAATGAGTTGGAGGGCATTATATTGTTACATAATCTGAACTGGGAATGTGTAATGTGGTACAATATGAAATGGAGGCACTGCAGTGTGGCATAATATGAACTGAGGGTGCTGTAATGTGACATAATATCAACTGGGGATACTTCATATCATAATGTGAATTGTTGTTACTGTGTTGGATAATGTGTACTGGTGGTCCTACAATGAACTAGGGCATTACTAAGGTCATAAAATAAATGAGGGCACTACTATAGAGCATAACATTAACTAAGGCACAACTATGGTTCAGAAAATGAACTAGGGCATTATTATGGGGCTTAAAATGAACAGCCACTGCCGATAGGTGTCTCTTTAAAAGCATTGGAACAGGGGCCCCTTCTAAATAGGCTATGGGGCCCACAAAATTCTGGCTACGCCCCTGGGTATGCATTGAATTTACAGTAAAGATGTGTTATCTTACATCTTTGCCTGTGATGTGTATGCATCGCAGGCTGTAAATCCCGGCTCAGCGTAGCGTAGCAGGGGCCTGCGTACTACATACAGCAGATAAAAAATGTGTACGGCTACAGGCAGCGGGGAAGTGATGCTCTCATTGCCCTAAACAGGGAGGGAGAGCTGGCGGGAGTGAAGTGGGCATGGGTTGCAGCCCGCTAGTTTTCCTGGGCAGCGGGAGCATTCCCCCCACACTAGAAGGACAAAGGGAAGCCATAGCAAATGAAGGACAAAGGGAAGCCACAGTACCATTGGTGCAGCAGGTGCATTGCACCGGGGCCCCTGAGGACTAAGGGGCCTACTGCTGCTCAGACCTGCACTGAGTTATCCCCTTGCCATTACCCCCCACCCCCCAGCAGTCCATCATGAGCAATGTCAGATGATTGGCCCAGTGCAGAGAGTAGGGTGGGCCCCACTGACTGAGGGAGCTGCCCCATACCTTAGGGAGGCAGGGCTGACCTTGTGAGTGCTGCATTGAAAGAGTCCTGCCACCTATCAGTGCTGATGATCACAACCACTTACTGCCTCTAATTACCCTAATAATCCTCACCCTCACATACAAGGCCATCTCTAATTCCACTGCTCCCTACATCTCCAACCTCCTCTCCCTTTATACTCCCTCCCACCCCCTACGGTTGACCAATGACCGTCGCCTCTCCACCGCTCTGGTCACTGCTTCCCATGCTCGTGTTCAAGACTATGCCCGTGCTGCACCCCTTCAGTGGAACGCACTCCCCCGCTCCATTAGACTCTCCCCGACCTTGCAAAGCTTCAAACGGGCACTAAAGACCCATCTATTCATCAAAGCTCACCCTTCCGATGCATAACCCAGTCCTGAAGCCGCACCTCCACCCCCCTGCCTCATGCCGTGAACATCTCAGCTTTGCTTGCATACTGCCATCAGGCTAACTCCCGCTTGCCTGCACCTCTTGTCATTTGTCTGTCGCCCCTCCCCACTAGATTGTCAGCTCTTCAGAGCAGGGCCCTCTTTCCTCTTGTTATCTAAGCCCTCGTCCTGACACATTTCACTCGCAGCTCTCCCCTACTCAGCGACCATCTTTACCGCTTTTTCTCCTGCTGGTAAAGGCTCATCTCCATCTATGGCCCCCAGCCCCAAGTAGTACGATGATCACTCCCTCATTACTTACATCTTAGCTGTATTATGTCTTGAGAATGTGTGGTGCTCTGTTATCTGTACTCTATTTCTGTTATTTATTTACTGTAATGCTAAGTTTTGTCTCCCTGTACTGTCCTTTGTACGGCGCTGCGAAACACATGTGGTGCCTTATAAATAAAATGTAATAATAATGAACAAATAGCTGTACATTTTGTTTGATTCACTTCTGTCTGTGAATTTATGGCAGCTTAAAATCAGTGTAACTGGCACTGCCAAACTGAGGAACGCACAAAGGGTAGGTGCCCCTGTCACAGACAGAGCAGAGACCACTGTGGCCCCTACCAAGGTACATGGCCCCTGTTCTTTGCACCGCGCAGGACATTGTGCTTGTACCCCTGTCACCCGCTGCCTCCCCCTGCCACCCATTGCTGTGTGGCATATTGTGAACTTGGTTTGGGATGGAGGAAGAGGGCCCAAATTATATTTTTGCACCTGGGTCCACCACTCACAAGTTCCGCCACTGACACATCTGTATATGCACTATTGTTTTTTTTAATACATGTCCTTAAAGAATACATGCAGACATGTAAGAATAAAGATCTAATATTTTACTTTTCTCTTACCTGCTTTATTGCTTTTGTGGAACAGAACTGCTTTGTAAATGTGCATTTTGCTGAATTTGTGCATTATGAACAGAGCCGAGATTAATATATTCTGCTGTCTCTTGGGTTTAGGGTTCTATGAAGAACAGTTAGGGCCACATTCTACTTGGTAAACTGTACAGCATTTTTCAGTTCAATTCAGAATGAGATGATTATTTTACAGAATAGTTTTGAAAATGTTGCTAAAATCTAATTGGCCCGTTAATCAGTATAATGATCACCATGCCCCATTTCTAATTTTAAAGTGAAACAATTTTGTTGTTTTTTTTTTGGTATCAACAATAATTTTGGCCATGGGTTCATTAAAGGTTATTTACAAAAAGGTACAATTGCACCTCCTATTATCCAACTGACACATTCAACCGTTCATGGCCACACCCTATTTTTTGGGGAACATGTGATGGTTACATCTGTGATTCTACTAATAAAAATGATTTTCAAAATGGCTATTGGGCTCGTTCAGAGTGAGTATTACACCAGGAATTGCACAGTATCTTGTGTGTATTGGCATTGTGCATGAGCAGAATGCAAACACAACAAATGTACTAGGGGTAGGGAGTGGTAAGGTTAAGTAAGGGTGTGTTCATGCAGACAGCAATTGTGCATGTACTGCATATGCTTGCTTGGAGGCTTATCTTTTGCACCTGCAACAGAGCAGGTGGAAGTAACCACTGATGATGATGATGATGACTTGTGCTAAATGAGTTGAATATACAGTACTGCTGATGTGTTGTTAGACGCATCTCAAGATTTTTTTTTTCCCCCTTAGCATTGTGACTTTTGTCCTAGTCATTTATATTTAATCATGTGCTGTCTTTGTGATCTTAAATAATTCTTTTATCAGGTAGGCATGCTTTTTCAAACACTGTGTCTACAGTATGCCGGAAATGGTTTCATTGTGCAGTAACTATTTGAATTTGGGTTTTCTTTCGCTTTGAGAAGTCAGGAAGCAATGGGCGACTTCCTAAGAAACTGATGTATAAATCTACAAACACAAGTAGATGTCTTCAAATAAAATATAAATACAGAAACAGCAGAAACTGTAATAGTGCATGGAATCTTTGCTTTGTCTGCTGTCTGGGGAAGGCTAGAAGATATGAACAATTCATTATGGACCTGATGCTTCTCTAAAATATTTTATTGTTTAAAAAGATTTTGCCATTTATATTATGCAGGAAAAGCCAGAATCTACTTTATATTATCATGATAACAACCTACTTGAACTGGTCAGCAACTTGTGTGTTGCTGGAATGGAAACAAGCTCAACTACTCTGAGATGGGGCCTCCTGCTAATGATGAAATATCCCGACATCCAAAGTAAGAAGTAACTATGAAAAATAATATGTAAAAATGACGTGTAACAATACCTTTGTGTGAGACCCTTTTATGCACTGTGATGTCTCTAATACCCCTTTCAGACCGCAAATGCCGGGTCGCACAGGGAATTGGAAACGGGTCCTTCCCGGGTGCGACCCGGCATTGGACCCTGAGAAGTGGCGTCCCCACCCCCCAGCTTGCCATTGGGGGCGGGGACAGCGGCGTCATCGGGGGTGATAACGGCTCTGCGAGATGAGATTATTTCCGTGCCGCCTCACCCTATGCTTTGAACGGGTACCGGGTCACACCAATCCAGGTAACCGGTTCACACTGCGCCTGACCCGGTAATAACCTGGGAATAACTCTTCTTTATTCCCGTGTTGAATTACCAGGTCAGGCAACCTGGGATTTCGGGACTGACTCACACCGCACAGCGACCTAGGTTGACCCGACAATATACCAGGTTGATACCGGGTTATATGTATGGTGTGAAAGGGGTATGAGTGATCTTGCTGTGGAACTAAGGAGACCTCTTTTTGCTTGGCAGAAAAAGTGCAAAATGAAATAGAGAGAGTGATTGGATCAGCTCAACCACAGACAGAGCACAGGAAGCAAATGCCGTACACCGACGCCGTCATCCATGAAATACAGCGGTTTGGTGAAATTGTGCCGGGTAACTTACAGCACGCAACTTCCCAAGATGTCACGTTCAGAGGATATTTTATTCCAAAGGTGGGCGGAGTTTCATAAAATACTAACCGCTTTGTTTTTTCCATACTGTACGGTGGCTACTTACATTTAAAAACATAACTCCTTATGCGATATAGTCAACCGGCTGTCACCCCCCTTATCTCTAAAAGAACCTTTGAAGTGATGACTGACTTTTCATCATTATATAGCGGCTACTGCAACTCTCTGACTCTGACTATACATATAGGTTATAGTATCATTTACTCCATTCTCCCTTCAGCGGTAACTAACCATGGGTTTCTGCCAATCTATTCAGGGGCATCTTAAGAGAGGAGGGGGTCCGTGCGCAGTCTCTGTCTGGGCCCCCTAATTTCTAGACAGCAGCCCAGTCTGGAACTCTGAGCACTAGGGTCACTAGAGACCTTAGTGCTGTAGCAGAGTCCAGTCTCCAGGAAAATGGCGCTGCAGCAATTTTCCCATTGATTTTCCTAATGCATATGCACAAAACTCCGGGAAAATCACAACCGCACCAATTTCCTGGTGATCTGTGCAGCGCTGATGCCACTGACGCAGGACTCCAGAGGGGTAAGTATTCAAAAAATTGGTACAGTGTGTGCGGTGTGGTCCCCCCTGGACCCTGAGGATCCTGTGCACCACACACCTTACACCCATTATAGATACGCCACTGAATCTGCTGCTTATCTGAGTGCTATAACCACTACTATATACTGTAAATATATTACATTATACAGTACTACTGTACAGATTACTAAAAGTACTAATTACTATCTATTTATATTATATAGCCTTTGCCCAGAATGCACTATGTATTGTATTTTATACATATAGTTACTCAACTTGCTTAACTGAGTAAAAAGAATCGGAAACCTATTTACCTTGGTTTTATATTAGATTTCTCTGTTGAATGTTCATGAAGAACCTGTATAGGGAACCTGTTTGCTTTTATAGTGTGCAGTGATGCTTCATCTGATGATCTGTCTGTACACACATTCTTTTATTTCCCCTAGGGGACCATCGTTCTCCCAGTACTGGCCTCTGCACTGAGAGATAAAGCCTACTTTGAGAAACCGGAACAGTTTTATCCGGAACATTTTCTTGATTCAGATGGGAATTTCAAGAAGAGTGATGCGTTTATACCATTCTCATTAGGTAAAATTTTCTTATG
This sequence comes from Pseudophryne corroboree, assembly GCF_028390025.1. Taxonomy (NCBI): domain Eukaryota; kingdom Metazoa; phylum Chordata; class Amphibia; order Anura; family Myobatrachidae; genus Pseudophryne; species Pseudophryne corroboree. Next base: position 75,202,101 of record NC_086447.1, read on the forward strand.
CTACACTGATAAGTCATTTATATTATTACATTGTATAAAAGTGAAATTACAGTACGTTGCATTGAGATGCTTGCATTTTAACATCAGTAAAAAAATGTAAGGTAGGTAATATTTTCTCTGAGGATGAACAAAATGTGAGTTTGTGCTCAGATGCATAACTACAAATGTCTGAGCCCTGTAGTATAATTAAGATGGTGCCCTCTACAGGATGCCGACACATGGTACACTGGCTGGAATCCCAACAGCCAACATCCCAAATGTATCAGGGTTAGGTTAGGGTTAGGTTGTGGGGGAGGGTTAGGCTGCAGTAAGGAAGGGTTAGGGTTAGGCTCCAGGAGGGGAGGTTAGGGTTAGGCTACGGGAAGGGAGGGTTAGGGTTAGGCTGCGGGGAGGGGAGGTTAGGCTGTGGGACGGGACAGTTAGGTTTTGGCTGCGGGGGGGGGGGGGGGAGTTAGGGTTCAGCTGCAGGAAGGGAGGGTAAGGTTTAGGCTGTGGGGAGAGGGGTTAGGCTGAGGGAAAGGAGGGATAGGGTTAGGGGGAGGGGGCGGACACGATTAGCATACTTACCCTACAACTGTCGAGATTATGGCTATCGCGATGCCTGCATTGATCTTCTGACCGCTGGCATTCTCAGTGCCAAGATCCCAACCCTCCTCGACACATCATCATCCTACTCATTATGATGCCTGCTCCATCGCCAGTCATTGTCAACATGGCAAAGTACTGACTGCACTAATGGCTATATAGGACATGGCTCTCAGTTTTATAAACATATATAGTTTTAAGCTAGAATTAAAAATTAGATTTAAGGATACATTTATTGGCTGGGACGCTAAGCAAAAGTCTAACACAGTGTGGCAGGGCATTCCGGCGAATAAGAGCAGCTTGGGAAATATCCTGATTGTGAGAGTGGGAAGAGGTAATCAGGGTGGGGGTGAGATGGCAGTCATTGGCAATGCCAAGGGTTGGTATAGGAAATCCCAGCAATCGGTATAACAACAGTCAGAAGACCGACAGTCGAATCCCAATAATCCTGATGGATCCAGGAAAGTATTTTCACCCTGCCCCTAATACTAACCATTATTCCAACCAACCCCTCTCACAACCTAACCCTAACCTCGCCCTCCCACAGCCTAACCTTAACCTCCCCCACCCCTGCAGTCTAACCATCCTCTTAGTGTATAACCCTTATCCTCCTAACCCCCATACTAACCTCCAGGATCCATGAGGATTCTGACTGCCAGGATTCCACTGTCAGTCTTCTGACTTCTGACCACATCCCATGCAAATGCAACAAGAGGGAGTACTGTATGTGTGGAAAAGAGTATAGGCACCCAGTGGAGCAACTCATAGAGGGGGAAGGGGGGAAACAGAGGTAGAGCATCTCCATAGAAAAATGTGGTAGCAGCAGAGTAAAGGATAGACTGAAGAGAGATGGGGTGGTAATTATGAAGGCCAGAAAGAAGTGGATAACAGTAATCTAAGTGCAGATAGAAGTTTTAGTAGCTTCCAGAGTGAGGAAGGTCCTGATTCTGGAAATGTTGCAGAGATAGAAAATTCAGGAGAGGGACTGAATGTGGTAGGGAGAAGGGGGAGTCTTATCTTGGGAAACAGAGGAGAAGGAGAAATTATCAACAAACAGCCAGGCAGTGAACAAGGGGGGCGGGGGGGGGGGGCTTGATTGGAGGGAGGAAGATTATTTAAATTACGGAGATATATTACATTTCAGAAAACCTTGTGCCATCCAGGAGAAGATTTTCAGATAGGAGATGAATCTGGAGGGCACAGAGGGAGAGATCTCATGGGAAGAATGGTGAATTTGTGTAATGTTTGCATGAAAGTCGTATCAGAGGCCAAAGGTACTGATTAGCTTTCCAAGAGAAGTATAGTTGGCCACATGTGTCATATGCCACTGTGAGGTCAAGAAGTATAAACATAGTAAATTGGCCCTTGGATTTGGCCATGAGTTCATCAATGACTTTTTTGAGGACAGATTTGATGGTATGAAGAGACCAAAAGTCATGTTGGAATGGGTCAAGGAGGTTTTTGTTAGAGAGGAAGGAAGTGAGGCAGTTATTTACCACCTGGTCATTGGGTTTGGAGGTATACGAGAAAAGAGAGCTGGGATGGAAGTTAGAGAAATAGGAGGGGTCAAAACAAGTGACAGTTTTCTCAAGAATGGGGTATACCATGGTGTGCTTTAAGTATGTGGAGATGGTGGCAGAGGCAGATATAAATAGACCAGGTGGGCAATATAGAAGAAAGCTTCAGGGAAAAGGGACTGAAAAAGGTGGGAAGGGATGTGGTTAATGAGGCAGGCATGTAGAGGGTGGAGAGAAGAGGAGGTCACAGATTTCATCCCTTTGTCTTCATTCCCAAAACAGGAATAAAAAAGGACAGTGAGGTATGGAGAAAGGAGGAATTTGAGCAAGAGATGAGCTCTCCAAAAGAGTGAACCCTATTTTGGATATACAAAAAATTGTGTGGCATAGTCAAGCACACTGAGGGACGGGAGGGGATGGGGGAGAGGAGGGAGTTTAAGGTGGTAAAGAGGCAGTTAGGGTAAGACTACGGAGAAGAGATTAGGTCCTTGAGTGAGAGAGCAGAGCTGCAGATGTTTCCTTACCTACTGATTGTTGACATGCCATATGGTGCGAGACGCCTTGCACAATGGAGACACTTCAAGAGGAGTAGCATACCGTACTTCTATTAAAAATGTACATCTTAGCCACATCGCTGATGTAGATACATAGAGTAAAAAATACTAAAAGCAATGAATGCAACAACAGCTAATTATTTTACTGTACCTACCACCTTCCATCATCATACTGTAGGTTTTCTTCCATATCATCATGGTCACGTGATCACTTTACTTCCTTGCTCAGACGCTGACCACTCTACTGCACATGTGTGGTCTCCTGACTGTGCATGTGTGAGTGTCCATTTCCAGGATGGATCCTAGGGATCACTATCCTGGAATGTTTTACTATCCGTAGTCTACAGGCCTTTTAGAAGGCCCCATAAAAACCTACAGGGGCTGCTTTTGTGAACAAAAATGAGGTATTTTCAATATCTGCTGCAGTCGCTCATACAGTACATACATTCAGGGGTTTCATATGATTTCATATCTGAAGGAACTGTATTGAGCAGTGAATGATTATGAAAAATGATAGCATAAATTGAATCTGCTCCTTCAACATCATAGATGTGCGCTGGAGTTGATACGGTTGTACTGCTCTGGGACTCAAACTCCCCCCCACCTCCCCCCTTTCCGCAAAGGCCACGGACTACCACCTCCACCCCTTGCTCCAGGACATAGACTGCTCACCTGGGCTGCCAGGTAAGCAGTCTACAGTATGTCCTGGAGGTGTGTGTGTGTGGGGGGGGGGGGGGGGAGTGAAGTAGTCCACAATACGGGGGAAGAGGAATATCCCAGAGTGGTACCCTGGTGTATGCATCTAGCATGTCTATGTTCACCATCCATGCTTATTGCACCCCAATAGACAACAGAACAGTCAACATGGATGTAACTGGAAATCTGATTACAGTGCGACTCATTTGCTCAACTCCGTGTGCTGGATGTAATGGAGTCTGAGTTCACCCAATGTCCAGGTTGCCGGCCGAACTCGGATGTTTTTTTAAAGGGGCGATCATTTACAAGGCGTTTAAAAAAACGTCCGAGTTCAGCTGGCATCACGCACATCAGGGGAACTCTGACTCCATTTTATCTGGCTACAAATGTTTGAAGGCACCAGGATTTTATTAGTTGTTATTATTACATTCAGCATTATTAATATTTTATGGAACATGCAATGGATGCTGCTTTTAATCACATGCTTGTTTCATTGTATCTTATTTATGGTTCAACTAGGTAAAAGAAGCTGTGCTGGGGAGAACCTGGCCAAAACTGAGCTGTTTGTGTTCTTCACCACCCTTCTACAGAACTTCACGTTCCAGGCTCCACCTGGAGCTTTATTAGACCTCACCCCTGCAATTGGCTTTATCAATGCACCATTGCCTCATGAAATCTGCGCCGTACCGCGAAGCTAAGCATGTTTCCAGCTGCATCATTTTATACTATAGGTCAAAATTGTTTTGAGTAGCAAAAAAATAAGCACATTTTTTTAAATCTACTTTATATCATATGTATAATTATTCTGCTTTGAAATATGCAATGTTTGTTATATAAATTTGAAGAGTAAAGTTTTTATAATTCACCACAATAAAGCAATTACAAACACAATAAGGCGCCCATAATTTTATTGCGATTGACATAAACACTTCTTTAAGCTAGCTTACCACTAAAATAACGACACACTAAAATAACGACACGGACACGGTTAGCTGTAGTTAAAGGTCAGGCGATATTTACTGATCGCTGACCTGTTCTTTGAACTATAATTGTAATTGAATTGATTTTATATTGGAGGATGGCAAAGGAAAAGTCGCTACCAGACACCAGCTCCAGTCATTTAGATTGAAACACAAAAACTGAGGAGGAGACTAAACCATAACACCGCCTCCTACATGCATAACCCGCGTTGTGCAGGACTCACCATTCTTTTCTCTGGCAAACGTTTGGTTCCCGCAGGGGAACGTCTAAATGTCCAACCGCAAGGTAAGGACACACGTGCCGTCCTTCTAAAGAGGGTGCCCCACAATGACCACTTATGCCCATCTGACTGCTGGTTGGTAGCGACTTCCCGCCAATCTGGCTGTCAAGAGCCCACCGAGAAAGACAAGATGCAGGAAAAAATATAGTCAGGGCGGGCGGGAGGGCATTCCAAATGGCAAGAGGAAGTCTGAGGCACATGACCATGGCTTATATATGTATTATTCCAAGACCAACCCCTAAACCCTTGACGGACAGCCCTATAATCCTATAGGAAAAATACCTGAGAAAACACTAATCTACCTAGCAACTGCTTAGTCATAAACAACCAATCACAAAAAATTGGGCTCTTATATGGCCTCTGGCTTATGCAGCCTTCAGCTTATCTAAGGCACCCATAATTTTATTGCGATTGACATAAACACTTCTTTAAGCTAGCTTACCACTAAAATAACGACACACTAAAATAACGACACGGACACGGTTAGCTGTAGTTAAAGGTCAGACGATATTTATTGATCGCTGACCTGTTCTTTGAACTATAATTGTACTTGAATTGGTCTTATATTGGAGGATGGCAAAGGAAAAGTCGCTACCAGACACCAGCTCCAGTCATTTAGATTGAAACACAAAAACTGAGGAGGGGACTAAACCACAACACGGACTCCTCCCTGCATAACCTGCATTGTGCAGGACTCACCACTCTTATCTCTGGCAAACGTTCGGTTTCCGCAGGGGAACGTCTAAATGTCCAACCGCAAGGTAAGGACACGCCTGCCGTCCTTCTAAAGATGACCACTTATGCCCATCTGACCGCTGGTTGGTAGCGACTTCCCGACACAAAGGTTTAACAAACCGCCCCGCCATCCAAACCAATAAAAACCAGGAAAACAAGAAAGCTAACTGAAAGGACCAAAACCCCAGGGAAGAAAAACCTGCAAAACTCCAGCCGGAGAAGACGAACCCCTTCCTCCTTGTTGAAACTGCGGCTGACGCAGTACAAGCAGAGGATGCCTGACCACCTAAAAGCCATAACCCAAAACATCAGCTGTCCTACGCACCAAGTAATGCCCTGCCGCCCAAAAATGTAAGAGTGGCCAAACCAGACATTCCTGTTCAAACCATCGACGGCTGCAAAAGAAAAACACCCTAAAACCATCACACTGACATACATCACATAGGAAAACCAAGTGACAGATAACAGAATTAACCCAAGTGAAGGAGAAAACTCAAAAAACCTTCCGTGGACCTTTGATGAGCCAATTGTAATCAGGCCCCCTCGGAGGAAAATTAAAAAATTCACTTCACACCCTCGATTCCTGAACGCTACCCGTTCAAAAACCGACGGGTAAACAAGTTTTTGGGTTAGCGCAACAGGCGCAACTAAACATTACCCACATGCAGAAGGCTTATAGTAAGCATCCCTCCACGGAGCACCTCCTGAATAGCTGCCGTGGAGGTCCCTGTGGCTGCCGCACGGTAGCCACCCCCATCCGCAAGGAATAGGACCTAAAAAGTATACCTCCGATGGCCCACCTCCTGAATAGCCGCCGTGGAGGACCCTGTGGCTGCCGCATGGCAGCCACCCCCATCCGCAAGGAATAGGACCTAAGAAGTATACCTCCAACGGACCACCCCTTGAATAGCTGCCGAAGAGGACCCTATGGCTGCCGCACGGCAGCCACCCCAATCCGCAAGGAATAGGACCTAAAAAGTATACCTCCAATGGACCACCTCCTGAATAGCTGCCGCGGAGGACCCTGTGGCTGCCGCATGGTAGCCTCCCCCATCCGCAAGGAATAGGACCTATAAGGAGTATACCTCCAATGCCCCAGCTCCTGAACAGCCGCCGTGGAGGACCCTGTGGCTGCCGCATGGCATCCTCCCCAATCCGCAAGGAACAGGACCTAAGAAGTATACCTCCAACGGCCCAGCACCGGAACAGCTGCCGAGGAGGACCCTGTGGCTGCCGCATGGTAGCCTCCCAAATCCGCAAGGAATAGGACCTACAAGAAGCATACCCCCAATGGCCCCGCTCCTGAACCGCTGCGTGGAGGACCCTGTGGCTGCCGCATGGTCAGCCGCCCCAGTCCGCAAGGAATAGGACCTATAAGAAGCATACCCCCAACAGCCCTGCTCCTGAACAGCTGCCGAGGAGGACCCCGTGGCTGCCGCTAGGCATCCTCCCCAATCCGCAAAGAACAGGACCTTAGAAGTATACCTCCAATGGCCCAGCACCGGAACAGCTGCCGGGGAGGACCCTGTGGCTGCCGCATGGTAGCCTCCCAAATCCGCAAGGAATAGGACCTACAAGAAGCATACCCCCAACGGGCCCGCTCCTGAACCGCTGCGTGGAGGACCCTGTGGCTGCCGCATGGTCAGCCTCCCCAATCCGCAAGGAATAGGACCTTAGAAGTATACCGCCAACGGGCCAGCTCCTGAACAGCAGCCGTGGAGGACCCTGTGGCTGCCGCATGGTAGCCACCCCAATCCGCAAGGAATAGGACCTAAGAAATATACCCCCAACGACACCGCTCCTGAACAGCTGCCGTGGCGGACCCTGTGGCTGCTGCATGGTCAGCCGCCCCATTCTGCAAGGAGTGGGTACTGAACCCAAACACAGCAGCAACACTGTACATTAGTGAGAGGACCAGCGAGCAGCTGTATCAGCAACTGGTCGCCCCCCCGGAGGCCCATCTATACTCATGCGCCAGGTGCAGCGGGCAGACACCCACCACCTCCTGGGCCTCCAAGGACACCCAGCGACCCCCAGCTGCTTGATCCAATTTGGATCACACCATCCTGCAGAGCAACCGACCATCCTGCAACCCGCGTTACATAAAAGGCCCCGGAATCCCGAAAATGCCTGCTGCTCGCCACTACAACGCTTACCCACAAAAACCAGAAGAAAGCTAAAGCAAAGGCTAATCTAAAACAGGGGCAAACCACAAAAAGAAAAAAAATGAAGCGCCTGTGTCTGTAATTGACCAATTAAAGAAATTAAGTATCCATCAAAACTCACGTTCCCTTCACTCAAGGGGCTGTATATACCCCTAGATAATGCAATCGTTAAACCAAAAGAGAAGAGGAGCGCTCATGTGTTCATAATAGATACCCAATGAATTTATACGGAGCCGGTAAATAATTAAAAATAATTTATTCAATAAAAATTATACCAATTGTATTTAGCAAATGACAATTTAAATTTAACCTAATAATAAATAATAACGTGCTGGCCAGCAGTTTAAAAATTATAACAAATACTGTTAAAACATCCCTGATAGGGAATCAGTGCACTGAGAAAAAAAGTATCAACCAGTAGTAACTTTGTATCAATCAGTGAAAATAACTGTTCCTTACATAAGGGATCAATGCACTAAAAGAAACTGTCCTGTTAAGACATCAGCGTGTGTTAGTTTGTATCAGTCAATTTGTAACTGAAGCACGCTGAATAGTAAAGGTGTAGCGGCAGATATCAGCTTGTAACAGAGTGTCCGATTACCTCCCTGATGGAAATTCCGGTGTGGTCCTACCCCCGATAACCGAGCGTCCTCGGTTGTTATGTTGTGCACGGGGGGTGCCTCTTGTGTCACCGGCTGTGGCTTGCTTCACAAACACAGGGGGATACGATGTAGCGGACTTGCAATGCTGATACCTGATTTGGCGGTCGTGCTGATGTTGACGGCGGGGTGAGCAGATAGCAAAGTCCCGTACCGACTCCCGCTCTGCTACGCTATACACCTGTAGGTTGATGGAAAGCACTGCTGCAGCTTCACAATTTTATGAAGCTGCAGCAGTGCTTTCCATCAACCTACAGGTGTATAGCGTAGCAGAGCGGGAGTCGGTACGGGACTTTGCTATCTGCTCACCCCGCCGTCAACATCAGCACGACCGCCAAATCAGGTATCAGCATTGCAAGTCCGCTACATCGTATCCCCCTGTGTTTGTGAAGTAATCTAAAACAGGGGCCACCACCAACACCGACTCGGCGACAGGAGGCAGCACACCCAGCAATTACGCCAAAAGTTGCCACGTAGCAGGCCTACGGGTATCCGCAGGCGCGTGGCGCACCCTAGCCCAACCCTTAAGCGCTCACGAAAGGGGGCGAAAGACCAGTCTGGGTCCACCAGCTCGCGCAGCCCAGAACGGAAGGAAATGCCCGCAAGGGCAGGATACCGGGCAGCCTAGGACCTACCTCCCAGATAACGCTCGAACACGAAAACCATCAAACCGTCTGTAGCCCACCTACTGAAAGAACACCCGGATGCAGCCGACGCCCAAAACGAGGAAGGAGCCAACGTGTGCCTAGTCCGAGTAGCCAACCCGCCTGGACAATCCGCCCCACAGAAGACGGGCATGAGAAAACCTTATGACGCCACTCCCGGCACTAATCAAACTGCAAAGAGACAAAGCATCCGCAAACCCATTCCGACTCCGGGAGCGGGATGTTAAAACTGCACCACCAGCAGCCAAGCAGATGTCGCAACAGCCGCAAAGCCTGGGGGGACCGTAGGGAACAAAGAGGAGGAGGCCCTAAAAACCTCCCCGTAAAAAACTATAGGAATGAAAACTAAATCCACCAAAACATCTCTGATCCCGCGGGAAGGGAAACTGCGGTACGCTACCTGGCCGACCCCGCAGGGGCCCTTAGGTTTCTTGCAAACTATGCCACCCCTGGTGATAAACCTGCTCGCAAAAGGGGAGGAGCTAACAACAACTGCACCCGCTTAAACCGAACTTCGCGTTCCCCCAGCAGTCGTTAATAAAACCCCACAAGTGTCGGTACCTTGTCAGTGGGAAGGCGACAGCAACCCGCAATTGTGCCCAGTGCCAACCCCTGAAACCTCAGGCAACCGGTAGGGCCCTAGCCGCGTACCGGGGCAACGGGATCCCCCAGGACCCTGAACAAAGACCTGGCAACCTACAGAAGGATAGCTGCAAACAAATGCCTCCCAGACCCATGAAGAGAAAATAGTCCCTGTAGCGAGAAACACCGAAGGGGCCGGATGCGGATAGTATGCGCCAACGCAAGAAGGTGCAGAATTTCTCAAAAAAGGCACATGAGACAGAAAACCCCAGGGGCACCAACCTGTCAGCATAAAACAGGTCCCTAATCGAGGCCCGAAAAATTGAAGGTGATAGGGACGCAGGGGAAGCGGCGAAAACACGACCCAACGTATAAGTTAACCAAAAAGGAGGTACGTGCTGATGTTGACGGCGGGGCCCATATTCACGAAACAAAACGCAGAGTCCCTAAAAGACTAATACTCACCCCGCACGCGGTCTCGGAAATGGAGCATGAAAAGAAAAACCCCATGAAGATACGACAAATGTAGGCTAAGGCGGCCCTAGCCCGGGTTCCCTGGCACCAACCCCACCGGGAAGAAGCACAAGCTGGGAAGAGAGGGAAAAACGGCATAGGGCCCACACTAGCCCCAAGCCGGTTCTGCGACCACCCTCCGTCGGACCTGATGCGCGAAAGCATGAGCGGACTTACAACACCCGCTCGTGGCTGGGGCACCGTCACTGGACGGGAGACTGGCCTCCCAAATTTGCAGGAGTGACGAAAACGGGAGTGGACCTATGGTGTACTAGCCCCTGCCATAAGCGAACCCCCCCTACTAAGGAGCGCAAAACAGAAACGCCAACTGCGAGGGGCCTGCGGTTTGGGACCCCACTGTGCGGTCCAGCCTGCCGGGTGACCCCCAAACATAACCCTTTAAAAATTCAATTCACCAAGAAAATTACTTTACCCCCCGAACACGATGGACTTCACGCGTGAACCGCAGGGGGGGGCGGAGGGAACAGTAGCCGTCGGCGCCTTCCCATTCCGAGACGCCTAACGCCCCGCGCCGCGCAATTAGCCTAGCCCACCAACGCGGGCGCCAAGTAGAATCAGAGGAACACTACAGAGGTTAAAAGGAATACTGTAACAATAAGGAAAAACAACAGGATGCTCACCGATGTCTGAAGGACCTGGCACACCATCAGCCGCCTCCACCGCCACCGACCACGGCGGTGCGTCTTCCGCTGCCGCTGCATCCCTCCTCGGCCTCCGGTTCCTCCGCGCCGAAACCCTGACTTCCACGGACCCGTCGACACCTGCGCAGACAAAACAGAGGGGACAACAAGCGCAGGAAGCGCCCGCGCTTCGACCACGCAACAGGAGGCACAGGCGGGAGGGGGGGGCAAGTCACATGCCGCAAACCGGAGGGAGGCAGGACAGCGGGCCGAGGCGACGGGGCCCCCCGCACGGCAGGGAGGAAATAGTGGCAGAAGGGCAGCCATGACCCACGGGGCATCCCCAATGGTGTAGGACGAAAGCCATGGGGGGGGGGATAACCCGCACCCAGGAAAAAACATAGGAGGAACAGTGGGAGGGGGCCAGGCGGTGGAACGATGCCGCCGGAGACCCTGCGCCGTCACCACGCGCACCGTACAAACCTGTACATACGGGGGTCCCTGCAAGCCGGGAAACGGGGAGGGCGGAGGACCGAACAGCCCGACCTGAGAAACGGGGGGGGGGGCAACACGCAGGAAAAAACCCCGTTGAGCCCAGCGGCCGGGGCCCGGCGAGGGGGACTGCCCTCCACACCCGCGGCAACACAGCCAACACCTGCCCGAAAACCCAGGGCGCCACAGCCATCAGACCATCCCAAACCCAGTGAGGGACCCCCCCAAAAAATAAAAAAATTAAATTAAAATCATAAAACCCCAGCCCCGCCCCACCAGGGGGGGCACCCGGACAGCACCAGCGTAGCAGAAGCCGGGGGCACGCTGGAACAGCTGCAGCCCCGGACTACCCCGGCCCCCAGGCCCGCCCCCCCTCCTCCCGCCGCCCGCCCCGGGCCGCAGGCACCAAGTGGGCACCGGAGCATCTAGCCGGGACGTGATGGGGAGGAGGACGGGAAAGCGCCCGGAGAAGCCGGGCCGAATAACTGCGCCGCCCGCAGCCCCACGGCCCCCTGAGGTGACCCCCTCGACCGCGGCTGCACACCACTCCCGACCGATGCGGCATGCCCACCGCGCCCCCCCGGCCGGACTAGAGCAGGGGGAGAAGCGCGGGCCGCAGCGGGCCGCACCGCCGCGCCACACCTGGCGCCGGGACAGGGACATGGGGAGGACAAGCTCCGGGAATGAGAGCCCCGGAGCTCGAGACCCCGCGAAGAGGCAAGGGGGAGGGGGGGGGGGGAGGAGAGCAGACCCGCCTGTATAGCAGCGTGGGGAACGGGAGCACAGGGTAATGAAATAAGGCTAAAGCCGGTGGGAAGGGGGGGAGGGGGTGGAGAGAGGGGGGGCAAGCACAGCGCACAGTGAAAAGAGAAAAAAGATTAACAACAAGAGTAATAAATGTAATGAGTACTCAGCCTTCCTGGGCCATTCCAAAATGGCAAGAGGAAGTCTGAGGCACATGATCATGGCTTATATATTATTCCAAGACCAACCCCTAAACCCTTGACGGACAGCTCTATAATCCTATAGGAAAAATACCTGAGAAAACACTAATCTACCTAGCAACTGCTTAGTCATAAACAACCAATCACAAAAAATTGGGCTCTTATATGGCCTCAGGCTTATGCAGCCTTCAGCTTATCTAAAAGCTACAGTAAGAGAGAAAAATAAATAAATAAGAATTGTACTAATCTACATTAGCGAGCACTGACCCAAGACTGTATGGGGGGGGGGTGACAATTATTATTATTTTTTTATCCTATTACATTTCATACATACAAAATTTGGGAGCATAATTATAGTTTGTTTTTTATTATTATTATTATTATTATTATTATTATTTCTTGTTACAGTGTGAAATTACACTGCAAGTTTCACTTTCTTTCTTGCACAGTGCTAGTAGCATTTGACCGGGATCGGTATGAGATCCCAGCGGACGGGATGCTGGAGGTCACAATACCAGTGCTGACGTCCCAATAGTCAATATCCCGAAAGGGGAAAGGTAAGTATTTGAACTCCCCCTCTACCCCCCTAATCCTATTCCTAACCCCCCTTTCCGCAGCCTAACCCTCCCCCCTTTGTGCCTAAACCTACCCCCCCCCCCATCCCCCGGTGGTGCCTAACCCTAGCCCCCCTCCCCGCAGCCTATCCCTTCTCCCCCACGCCCCAGCCTAGCCATAACCCCCCCCTGGAATAAATGAATTATGGGCCTTGTTCAGAGATGCTTGCAGTGACATCCGTGTTTTTGTATTTTGCTAAAGTCGCGTCTATGGCTTTACACTAATGCTGCTACAAAACTGTGAAAAAGCGTGCATCTGACTGTGTAAGACTAAGATCTGAGATGCCCACTCTCAGCGTCTGTGCATGCTGCATTGCCATCTGGAGCGTATCGCCGCAAACACCGGTCACTATGGCAGGTGACATGTCTCCATCTGATTTTGGCCTTATTTGAGAGCAACTCAGCGGCTTTGGGCCTGAGTCATAGCTGTACTGTATGCTAATGCATTTCCAGCTGCATCTTTGTATGCAACTACTGTGCGAACACATGCTAATGTCTCAGACATCGAGATTTGTATTGCGGGGATGCAGTTAGCATCCCACCAGTTGGGATGCCGGTGGTCATGTGACCGACACCACTCGGAATCCCGACATCCTGAAGGTAAGTATTGGGATGACGGTTAACGTTAGGGTCCAGGGGGGAAGGGAGTTAGGGTTAGGCACTAGAGGAGGGGTTTGCTCTAGCCAACCCCCACCCACGAGTCTTAGCCCTAGCAGGCACCCCAGTGACTTAGCCCTAGCCGCCACACCCACTATCTTAGCCCTAGCCGGCATCCCAGGCGGTTTAGGATTAGGGGTGGCTCTAGAGGTGGTACTGCAGGTCAGTTCAAAATTAAAATAGGGGAGCCACACCTACTGCCAGTATGTCAGTTTGAAATGACAGTTGGTGGCAGTTGCTGTGGCTCCCCTATTTAAAATTTTAACTGATCTGCAGCCCCTCCTCTGGAGATGCCACTGGTTAGGATTAGGGTAGGGGACAGGGGAGGGGTAAAATAATTACCCCGTACCCTGTCGGCATGTTCATTTGTCAGGATGCCGGTGTTGGTCATGTGACCACCGGCATCCCGACTGCCAGTATATTGGGGGTCATTCCAAGTTGATCGCTTGCTGCATTCGTTTGCTGTGCAACGATGAGGCCAAAAAATTGCACTTCTGCGCATGCGGCGCAATGCGCACGCGCGACTTACTATTACAACGAACAATGTAGTTTCACATAGGGTCTAGCTAAGCTTTTAAGTCGCACTGCTGGCCGCAGAGTGATTGACATGAAGTGGGCGTTTCTGGGTGTCAACTGACCGTTTTCAGGGAGTGTTCGGAAAAACGCAGGCGTGCCAGTAAAAACGCAGGCGTGGCTGGGCGAACACAGGGCGTGATTGTGACGTCAAAACAGGAACTGAACAGTCTGAAGTCATCGCAAGTGCTGAGTAGGTCTGAAGCTACTCTGAAACTGCACAACATTTTTTTAAGGAAAACAAAAAACGGCTGCGCTGTATATCAGGATTGGTATGTATAAGAAGAGCCAAGGTATAAAGAATGCAGTATTTATTAATAAAATAATAAAACCATAAAAGTTTATATATCGATAATTCGATGTCAATAATAAAGAGGATCACACTAAAGTTGTCTCATGGGGGTATATTTACAAAGATTCGTGTTTTGGTAGTTTTGAAGGGTGTCTGAACTCGAATGGTATCGGGTGCATTTTACTGCAACTTTTTGAATCCTGATACGGTCATTCACTAAGCTGCCGACTTTTCACAATTCGTATTTTCCGATGTCGATGTGATTCGTAATATCAGGCAGTGTTTTACGGGAGTGATGAGTAAAACACTGCCTGACAAAACACAAGGAATCCCGGCCGGATCTGTGAGATCCGTGCAGGGCTTCATTGTGTACCTTAAAAAGGTTTTAAAGTGTTTACAAATCTGAAAAAAATTGCGTGGGGTCCCCCCTCCTAAGCATAACCAGCCTCGGGCTCTTTGAGCCGGTCCTGGTTGAAAAAATATGGGCAAAAAATTGACAGGGGTTCCCCCATATTTGATCAACCAGCACCGGGCTCTGCGCCTGGTCCTGGTGCAAAAAATACGGGGGACAAAAAGCGTAGGGGTCCCCCGTATTTTTTGAACCAGCACCGGGCTCCACTAGTCAGAGAGATAATGCCACAGCCGGGGGACACTTTTATAGTGGTCCCTGCGGCCCTGGCATTAAATCACTAACTAGTCACCCCTGGCCGGGGTACCCTGGAGGAGTGGGAACCCCTTTAATCAAGGGGTCCCCCCCCTCCAGCCACCCAAGGGCCAGGGGTGAAGCCCGAGGCTGTCCCCCCCATCCATGGGCTGCGGATGGGGGGCTGATAGCCAAGTGTAAAATAAAAGAATATTGTTTTTTGCACAAGAACTACAAGTCCTTGCAAGCCTCCCCCGCAAGCTGGTACTTGGAGAACCACAAGTACCAGCATGCGGGGGTTAAACGGGCCCGCTGGTACCTATAGTTCTTCTGCAAAAAAAAATACCCAAATAAAAACAGGACACACACACCTTGAAAGTACAACTTTATTACATACATTCAGACACACACATACTTACCTATGTTCAGATGCCGACTCGGCCCACGTCTCGACGTCGATTCCAGGGTACCTGAAAATAAAATTATACTCACCTAAATCCAGTGTGTCGCGTCCTTTTTTAATAATCCACGTACTTGGCAAAAAAAAAAAAACGCATACCCGATCGACGCACTGAAAGGGGTCCCATGTTTACACATAGGAACCCTTTCCCCGACTGCCAGGACCCCTCCTGACTCCTGTCAAAGAGGGTCCCTTCAGCCAATCAGGGAGCGCCACGTCGTGCCACCCTCCTGATTGGCTGTGTGCTCCTGTAGTGTCTGTGAGGCAGCACACGGCAGAGATACAATGTAGCGCCTATGCGCTCCATTGTAGCCAATGGTGGGAACTTTGCGGTCAGCGGTGAGGTTACTTTCGGTCAACCGCTGACCGCAAAGTTCCCACCATTGGCTACAATGGAGCGCATAGGCGCTACATTGTAGCTCTGCCGTGTGCTGCCTTACAGACACTAAAGGAGCACACAGCCAATCAGGAGAGTGGCACGACGTGGCGCTCCCTGATTGGCTGAAGGGACCCTTTTTGACAGAAGTCAGGTGGGGTCCTGGCAGTCGGGGAAAGGGGTCCCATGTGTAAACATGGGACCCCTTTCAGTGCGTGGTCGGGTTTCCATTCTTTTTGTTTTGCCAAGTACGTGGATTATACATTGGACACAATCTACACTGGATTATGTGAGTATAATTTTTTTCACAGGTACCCCAAGGATTCTACAGGGACAAGAGGACAGAGCCTCGTGTGAACATAGGTAAGTATGTATGTTTGGAGGTGTGCATGTATGTAATAAAATTATACTTTCACGGTGTGTGTGTCCTGTTTTTTTTGGGTATTTTTTTAGTAGTAGTACTACAGGTACCAGCGGGCCCGGTTTTCAACCGCATGTTGGTACTTGTGGTTCTCCAAGTACCAGCTTGCGGGGGAGGCTTGCTGGGACTTGTAGTACTGCTACTATAAACAATATTCACATTTTTTCAAAAGGCTATCAGCCCCCCATCCGCCGCCCTTGGATGGGGGGACAGCCTCGGGCTTCACCCCTGGCCCTTGGGTGGCTGGAGGGGGGGACCCCTTGATTTAAGGGGTTCCCACTCCTCCAGGGTACCCCGGCCAGGGGTGACTAGTTGGGTATGTAATGCCAGGGCCGCAGGGAGCACTATAAAAGTGTCCCCCGGCTGTGGCATTATGTACCTGGCTAGTGGAGCCCGGTGCTGGTTTCAAAAATACGGGGGACCCCTACGCTTTTTGTCCCCCGTATTTTTGGAACCAGGACCAGGCGCAGAGCCCGGTGCTGGTTGATTAAATATGGGGGGAACCCCTGTCATTTCCCCCCCCCATATTTTTTCAACCAGGACCGGCTCAAAGAGCCCGAGGCTGGTTATGCTTAGGAGGGGTGACCCCACGCAATTTTTTTTTCAGTTTTTACACTAAACAGACCCTTTCCCATAGATAACCATGCACAGATCTCACTGATCCGTGCATGGTTATCCAAACTCGCCTGGAAAAAGCAGGTCTATTTTTTGATGCTTTTTTTAACGAATCGAAAAAAAATACACCCGCACTTGAGCACTCAGAGACTAACACCCAAATACGAATGAATAGTGAATGCCCGTATTCTATGAAATAACAGCCGCGTTTGACCGATGGTCTATTCATTCGTATTTCAGAACTTTGCCAATCAAACCATTAAGAATAGTCCAAACACTGCCGAGTTTTCTGCTTAGTGAATTCCCGGATTGGGACTTAGAAAAAAGAAAAAAAATCGGCCAAACTCGGATTTTTAGTAAATACTGGCCATGGTGTCTAAAAGTCACTTAAATCTTGTAATTAGCTGCAGCTGTATTCTGGATGTTAAGTCCGTAATCCATAAATTACCGGTAAAGGCTGCTAAGTAGATAGACGGTGATGAATAGGTGCGGTGGGTACAATCCCAGATTGTATAATTACTGAATGTCACCAGGTATAAGTCAGAAATCAATACCTCTCTGGTGGGCTGGTCATATGCCGGGCGTCCCTGGCCGAGTGTCCTGCAGTGCCCACAATGGCTATGCAGCGGAGAGGAGATGCGGGAGCCGTATGCTAACGAGCTGGCTGAAGCGGCGTGGTTGTAAGTGCCGCTGGTGACAGTGAAACAATCGGAGGAATAACCGTCTGGGTCTGTTCAAGTTGCACCTAATGGGACACCTGAGCAAGAGGCTGTGCAGCGATGAGGCCAAAAAATGGCACTTCTGTGTATGCGGCACAATGCGCACGTGCGACTTACTATTACAACGAACGATGTAGTTTCACATAGGGTCTAGCGAAGCTTTTCAGTCGCACTGCTGACCGCAGGGTGATTGACATGAAGTAGGCGTTCCTGGGTGTCAACTGACCGTTTTCAGGGAGTGTTCGAAAAAACGCAGGCATGCCAGGAAAAACACAGGCGTGGCTGGGCGAACGCAGGGCGTGTTTGTGACATCAAAACAGGAACTGAACAGTCTGAAGTCATCGCAAGCGCTGAGTAGGTCTGAAGCTAATCTGAAACTGCACAAAAAAACTTTGTAGCCGTTCTGCGATCCCTTTGTTCGCACTTCTGCTAAGCTAAAATACACTCCCAGTGGGCGGCGGCATAGCGTTTGCACAGCTGCGAGCGAACAACTCGGAATGACCACCTTTGTATCACACCGATGCTGAAATATTCACAGGCGGGAATCACAAATCATATATAAGAGGAGAAAAAAAGAGAAACCTTTTTTGGGGGGTACTGTTTTAAATAATGTTTTTATTGATATTAAAACTACTATATTAATTAAATATGCATTATTCGCAGTCATTCTTTCTGCTTACCAGAGAGTGATACTTATGATAAATAATACAATAATAAAGATTAAATGCACAAAATAACATTCAAATACAAAATTTGGATTCATTGAATGATATTTTATCATGTATATACTAGCAGACAAACAATTTGGAAGCTGCTCAATCATACCTGGAGATAATTATATATCAGGTGCTGGAAGGGGGAGGGGTCACAGACAAACAAACAAAGAGGAAGGGGGGTGCAAATCCCCACCCCCAAATTCCCTTCCGCACACTGAAAATTACCTGTAACCATCCCTGAATCTATCTGGTAATAAAATTCAGAAAATTCGTCACAAATGTTTGCAAACACATGTTTAGCTGCTGGACACTTCACGGCTTCTCTGATACAGCAGTCCTAACTACTTGATAGCAGTGCCCACATTGGGCCATGTAATTTGTCACAGTACGCCTCATAATAAAGGCCATTACTAAAACAGTTCCAGACTGAGAGCTAACTTACCAGGGAGCCACCCCCAGGATCTCCCATTGGCACTACAAGGAACAGCATGCCTTCCAAATGCTGCTCCCATTCAATGCCTCATGCACACAAGCAGACAAACAATTTGGAAGCTGCTCAATCATACCTGGAGATAATTATATATCAGGTGTTGGAAGGGGGAGGGGTCACAGACAAACAAACAAAGAGGAAGGGGGGTGCAAATCCCAACCCCCAAATTCCCTTCCGCACACTGAAAATTACCTGTAACCATCCCTGAATCTATCTGGTAATAAAATTCAGAGAATTCGTCACAAATGTTTGCAAACACATGTTTAGCTGCTGGCCACTTCACGGCTTCTCTGATACAGCAGTCCTAACAACTTGATAGCAGTGCCCACATTGGGCCATGTAATTTGTCACAGTACGCCTCATAATAAAGGCCATTACTAAAACAGTTCCAGACTGAGAGCTAACTTACCAGGGAGCCACCCCCAGGATCTCCCATTGGCACTACAAGGAACAGCATGCCTTCCAAATGCTGCTCCCATTCAATGCCTCATGCACACAAGCAGACAAACAATTTGGAAGCTGCTCAATCATACCTGGAGATAATTATATATCAGGTGTTGGAAGGGGGAGGGGTCACAGACAAACAAACAAAGAGGAAGGGGGGTGCAAATCCCAACCCCCAAATTCCCTTCCGCACACTGAAAATTACCTGTAACCATCCCTGAATCTATCTGGTAATAAAATTCAGAGAATTCGGCACAAATGTTTGCAAACACATGTTTAGCTGCTGGCCACTTCACGGCTTCTCTGATATAGCAGTCCTAACAACTTGATAGCAGTGCCCACATTGGGCCATGTAATTTGTCACAGTACGCCTCATAATAAAGGCCATTACTAAAACAGTTCCAGACTGAGAGCTAACTTACCAGGGAGCCACCCCCAGGATCTCCCATTGGCACTACAAGGAACAGCATGCCTTCCAAATGCTGCTCCCATTCAATGCCTCATGCACACAAGCAGACAAACAATTTGGAAGCTGCTCAATCATACCTGGAGATAATTATATATCAGGTGCTGGAAGGGGAGGGGTCACAGACAAACAAACAAAGAGGAAGGGGGGTGCAAATCCCCACCCCCAAATTCCCTTCCGCACACTAAAAATTACCTGTAACCATCCCTGAATCTATCTGGTAATAAAATTCAGAGAATTCATCACAAATGTTTGCAAACACATGTTTAGCTGCTGGCCACTTCACGGCTTCTCTGATACAGCAGTCCTAACTACTTGATAGCAGTGCCCACATTGGGCCATGTAATTTGTCACAGTATGCCTCATAATAAAGGCCATTACTAAAACAGTTCCAGACTGAGAGCTAACTTACCAGGGAGCCACCCCCAGGATCTCCCATTGGCACTACAAGGAACAGCATGCCTTCCAAATGCTGCTCCCATTCAATGCCTTATGCACACAAGCAGACAAACAATTTGAAAGCTGCTCAATCATACCTGGAGATAATTATATATCAGGTGTTGGAAGGGGGAGGGGTCACAGACAAACAAACAAAGAGGAAGGGGGGTGCAAATCCCAACCCCCAAATTCCCTTCCGCACACTGAAAATTACCTGTAACCATCCCTGAATCTATCTGGTAATAAAATTCAGAGAATTCGGCACAAATGTTTGCAAACACATGTTTAGCTGCTGTCCACTTCACGGCTTCTCTGATACAGCAGTCCTAACAACTTGATAGCAGTGCCCACATTGGGCCATGTAATTTGTCACAGTACGCCTCATAATAAAGGCCATTACTAAAACAGTTCCAGACTGAGAGCTAACTTACCAGGGAGCCACCCCCAGGATCTCCCATTGGCACTACAAGGAACAGCATGCCTTCCAAATGCTGCTCCCATTCAATGCCTCATGCACACAAGCAGACAAACAATTTGGAAGCTGCTCAATCATACCTGGAGATAATTATATATCATGTATATACTGTATACATTTAATCTTTATTATTGAATTATTTATCCTAAGTATCGCTCTCTGGTAAGAAGTAATAATGACTGGTAATAAATAATGCATATTAATAAATATACTATGTTTTAATATCAACAAAAACATTTATTTCAAAGTGTGCCCCAACAAGGAGTATTCATTTTCCTCCTCTTATATATGTTATATTGTAGGACACATCGGAGCGCCACCAGCTGAGCTATGATGTGAATACATCTTGATATCTGTTCAGATGTTGGTTTGACTTATTGCAACACATACAGTATTTAAAGATCCCCTGTGATCATGTCTGTACGGAATCTCATTCTCCCCTGTTAGGTATCACAAACCCTACAGCTGCGTACAAGACTAACTCTATGTTCACACAGAATGGCTGTCGGAATTAATATGCTAGGACCATGTTTTTTGCATACGAGTTTGCAGTCGCAGCCTGAGACTCGAAAAACGGTTGCGACACGACTGCGCTTCTGCCATCATTCCCAGTTACCTTCCCGAAACAGTCCTTGACTGCAATGACTTTGCGAATAAATCCTTATCGCGAGCGACATCACTACGGTATCTTGCTGCATGCGCTGTTATTTAGATGCATGCGCAGTTTACCTCAATTCGTAAATATCTGCATTGCGTACAACTCTGAATGAGGCCCTTTGTATGCACATCCATGAGATTTTTCCATGCATTACTAGACAACTTAAAGTCATCCCCTAGTAATTCCTTGTACATTCTCTTAACAGTTCTTAGGGCCTAATTCAGGTTGGATTGCAAAACGCGATCAGACCGCAAAAAATACTACACAGGAGGGTTTTGGATCCTGCACCGACCTAGATTCAAAGTACACACGTAATCATATAGGGGCCAGAGATGGACAATAATTATTGGAAATTCCTATCTGTCCGTATGGCGGTGCGCCCAGAGTCACGAAAAGGAAAAAATTTTATATGCACAAGGAGAAAAGTGTGACTCTTGTTTGGGCGCACTCTTGTTAAATTATCTAAGTGTTAGTCGATAAGTGATGTGCCTAAAAATTGATAACGTAGTCTTTTAATTCTGCTCTTTAAAATACATGAGAACTCAACAAGACAAATTAAACATAAGTAGCCATTGATATGTCATATGGGAAGTATGTCTCCCAAAAATTGAAAAATGTTCAGATCTTAATTATGCCTGGATAAATGCATATCGGAAGATAGCTACATGCTTCCGTCTGCCAAAGATCTGTACAAACTGTGTTTGTATTAATGCGGCCCTAAATAGGGTTAGGTTCGTGAGTGGAAGAGCCCACACACTAATTAAGATGACAGCTTCCGCCCACATAGATATGCCGCCTATCACCGCAGGGCGACACGGGTATCCTAGCAACCCGCTGGTGTTTGGGATGGGCGGAAACTCAGGTGACAGCTTCCGCCCATACAGCCTCACTAGCGTCATGCCGCCGATTGCGGCCTCCTCCGTCAAGATAACCGTATCCTGGGCGTGAGTAACTTCGGTCCTCTCCAGCCAGTCCTAGCCCGCCCAGCCGTACACCACCTTCACGTTACTCTCCGAGGCTATATCACAATAATACAGCTAGGGCGGAAGTAACAGGTATAACTTCCACCCTGCTCTGTCTATTTTAGTGTCAATAGTAAGTCCGCCCTTGTGATGCAAATTACTATGGCCTTCGATAGGACCATCTGTTCATTGTAACCCCGCCCCCAGGATTGGTCATTGGCTGACAGTAATTACAGGGGTCTTTAAATATTCAGGCTTTTGACTCTTAGGAGCTGCTCAGAATGGAAGTGAACAAGCCCGTGACCGGGTGAAACGCGTTTTCCTAGTGGGCACCTTGCCTGTCTAACATTTGAATGGGTGATATTTAATGCCTTACTTATTTCATTGTGGGCACCTTGCCTGTCTGACATTTGAATGGGTGATTTTTAATGCCTTACTGATGCCTGTTTGACATTTTTGAATGGGTGATATATATATTTTTTTGCCTCTTTGATTAAGCATTTATGCTTTAGCTGAATATTTTCCAGCTAGGCTGTATTGCACGTGTGTATACTCCCTCATGTAGGTACATCATTATACAACCTTGTGATAGGGGTGGGTAATTTGTTCCCCGCTTTTCCTGCGGGCACACCGCCTGTCTACTGGTTGAAGGGGTGACACACTAACACGTATTTGCTTTATCTGGCTAAGCCTTCATGCTTCAGCTAAAATATTGTGTGTTTCAGGAAATATTTCTGTTGGGTGATATTCTTTGCCCTTTTGACCAAGCATTCATGCTTTGGCTGAAATATTTTCCAGCTAGGCTGTATTGCACGTGTGTGCACTCCCTTATGTGGGTACATTGTGATACAACCCTGTGATAGGGGTGGGAAATTTGTGGCCCCGCCTTTCCTGCGGGCACACCGCCTGTCTACTGGTTGAAGGGATGAAACTCAAACATTTATCTGCCTTATCTGGTTAAGCCTTCACGCTTCAGCTAAATATTGTGTGTTTCAGAAAATATTTCTGTTATTTACATGGCTGATGTTCCCAGTGAATGAGTACAGCATATTTGCTTAATTTTTTGTTTATGCACATTAAGAAATATTATTTCTTCATATATTCAATGCAACAGGGACAGGTGTTGTGCGATCCCGCACTTAGTCTGCCCTAGGCAGTTTCAAACTGTGTGTATTATGTTTTTGTTCCTCTGAGGGCATGTCACCTAGGGGATTGTTTCATGGGTGACAATCCATCTGTCTCACACATTATCTCATGTCAAAAAAAGCAACAACTGTTGTTGACAGTAATATACTTTGCCACTGTCACTAGTGACCTTGAAGGTTTTTTTAGTGTATTACACAAGTTCTTTGGTTGTAAAATACTACTAGGGTCTGTTATGTACAAGTAACGCTATACCACAGTCAGTGAATTGGCACCAATTACAAGAATTTATCAGTATGTTTATGGTCATCATTATTACATTTACCATTTCTTTTTCCTTTTGGTACCTGCCTGGTCATCCGTCACAGTTACTAGGATCCATCAGTATTTAAACAACATAGGTGACCGAAAGGAACCTACAACAATTAATTCAATTGTTTATTTCAATATCTCCTCTACCCTATAACTATTTTCTTGCTTTTCTTCCTTCTGTGAACTCTCATCCACGATTCTGGTGAGCGTGTCCCCTTAGGGGACCCCTTAGAGTGCACCCAAAGAAGAGTCATACTTTTCTCCTTGTGCATACGCAAAAAATACTAAAAGGATGTGGGCACATGCGGAGCGCCCATCCTGATTGACAGGCAGAGGCGTTTGGGGGGCAGCAACGCTCCGTTTCCTAAGAGGAGATAGAGCGTTGCCGAGGCAGCCAAAAGGTGGCATGGTGTGGGTGTGATCGCAGCGGCTCCGTGACTTCACACGCAGCCGCCGCGATCAGAAACATGGTGGCGGGCATCCTGGTGGCACAGCAAAGCTACACCGGCTGGAGGCAACCACACATTCTACAATGAAGCAGAAATTGCGATGTGATCGCAATTTCTGCTTCATCTAGGGGGAAAGGCGGCGGTCAGCATGCTGGGCGGCCTTGACTGCGATGGGCGGCCCCCAGCATGCGATCAAATGGATCAAATAGATCAAATCTAATTAGCAAAATTTGCAATCCTTACTGAATTAGGCCCTTAGCATGTTCGCCTGAAACGGTTCTGGTAATTTGAGGCATACAGTACAACCGGGATGCAAATGCATTGGAATTTGTAGGGGTTTCCATGCATGCGCAATCTCAAAAAAATGTGCTGAATTACATGAAAAAGGGCATTGCGTGCATCTGTGATTCTGGACCTGTAGGTACTGTTTTGGTACACTTTGCCTTTTCATTTGACATTTGGAAATCCTACATGTGCATTCATTCAGTTACCCAGCACTGAAGTAACATTATTTGAATTAAATAGCTGAAATTAAATTGTTATTCATATAAAATAAATGAAATACAATCTCATTGCATTAATAGTGTTGCTGTACAATTTATTTTAAATTTAAGTAAAAATATGCATTTTTTTTTATATCAAAGTCACAAACAAATAATGGATAACCATGAATATAAAATAAAAACAATACAAATAAACAAACTAAAAGAGGCTCTTAAAGAATTAATAAAATGTAAGATAGAGGAGGAGGGAAAATAAAAAAGAGGGAGGAAGTGGAGGAACGAAGTTCAGTATACCTCAGTGAGGCCCTACCTAGCCTTTAGACATTTTAGCTAGTCCTTAAACTGTACCTGTGAGATCTGACCTCATTAGTGATGGGTCAATGTAAATTGTATCAATTGAACAGAATAATAATAATAATAATAATAATAATAATAATAATTTTATATAGTGCTCTCTCTACCATGGGACTCCAGACAAACTTCCATTAATAGGGAGTGGGGTGGGGGGGGGAATAGATATTTACTTGTGCACAATTGGATATTATACAACTGCAATATGCACTCCCTTCTGTCTTTATGTAGAAGACTTTGGCCCTGATTCAGACCTGATCGTAGATCATCTATGATCAGTCACACTGACATGCTGGGGGACGCCCAGCCCAGGGCTAGTCCGCCTGGCATGTTAGGCCCTACCCTGCCACACAAGTACAAAAGCATCGCACAGTGGCGATGCTTTTGTACTTGAAGTGTAGCTTCCTACCTGCGCAGCTCCTGCGCGCTGGCAGGGAGCTACTCGTCGCTGTCCGGGTCGCAGAGGCTGTGCGTTATGTTGCCAGCCCGCCCCCTCCTGCCCAGCGACCGCCTCTGCCTGTCAATCAGGCAGAGGCGATCGCAGATCCCTATTAAATAGAAAATGAATGACATTTACCCCATAGCTCTGCAATATTAGGGGGCACTTTAAATCGCTGCTGTGGTGTACAGAAAACATGAGATGATATTTCCCATTGTACAGTATCAGTCTATTCCTATCAAATACCAGAATTTACTAGGCTGCAGACAGTGTCGGAGTGGAGCATGAATGGGCCACCGGGGGCATGTAGTTGTAAGGGCCCATGTTTAGGGCATGGCGAGTCTCCAGAGGAGGTGTGGCCAGATGACAAAGAGGCTTGGCTAACCGTTAGAGACTGCATGGCTAGGGCCCCTTGAGAAATATATCAAGTAGAAGTATAGTAGAATGCAGTGCCGTAACTAGGCATTTTAGCGCTGTGTGCAAGAAACGGCATTGGCGCCCCCCCACGCAAGATAAGGGCAGTGCGCGCCGAAGGCGCGCGAAAAATATATAGGGTCGTGGCTTCATGGAAAAGGGCGTGGCCACAAAATAAAACCAATTCATACTACGGTGCACAGTAGTCTCTATTATTCAAATTACGCTGCACAGTAGCGCCACTACACCAGGTAGAGCCCCTTTTACACATTACGGCGGACAGATTCCCCTTTTTACACATTACGGCAGACAGCGTCCCCTTTTTACACATTATGGCAGACAGCGTCACCTTTTTACACATTACGGCAAACAGCGTCCCCTTTTTTACACATTACGGCAGACAGAGTCTCCTTTTTACACATTACGGCAGAGTCCCCTTTTTACACATTACGGCAGACAGCGACCCCTTTTTTACACATTACGGCAGACAGCGTTCCCCTTTTTTACACATTACAGCAGAGTCCCCTTTTTTACACATTACGGCAGACAGCGTCCCCTTTTTACACATTACGGCAGACAGCATCCCCCTTTTTACACATTATGGCAGACAGCGTCCCCTTTTTTACACATTATGGCGGACAGAGTCCCCTTTTTACACATTACGGCAGACAGAGTCCCCTTTTTACACATTACGGCAGACAGCGTCCCCCTTTTTACACATTACGGCAGACAGCGTCCCCCTTTTTACACATTATGGCAGACAGCGTCCCCTTTTTACACATTACGGCAGACAGCGTCCCCCTTTTTAAACATTACAGCAGATAGCGTCCCCTTTTTACACATTATGGCAGACAGCGTCCCCCTTTTTACACATTATGGCACACAGTGTCCCTTTTTACACATTGCGGCTGACAGAATAGATCGAGAAATAGAGAGAGGGGGAGAGAGAGAGCGAGATACTTACATCTCTCCCCGCTGGCAGTCAGGCTCCTCGTGCTGGCAGATCCCTCGGTGCAGGCAGCGGAGAAGGAGGAGGGAGGGGGACTGGAGCCACAGCAGCACTATGTAATTGGTAGTAGCGCCGCTGCAGCAGTCCCCTCTCCTTCCGTATTGGCTGCCCGCCGCCGCTGTGAATGCTGGGATGAAGGAATCGGGCAGCCAATACGGAAGGAGAGGGGACTGCTGCAGCGGCGCTACTACCAATTACATAGCGCTGCTGCGGCTCCAGTCCCCCTCCCTCCTCCTCCTTCTCCGCTGCCTCCGGTGCTGCTCTCTCCTCCCCAGCGCGGCGCACTCAGCAGAGGCGGCATGTAATGAGTCAATTTGACTCATTACATGCCGCTGGCCGTTGTGCCCTCAGGGCAACTGCGCTGTGTGCCATGCACACCTGGCACACACGTAGTTACGGCCCTGGTAGAATGTAACATATGTACTGTATATGTATAGTTTAAGTGCACAGTCTGTAACTTGATCCATAGAGGGGGAGGTGGGCTCCCAGGCAGTGAGGCCCACCTGGGGTCTCCCCTCTGCCCCTGTGGGGCAGTCCAACCCTGGCTGGAGAACAGGAAACTGTCCAGTCTTCATCCTCCATTAGTTCAGAAAAAGAGGAAAGAATTGGTGTTGTAGTGGCACACCAATACAAATAGAATAAACACATAAATTATAACTTTTATTATCAAGTCTTAAAAGGCCTGTAACTGTGAAATATTAAAACCAATGACAAGTGAAAAGACAAAGGGCCTAATTCTGAGTTGATTGCAGCAGCAATTTTGTTAGCAGTTGGGCAAAACCATGGCCCTCATTCCGAGTTGTTAGCTCGCTAGCTACTTTTTGCAGAAATGCACACGCTAAGCCGCCGCCTACTGGGAGTGTATCTTAGCTTTACAGAATTGCGAACGAAAGATTAGCAGAATTGCGAATAGAAATTTCTTTGCAGTTTCTGAGTAGCTCGAGACTTACTCCTCCACTGCGATCAGTTCAGTCCTTTTCGTTCCTAGTTTGACGTCACAAACACACCCAGCGTTCGTCCAGACACTCCCCCGTTTCTCCAGACACTCCCGCGTTTTTCCCTGAAACGGCAGCGTTTTTCCGCACACTCCCAGAAATCGGCCAGTTTCCACCCAGAAACACCCACTTCCTGTCAATCACACTGCGATCAGCAGAACGATGGAAAAACTTTGTTAGGCCGTGAGTAAAATACCAAACTTTTGTGCAAATTTACTTGGCGCAGGCGCACTGCGAACATTGCGCATGCGTAGTTTGCGACTAATCGCTCCGATGTAAAAAAAAAAAAAAACGAGCGAACAACTCGGAATGAGGGCCCATGTGCACTGCAGGGGAGGCAGATGTAACATGTGCAGAGAGAGTTAGATTTCGGTGGGGTGTATTCAAACTGAAATCTAAATTGCAGTGTAAAAATAAAGCAGCCAGTATTTACCCTGCACAGAAACAATATAACCCACCCAAATCTAACTCTCTCTGCACGTGTTACATCTGCCCCCCCCCCCCCTGCAGTGCACATGGTTTTGCCCAATTGCTAACAAACTTGCTGCTGCGATCAACTCAGAATTACCCCCAAAGTGTAACATATAATGTTAAAACCACACACTATACTCGCTGTGTTGGCAATGTATTATTGAATACATTTTCCTTCTGGGTACTATGACCTCCAATGTTACTCACAGGACCTGGCGCACCACGGGACCTGGCAAGACTGCAGGAATGATGTATGAGGCAGGGACGTGCAGTCAGGGGAGGCAGTGCCTCCCCTGTCATTAATGATGACAATAATATAAAGAAGATACTTATGCACATATTCTGTGTCATAAGTGTATCCTTTATAGTATTGTAATAATTTTTACATTATAAAACAGGTTCAAATGGCTTTCGGAGGCACAGAGAGCGGTGCCTCCAGCGGCCAATGATAAGGGGTCGGAAGCAGGGGGCGGGAGCAAGCAGCGGGCTGTAAAAGCCCATTTAAAAATGCGCTGTATGCGGCACTAATATAAGTGCCTCAGTGACAGGGGCGTGCTTTTAGCCCATATAAAAGCACGCACCTGTCACTGAGGCAGATATGATTGGATGCCAGATTTGGAGATCTTCTTGTGGTCCAGCCCACTTTTACCGGGACTGACTGACTCCTTTCTACCCCACCGGACCCCTGCACCTGTTCCTCGCTGGAGGAACATCGCTGTATGACGGAGGGTGACTGCACTCATTGCCGCTGCTTCCCGGATGCGGCATCTGCGTTGGAAATTAGTGGCGGGGGCGACAGCTGGCCGCAACTTTAGCTGGTACTGGCCGCTGGCGGGGGCGTACAGTGGCGGGCACTGGCGGCGGTGTGAGGACGTAAGAAGTGGAAGGGGGACTGGAAGAAGAGATCCGGATACACCTGGACCAGCTGAATTGCGCCAGGGCGTGGGAGCAGGCAATTATCCCCCCAGTATTTTTATCACACACCCGTCTGATTCTTTTGGTGCCCCGCCTCCTTACAGCCACCCTCGGTTCCTGTCGGAGACACCCTGATCGCAAGGTAAAGGTGATGTGGCAGCTGTGGGTGTAGTGGGAGAAGAGGTGCGCAGGTTACAGCTGCTGAGGCTCCTTGTCGCTGCGAGAGGAGCATAGGGCCACAAATCATTCTTTTCTATTCTGAGAAACTGACAGTCTAATGGGAGAGGTGATTGGGATGGCCTGTTCTGTCGGAGGAGTGGCTGTGTACTGGTAGTGTGGAATGAGTTAGGGGAATAGGTAAATGGATATCAGATGCCTGAAATGGAGAGATGGGGTGTGTGGTGCGGGACGCAATCAAGTTGTCGGCTGCCAGGAGTCGGTATTACGACGTCAGTAATCCCGACACTTGGTGAAATACCGGCGTTTGTAATCCCCACTCTGGCGGGCGCAGTGAGCAGTGACACTCTGTGCTCCCCGCCAGTATTCTGGCTGTCGGGATCCCAGCTTCGGTCTCCTGACCGCCGGGATCCCGACATCCGGGATATCATACTGAAAGCTGTGGCGCTAACTTGAATATGGAGGGTTTGATGTATGTATATGGGTGGTTCTGCAACACAGGGGTGGGATGGATGGGTAGATAATAGGTGTTACTGTAACTCTGGGAAGGGTCTTCGGTGATAATGTTTGGGGAAATAAATGTAAAGGGGTGTCTCCATTATACAGATTGCAGGAGAGGTGGGATGGCCTGTGGTCCCTGTGCAAAGGTGCAATACAGATGTATCCACCGTTATCTTGAGTAGTTTTCTGTGCCAAGTCACAACATGATTTATTGACATAAACCCTTCATCTATTGTTCTCAACTGCAATACAATACAGAGAACAATACAGCAGGGGATTAAGTCATTACAGCAGGGGATTAAGTCTGACTGGCCAGTCACAGTTAATCCTATTAACCGTCAAGATAAATGTGGATACATCTGTAGATGATTTGGGACCATTATGCTGGAGGCAGGTGATCAGTTTTACCACCACTCTCCACCGGCTTAAGGAGCAAGGCAGGTGTGCGGACATCAGGGACTGATGCTTCCACAAATATAATATATTAATAGTTGCCCTCTGTGTATATGTGTGACATATATATGAGGGATGGTATTGGGATCCCGGCACTTAGGATGCCAACAGTCAGAATACTGACAGCAGCATCCCGACGTGCAGGACCCCAACAACTGTTAGATTATTGCCCTAATCCCCCTAAGCCTCCCTGCCTGCAGCCTGACTCTAACTCCCCCCCCCCCAACGCTTAACCTTCCCTGGTGTTACCTAACCTTAACCCCCCCCCCCTCCCTGCAGTCTAAACCTAACCCCCGAAGTCTAACCCTAATCCTCCCTTCCCGCAGCCTAACCCTACCCTCCCTTCTCGCCCCCTCTGTCTCCTTCTCTCTCTCTCTCTCTCCTTGCCTCTGTCTCCTTTATCCATTCTTTGGTTCTACCTCTCTCCTCTCCCTGCCTCTCTTTCTGTTTCTCTCTTCTCTGTGCCACTAACTCGCTCTCATCTCTCTGTCTGCCGCCTTCTCCCCTCTGTGCCTCTCTATCTTTCTCTCCTCTCCCTGCCTCTCTCTCATTTATCTGCCTCATTCACTGCCCCCTCTCTCCTCTCTCTGTCTATCTATCTATCTCTCTTGCTCTCTCTCTTCTTAAACGTCTACCGCCAGCTCCCATCTTGCTTCTTGCACCTGTCCACGGTCTCTCTCCCCCCTTTGTTCTTGGCCACTTTTGGCTTCCTTCCCTCCAAAACTGCAATACAAACCTCTGACAGCAACACAATCCTCTCACAACAGGCTTATGTCCGCTGCCAGCTCCCCCTAAAGGAAAAGTCTAGATCCACCGCTGCTGGTGCTACTGTTCAGGGATGATTCTGCTCGTCTCCAGCCTCCACCATAAGCAGCAGCTCTCCCAGCAGCAGCGCAGCTGCTGGGAGACTTGCTGCTGCTGCAGCTGAAGGAAAATGGAGGCGGACACAGTCTGTCCCCATGCTGCCCAAAAAGAGGCTTCGGAATCTCTCCCTACTGCAGTAGTGCAGGTAGAACCTGCGCTGCTGCTATTGCCTTATGGACGTGTGCGGGAAGGAGACACAAGCACAGCAGGCAAGCCAGGGGCGGTGATGACAGGATAGTGCTATGGATTTTATGAGGAAGGGTGGCCCCAAATTGGTGTCTTGCTTAGGACCCCATGAGGTCTAAATCCACCTCTGGCGGCGGCCATAGCAGCGGCTTTAGCGAGCATGCCTCACCAACCACTGAACTCTCCGCACGCCACTGGTATGAGGACATATCTGTATCTATTTAAAAAAAAAAAGAATGTTATAAACCAGAGACTGAAAAGAATATTTTTCAAAGATTAAAGTATTTTTCCAGAAATCGTTTTTCTGTTGCCATTCTTGTAAAATTAGTTTTAAAATTGACCACCAGTGAGAGCAGTGCCATCACAACAGTGATCCCTTGATATTTAGGCCTTTTGCTGGAGAAAAGAGGCCCCAGTGACTCTACTAGAAGATGTCTCTGTGTGTGACAGACATTCCCATCTTCATTATCTATATAGCATGGCTCCTCACAGTGACTGCGGGCGGATGTACTTGGTGATCCTGTCTCATACTTGCCTACTCTCCCGGAATGGCCGGGAGGCTCCAAACATCAGGTGACCCTCCCGGCCCCCCGGAAGAGCAGGCAAGTCTCCCGATTTCAGGGGTCCCCTCTGCCCGGCCGCCCACTTAGCGAGTAAAGTGGGCGGTCCGGGCAGGCGATGACGTTATTCTTGCTTAATCGCGTCATCATAGCCACGCCGCCTGCTGTATAATGCCGGTATTAGCGGCATTACACAGCGGGGGGGGGGGGGGGGGGCGTGGCTTACATGACGCAATCCAACAGCTACGCCTCTGCCACGCCCCCAGCCCACCTCTGCCATGCCCCCGGCCCACCTCTGGCCCGCCCCCCTCTGCACGTAACCTCACTGCCCGCCCCCCTGCTGAGCCGACCTAGCTGCTCTCTCCAGGAGAGAGCAGCCTAGAAGTCGGCAAGTATGTCCTGTGTGTGTTACATCCCCCTTCTCATTACCATGTCTAAAAATGCTCCTCATAGTAACTGTAGGAGAAGGCACATTGGTGGTAATTTCTGTGTGTAGGACATCTTCTCACTACTGTGCATTGCAGGGCACCGCACAGTCACAGCTGGAGTTAGTGATTGGTAATCGTGTCTGGGAGTATGACATGCCCTTCTCATTACGTGCAAGACTCCACACAGTGACTATAGAAGGAGATGCCCTTGATGATTACATCTGAATACATGACAGCTCCTCCTTATTTTTTTATACAACTGATTTTTATTGAGTTTTTGTTTCGTAGGAAAAACATATAGTTGACAACCTATCATATCGTATCAAAAGGTATGACCCTCAAGACATAGGGTGATCACAGCGAAACAATCCATACAGGAAAACATAGGTCGATAAACAATATGCAACAACAATACATTCAAATGCGGGGGGGGGGGGGGGTAGAGGGGGGGGCATAAAGGTTGAGGATAGAAAGGGATAGGGGAGGGGGATGCCATCAGCCCATCAAAGAAGAAGACCATCACAATGGGTGGAGTCATGAACACAAAGAGTTATACACTGTTATATATTATTATGCATCGGTACCGGTCCTGTTTCTACATTTTAGATAACATAGCATAGTAGCAATGAGAATGAGAAATACAGGCCGAGCATAAAGAAGACATGAATGGAAAAAGAGAAGAAGGCAGCCATGTAGGAAAGAAGAGGAAAGAAGGAAGAAATGAGCAAGTAGGAAAACCAAGTCATCTAGACCTCCTCCAATCGGTGTTTTCAAAGGCTGCGGTTATCATAGAATGAGTGGACTGGTCCAGGGTGGACATATAGGGACCCCATTTTTTGTAGAACCCAGCTAGGCTAGAATAACCGGTAAGTAGAGTGGATCTACGGTCGAAATATAAGTATTGCAACATAGTTTTCAGGACTTCGGCTAAGGAAGGGGTTGTTCTGGCGACCCAATGTTTCAATATTGCTTTCTTAGAGATGGTAAACAGCATAGTCAACATAGGAAAAAGCTAGCTGATCCCGCCCACCGAGTTCCAAACAGAAAAATTGATGCAGAGACTATTTATAAACACAAAAATTTGTTCCAGAAGCGTTGAATCCTGGTACAGTTCCAGAGGCAGTGGCAGAATGAGGCTCTAGCCCCTTTACATTTAAGGCATCTGTTGGGGATCACAGGATGAGTGGACATTTGGTCATAAGGGGGCAAGTACGCTCTATGGATAGATCTAATATGGACCTCCTGCAAGTATGCAGAGCCCAGGATGGACATGGTGCGGCGGTGATGGTCAATTAAAAGGTCATAGGAGGTTACGCTCGGGATATCTGCTTGCCAAGAGGCAACTAGTTTGGGGAGAAATGGTGCGGTGGGGATATTCACGATGAGGGAATAAATGTGTTTAATTTTGTATGGATGGGATTCCCAGTGTTTTAGAACTTTTGATAACGGGGATGAGGGGATCGAAAGAAATGGATCGAGGCGTAGTGATAGGATATAGTGTCTCGTTTGGAGATACATAAAGAAGTGGGAGGACGGAATGGAGTACCTGTCTCTCAGCGTCGCAAATTGAGCAATGTTGCCACCAGGGTCAAATACTTGAGAAGCCGAGCACAGCCCCCTCTCCCGCCATTGTACAAACAGAGCATTGTGAAGAGAAGGCGGAAAAGATGGGTTACCCCAAAGAGATACATAGGAAGAAGCAGTATGGTCAGAGCTAAGTTTCCTGTGGATTTTAACCCAGCTAAAGTAGGTATCCCGAAATAAGGGGTGTTCCAGGATCGATGAAGGTATGTCGACTTTATTGGTGTGTAGGAGGGCACAGGGGGAGTAAGGTCAAAAGGCGTCAGTGTCTAGAGCCAAATCAGTATAAGTACTTTTACCGAAAAGCCAGTCAGCAGCATACCTGAGGAAGATTGAAAGGGAGTAGGAGAGAAAATCCAGGACTCCAAACCCACCCAATGATTTGTCCATTACAAGTTTAGCAAAGGCCCCCTTTGGTTTTTTCCCGTGCCAAATAAATCTAGTCATAGCCTTGCGAAGTGTGATGCCATCTGCATCTCTGAGACTGATTGGGAGGGATTGCATGACATAAAGAATTTTGGGGAAAATCACAGATTTAAGAACCGCAATCCTTCCTAGCAGGGAGAGCGGAAGGGTAGCCCAGCCCTCTAGTTTAGCGAGCACAGTCTTAATGACTGAGGAGAAGTTTAGCTCGTAAATCCGTGAAATATCGCGTGAAATGTTTACCCCTAAGTAATTAAAGTGCGACTGAGTGACCGTGAAGGGTGATGTCTGTGTCAGTGAGGACAGTGAGGAGGGGGAAATGTGTATAGGAAGTAGTTCTGACTTTGTAACATTGATCTTATAACCAGCCACCTCACCAAAGTCCGAAATCAAACGCAGGATTTCCGGGACTAATGTGAGGGGATTCGAAACAAATAACAACATGTCGTCTGCGAATAGGGCGATTTTAAGCTCAGTGATACCAACGTGTATGCCAGTGTAAGAAGAGGAAAGCCTGAGAGCGATAGCTAAAGGTTCCAAGGCAATGGCAAAGAGGAGGGGGGAGAGCGGGCAGCCCTGTCTAGTGCCTTTATTGCAGGAGATTTGGGTGGCCGGGGACGAATATAATGCGCGGATAGCCTGAATAAAGGCGGCTGGAAATTTACAACGTGTCATGGTTGCATATAGGTGTGGCCATTCGACTAAGTCGAAGGCCTTTTCCGCGTCCAGGGATAGGATGGTATACCCTAGGGGGGAAATGTCGCCATGGCAGAAATGTAAGGCCGCTATTATCTTCCGGACATTAATCACCGAATGTCTACCGGCAATGAATCCTGTCTGGTCAGGGTGAATGATGTGGGGAAGTACAAGTTTAAGATGATCGGCCAGTATCTTGGCGAACAGCTTGTAATCTATGTTTAGCAAAGATATTGGCCGGTAGGAGCCCGGGAGGGACAGGTCTCTGCCTGGCTTAGTGGGTAACTTAAGGACTGCCGAGTTGAAATGCGGGGGGGGGGGGGGGGTAGGGGTTTTGGCTAGCAATAGGGAGTTGACAACCAGGACAAAGTCGAATTTGTGAGAGAGAAGTCTATAGAACTCACCATTGTAGCCATCAGGGCCCGGGGCCTTATTGGGTTTCAACTGTCTCACTGATGAACGGACTTCCGTAAGAGTGATCGGGGATAGAAGAAGAGAGGCCATATCATCGGAAAGGACAGGGAAAAGCAAAGCTTCCCAGAAGAGAGGGGGGCTGGGGGAGGCCGCAGCGGGAGTGGAAGGGGAGTGTGGCGGTTGAGATGAAGGCGCTGTGTGAGGCGGAGCTGATGAGGGCGGCTGTGAGGTGACTGAAGGGGTAGACGAATATAATTGTGAGAAGTAGGACTGCATGATCTGAGCAATCTGCTTGTTAGTGGAGGTTAGTGTCCCATGTTGTGTGCGAAGGGGGTGGACAATTGCAGGGGAATATGTACCACGGAGCAGGTTGGAGAGCAAAAGGCCAGACTTGTTCCCGAATCTATGAAACCTATAGTGGACAGAGAAGAGGTACCTATCGCCCACTTCAGAGATATATTCGTCAAACTGAGTTTTAGTGAGCATGTATGCTTGTTTTGTGGCTGGTGATGGTACCAGCTTGTATGCCTGAAAGGCCGTAGTGAGAGCGTCCTGGAGCGCCAGGTAATGTTTTTAGTATTTCTTGTTGGAAGCTGCCGTGAAAGACATAATTGCCCCTCTGAGAACGGCTTTCGCCGACATCCAGAACAGAAAGGGGTCCGTCGGAAGGTGCTCAGAGTTTGTCGCGCAATAATCATCCCAAGCAGCCTCCAAGTAGGACTTAAAGGTAGAAGAACGACAAAATCTAGATGGGAATTTCCACAACTTAGTCGAATCCCTATCATCGGGAAAGTGGACAGTCATAGAAATTAAGGCATGGTCAGACAGGGAGAGGGGGGCTATAGAGCAGTCAGTAACCTGAGAAAAAAGAGCGTGAGAGATGAAGAAGTAGTCAATGAGGGAGAGAGAGCCATGCGCCGCCGAGAGACAGGTGTATTCCCGTTCTGTTGGGTACAGGGCTAGCCACAGGTCTATAACCTGCAGAGTGGAAGTAAGGAGTGGGATACCCACTTTGGGAAGCAGAGGGGGAGTCCCCCGGGTGTTGGATTTGTCTAGTAGGTGGGAAGAGATCAGGTTAAACTCTCCACCAATAATCAAATTGTCCCCCATAAAAGGAGTCAGCAGGGTAATCAAACGCTGAAAGTATAGCTTAGAGTAGGGGGGGGGGGGATATATACATTTGCCAGAGTGAACCTCTTGCCCAGCATGTCCACAGATACAGCTACATATCTACCCGTATCATCAGTTATGACACGATGAATTTCATAAGCCAAACAGCGTCTTACCAGAATCACTACTCCACGGGCCCTGGAACTGTAGGAGAAAGATGCCAATACAGACCATCCCAACATTCCTAATTTTGCAGTCTCGGGAGGAGTCAAATGAGTTTCCTGGAGGAATGCCACGTCCATTCCAGATTTCTGCAGAAAGATCAAAATTTTCCTACGTTTCGCTGGGGAATTAATCCTTCCAACGTTCCAGGTAGCATAGGGTAGATCAGGCATCCCTCAAGGAAACAGGGAGAAAAAGAAACATTGGTTTAATACTCAGAAAGACATCAGTATAAACTTTCAATGCATGGATGCTAAAGGACATTGTAGAAACTGGCCAGTTCGGATATTGCAAGACAGCGTCCGAGGGAGTTGTAGGGGGAGGGGAGACAGGACAGTGAGGGAGGGAAGGAAAAGACGGGGAGGGGGGTGAGAGCAAAGACAAGAAAAGGCATACAAACGCAAGCATTTGATGCCAAACTTCCGAATAAATGTAAATAACATAACATAGCCAAAGAGATATACATCCGATGAGGAGGGGTATATTCGTTCCCGTTCCTCAACATGCAGCAACATATAACCATGGCCCAGAGATCCCGGCAGCGCGTTGCACAAAGTGATACTGGAATATCATACAGCATATAGAAAATAAGCCATTAAAGTGATAAAGTGTAGAAACACAAACTTATAAATCAATAAACCAACATGAAGACATGAAAATATGAAATTATGAAAATATGCAAGACAGGTAGGCCGCATTGGGATATTTTAGAACATGGGGCACAGTCCCTTATTCTGCAAAATCGGAGATGTCAGCAGCCGTGGCCTGAGACAGCTCCTGGAGGTAGGCCATTGCGTCGGGAGGGGCAGGGCCGGCGCTTCCATTAGGCAGCTTTAGGCAGCTGCCTATGGGCGCCAGGATCTGAAGGGCGGCCCGCTGAGGCTGTCTGGAGGAAAAATTAAGGTCTTCTTCCACATACCCGGAGATGGCAGACTACACTCAGTCTGACGAGTGTGCGCCCGCCCATCTCTTTTCCTATGTGTAGGTCAGGTGGTCGTGTCACTCCCCCCCAAGTACCTGGCGCTCCTCCACTTCCGAGGGCAGGCTGGTCAGCAACTTTCACCGACATCTTCCCTGCATGATGACCGTGCTGATGGATCCCTGCAGCTCTTCGGCCAGCACGGCAGCAGGGGCACCAACAGGAGACCCGCGGATCTATGGTGAGTCAGAGTGTAATTATGGCAGCGCCGGCGTTTCTTCCCTGGAGCCTGGCCTGGCCTGGCTCTGTAGTGTCGGCTTGTATGCAGCAGGGCCAGATTATAGGAAAGACGGGGCGGTCATCCAGGGGACCCCATAATGTGGCAGCAGGAGAATGCATTTCCGCGATTCGCAGGTGGAAAGGGGGCGGGGCCTAATTCCGTGACTTGCCCGCCCACATCAGAGACATGCCCTGATGCCTAGCAAGGCTGGAACAGGTAGTGTGTCTCTCCTCATCCCCCTCTATCTCTCTCCCCCTCTATCTATCT
Source organism: Pseudophryne corroboree (assembly GCF_028390025.1). Lineage (NCBI taxonomy): Eukaryota > Metazoa > Chordata > Amphibia > Anura > Myobatrachidae > Pseudophryne > Pseudophryne corroboree. The sequence continues at coordinate 75,240,211 of NC_086447.1, forward strand.
CCCCCCCCTCTCCCTCTCTCCCCCCTCTCTCCTCTCTCACCCCTCTCTCTCTCCCTCTATCTCTCCCCTCTCTCTCCTCTCTCTCCCCCCTCTATCTCTCTCCCCCTCTATCTCTCTCCCCCCCTCTCTCCTCTCTCACCCCTCTCTCCTCTCTCACCCCTCTCTCTCTCCCTCTAACTCTCCCCTCTCTCTCTCCCTCTATCTTTCCCTCTCTCTCTTCATCTCCCTATCGCTCCCCCTCTCTATCTCCCCCCTCTCCCTCTATCTCTCCGCTCTCTCTCCCCACTCTCCCTCTATCTCTCCGCTCTCTCTCCCACTCTCTCCCCACTCTCCCTCTATCTCTCCGCTCTCTCTCCCACTCTCCCTCTATTTCCCTCTATCACTCTCCCTCTATCTCTCCCCCTCTATCTCTCCCCTCTCTCTATCTATCCCCCCTCTCTCTCTTTCTCCCCCCCTCTCCCTCCCTCTCTCTCCCTCTATCCATATCCCTATCGCTCCCCTCTCGATCTCTCCCTCTCCACTCTCTCCCTCTGTCTCTCCCCTCTCTCTCCCTCTATCTCTCCCCTCTCTCTCCCTCTCTCCATCTCCCTATCGCTCCCCCTCTCTATCTCCCCCCTCTCCCTCTCTCCCTGCTCTCTCCCCACTCTCCCTTTATCTCTCTCTCTCTGTCTCTCCCCTCTCTCCCTCTATGGCTCCCCTCTCTCTCCCTCTATCTCTCAAATCTCTCTCTCCCTCTATCGCTCCGCTCTCTCTCCTGCTCTCTCTCCCTCTATCGCTCCCCTCTCTCTCCCTCTATCGCTCCGCTCTCTCTCCTGCTCTCTCTCCCTCTATCGCTCCCCTCTCTCTCCCTCTATTGCTCCTCCCTCTCTCTCCCTCTATTGCTCCCTCCTCTCTCTCCCTCTATCGCTCCCCCCCTCTCTCTCTCTCCCTCCCCCTCTCTATCTCTCTCTCTATCTCTCTCCATCCATCCTCTATCCATCTCCCCTCTCTCTCCATCTCTCCCCCTCTCTCTCCCTCCCTCCATCTCTCTCTCTCCTTCCCTCTCTCTCTCTTCATCTCTCTCTCCCCCATCTCTCTCTCTCTCCCCCATCTCTCTCTCTCCCTCCACCTCTCTCTCTCTCCTTCCCCCCATCTCCCTCTCTCCCCCATCTCTCTCCCTCCCCCTCTCTCTCTCCCTCCCCCTCTCTCTCTCCCTCCCCCTCTCTCTCATTCCCTCTCTTTCCCTCTCTCTCTCGACAGAAAGAAACTCTTGTTGGGCACTCTTGTCTATGAAAAATGGATTTAGTTAAAACGTAACTTTTATTAGTTTTAATTAGAATAGATATACAATAGCCTCTGAGATAAATTTCACATGGGGCATCACACTAGAAAGACATTTCTAGTGTTGGCGAAAATATCAGGAATAATATTAAGAAATTTAAGTTCAATGATTCAATTCAAAACAGGGCACTGCAACAGGACGCGCTGCTAACTCGACTGCTCTCCACAGCCGCCCACTCTTCCTTCCTTCTATCTGGTCACAGCTGCGGCAGGACCCGCTCACTGCTGTCCACTGTGACTATATGTCACACACAGCAGGTAGCAGCGGCTCTCCACAACCTTACCGTAACTTTGTTCTACCCCTCTCCAGCTCTATTCCTCTCCTCTGACCACACCTCATCCCATCTCTCTACCTCTCCAATCCAAAGTGCTGTCATTGGATCATGTGTCAGCAGTGTCCCTGCACTGAATTTAATTCATTAAATTCATCAGAGACAATCTGACAAACATTTTCTAATAGCAGACATTCTGTATACCCCCGTCTCCTCTCTAGAGTGCCGGCTCTGCGGACACGGTCACTCTGTCATCACTGTGACCCTTTACATTTGACAGAGCCGCAGCTGCCCTACAGATCTCATACACCGTGAGACCTTCTCTTCTATCACCCCTGAGTGTACCCATGCAGGGTTTTATTGATACTGTACATCACTGAATCTAAACTAATCAGTAATATTTTCACTGCTAGCTAACATATATTGTATCCATCTATGCTGCAGACTTATTTTGAACTGTACTTTAATGATTCTGATTTGTTTCTTTCATTACCCTAACACAGCAGTATTGTATCACATTAAGTTTTACATTGACACATTGTTAGCCAGTTCAGCAACACACTATTGTTTGTTACCATACAGAGGGAATCTGTTAGGTCAGTGGTTCTCAAACTCGGTCCTCAGAACCCCACACAGTGCATGTTTTGCAAGTCACCCAGCAGGTGCACAGGTGTATTAATTACTCACTGACACATTGTAAAAGGTCCACAGGTAGAGCTAATTATTTCACTTGCGATTTTGTGAGGAGAACTGCAAAACATGCACTGTGTGGGGTCCTGAGTGTGGCAAATAGGACATTAATTTGTATCCAGCGAAATAAGAATTGTATGTAATGTCTACGTGTATATTGTAATGGAGTCTTTGACACAAAATGGTTTCCAACTTGTCCTTTAAATGAACCCATAGTCACATAGATATGGGAGTAGAGGACACTGATGTATAATGGGAGAGTCAGAGGTTAGTTTATGGCTCTTACCTTATCTAAGAAGCTATAAATGACATTACCACAAGCCAGGCCAGGCCAAGAAACCTGACCTCTTGAAACTTAAAAGGAAGACAGTTGTTGAAAGTGAAACCAAATAAAGTCTGGTTGTTACTGCCCAGGTACCCAGCATTGAGAGAGTTAATGAAAGGGTGGGGGGCCTGCAGCTATGAGGGGGCTATATCTGTCCCTCACACACACACTGTCTTGTTCATTCTCCGAGGGAAGCAGCCAGGAGCTGGGAATGCACCATATATATCTTCCATTGTGAGATCCCTCCACACAGAAAGCTAACTGAGGTTGAGTAAGTTAGGCTTCTGAAATTATTCTCTGTTTGTTTATTGAGACTGCTAGTAACCTGTATATCTTTTCTAAACTCCTTATATTCTTTGTAATCTTTTTACCATTGTAAACCCGAAGATATTTCTTGATTATAATAAACATATAATTAGATCTGACTGCTGTGTTCTTGAACCCAAGTCAAGCCAAGTGAAGTACGTTACCTATGGTTTTCATGAGATATTGAGATTGGTGATCACAGGTGAAGCTAAAGACACCTGCAACGTCCGCAATACGTTGAAAAGTCTTTGCTGGTGGCAGCGGAGATTCGCACGGCGCTGGCGCAACTCTCGGATTGGTGTATCCGGAGAGTGAGGCGGCCGGGGTCCGTGACACTGAGGACCGAGTTTGAGAACCTGTGTGTTAGGTTATTGAGATGGACTGCATGCATGTGTTACTAATTTATTGTGTGTGTGTGTGTGTGTGTGTGTGTGTGTGTGTGTGTGTGTGTGTGTGTGTGTGTGTGTGTGTGTGTGTGTGTGTAAATAGCTTCGGCCTAATATAGTGTCAGTCTGACCTATAGTTGATGAAACTCCTTATATCGAAGCATCTGGCTTTTTATTATCTATATTTCAGGTTCTGGACAATTTTATAACAGTATCAGACTGTCATTATATTTATATAGGACTGCCTATATGTTTTGAATTGAGTCATTGAACTCCAATTTCTTAATATTATTCCTGATATTTTCGCCAACCCTAGAAATTTCTTTCTTGTGTTATGCCCGATGTGAAATTTATCTGAGAGCTATTATATATCTATTCTAATTCTAACTAATAAAAGTTAAGTTTTAACTAATTCCATTTTTTCATAGACAAGAGTGCCCAACAAGAGCGTTTCTTTCAGTCTTTTTTCTGTTAATACTATATTTATTCTCTGGGCGCACCTCCACCTGCTATATGAAATATACGCTAGATACTTGATGTCTTTTTGATGTGGACTGTTCTTTGACCCCTCTTTAACTACTTTGACTTAAATTGCTGTGCTCGTTGACTGTTTCCCAAAACCTCCCCTCTCCTTAGTTGACACCCTCTCTCTCCCTGATACCCACCCTCTCTCTCTCTCTCTCTCTCTCTCTCTCTCTCTCTCTCTCCCTGACACCCTCTTTTACTATCTCACTGTTCTCTTTCTCCCTGATACAGTCTCTCTCACTCATCCCCCACTCTCTCTCCCTTGCTCCCCCCTCTTTTTCTCTATCTCTCTCTCCTCCCCGTTCTGTCTTACAACCACTCCTCACACACCATGACTCACGACTCACCCCTCTCACCTTTCCTAGATGGAAAGATGGTATTGGGAGGGGAGGGAAGGGGAGGGGGGGCAGTAGGCAGAAGTTTTGCCTAGGGTGTTGAGAAACCTTGCACCGGCCCTGGGGAGGGGTGGAGTAGTCCTTAAAGGAAGTCCCATCATAAATGCGGAGCCTGGCCGGGTACAGTAGACCAAATTTGCGCCTTCAGCTACTAGTCGGGAGCAGACAGGGGAGAAGGCTTTCCTAGCCCGTGACAGCTCAGCGGAATAATCTTGAAAAATATGCAGCTTATGACCTTCCAACGACAAAGCTTTAGCCTTCCGGGAGGCCGACCATATTTCCATCTTGTGTAGGTAATGCAAGCAGCGGAACAGGGTGACTCAGGGCCTCGGCCTGTTAGGGGTCGGTGTCGGGCCCACCCTGTGGACCCTCTCTATAACCATATCCTGGCAAACCGCCTCTATGCCTAAGAGTGAGGGTAGAGTGTTGCGGACAAAATGGGCTAAAGCAGGCCCCTTAATAGATTCAGGGAGGCCCACCAGCCTAATATTATTATGATGCGATCTGTTCTCAATGTCATCGATCTTGTTCCACAGCTGATAGGAATCATTAGTGAGGCGCTTCACAGTGTGCTGCAGGTCTCCTATGTCATGGGAGGCTATACTGAGCTGTTGTTCTGTAGTAGAAACCCTGTGGGTCAGATGCTACAGCTGGCTGGTGAAATCAGCCACTGCCTTGGACAGTAGGGGAGTCATAGTGGCTGTAATGGCCGCCACCACCTCAGAATAAGTCACTGGGGCATCGCAGCCCACACTCACATGTCCCCCAGATGCAGGTCCCTCGGCCGCGGCTTTCTTGTGCAGGGGGGGTGCGCTCTCCACAGCGGAGTCTGCCTGCATAGTCCTCGCAGCGCGCCGCTTCTCCTGGCGCGGAGGCTGTGGCTGCTGCTGCTGGTGGTTCAGTTGGGTCCGCGGCGCCAGCTGCGCTAAAAAGCGATCCATGCCTGCGGCGGGTTGTGTAGAGGCACTCCGGGGGTGTTCCGGGCGCAAAACGAGGCTGTAGAAGCCTAGTAAAAGGTGTCTGAAGAGGAGCGGGGGACGGAGCTCAGAACGGAGCTCAGCTCTCCATGCAGTCAGAACCGGAAGTCAGCTCCTCCTTATTAACTTGTAAAGCAGTGTTGAACACAGTGACTATACAATGAGGTCCTTTGTAATGATGTCTCAGTGTGTGAGATCCCCTTATTATTATCATCAGATATAGCAGGACTCCAAACGGTGACTACAGAATGATATGCTTGGTGATCCCATCTGTATGCTGGATATCACCTCGACATTATCTTATGTACCTTTGACTGTAGGAGGAGGTGCTTGATAATCATATCTGTGTGTAAGACATTCACCTCCTCATACCCTTGTAGAGCAGTGCTCCTTCTCAGAAACTGTAGGAGGAGTTGCTCAGTGATTGCGTGCATTCTCATCAAGCATCAATGAAAAGCAGCAATTGCTAACTTTTTTCTTCTTCTGGTTTTAAGAACATTTTCAACACTATGGGTTACATTTACTAAGTAGTGTATGTTTTGAATTTAAAATCATTGCTGTTTTAAATTGTGAGGTCGATCCCAACTTTACAAGAAGTGATTTCTAAATGCCACAGCTTTGTAAATCTAACCATAGGTATACTAGCAAAATGTACAGTGGCGGACCTACATTTTTGGGACCCTGTAGCTTGAATTGTTATGGGGGCCCCTTTGCAACCAGTTACAATAGGACTAACTCCAAAAAGTTCCATAGGGCCTTGCTGCCCTTGCAAGGACCTTGAGGCCCAAATGGCGGAGAATGGGTTGGTGGGATGAAGTCCTTGAAAATGGGCCAACTTCTTCCCACCAGCAATGAGGTCTGGGAAACTGCTGTTATCTTCTTCTATAGGGTTGTTCATTGGCAGATCATCACAATTTTTCTGCATAGAAAGGTTGGGTATTTAGCATGGTGAGAGAGTCTGCGGGGGCAGATGTGATGGGATGAGAGAGTCTGTGGGGGCAGATGTGATGGGTTAAAGGAGTCTGCGGGGGCAGATGTGGTGGGTGACACAGTGAGAGTCTGTGGGGACATGTGTGGTGGGTGACAGGGTGAGAGAGTCTGTAGGGACAGGTGTGGTGGGTGACAGGGTGAGAGTCTATTGGGCAGGTCTGGTTACAGTACCACCCCTGGCATCTTTCATGTCTACCTCTCACAGCACTCCCCCCTTCAGTTATCACCTTACAGGCACTCCCCTTTTTAATAATCACCTCACAGAACCCCCACTTCATTAAAAACTTCCCAGCACTCTCTTTCACCCCCTCTCTTCAATAACCACCTGACAGCACACGCCGCTCAGCACCAGCAAAATTATCTTATTAGATGCCTCCTTGTCCTGAGCTCCTTCTCACCTTTCATTGGTCCCAGCGCTCAGAACTTCTAAGTCGGGCAGTTGTGACATTGGTGCTTTTGCAAATTATCCTAACAATACAACATACAGTATCAGTCTGCCACCACCAAGTGCATTCTGTGAAATAACGCTTCCCACAGCAGCCCCTTCAGTTTTGCTCATTGTATATACACTCTACAAATCAGTAGCATGTGCCTCTCAAGGCCGTAGGTCTAAGATCACGGAAAATCAGAACTAGAAATTAGGATTTAATTTCAAGAATAACTTCAGAGTTTACAGTTACAAAAAAGGATTACCAAGAGTAGATGATCATTTTAAAAGTACACACAGATTTCAGACAATTTCAGAGAAAATAAAAAAAGGATAAAAACAAACCCAGAGTCCCAATATCGTGTAAGTTGAGAACTCTTATTTTGAAGGAGTCACGTTAGAATTGAACGATATATAACCAATCACTCAGGACTCTCGATAGCCAATGCACACATGAAGCAAATGTTCAGCCTTTATCCATCAGTCCTGCTGTTTTAACCCCCACCCTTGTGGATTTTTAACCCCTCAAAACCAAAATTGATTGTTTGTGCCTAGGTATCTAAAGGTCCTTCGTGTTTTGGGTTTTCCTGGTGAAACAAGCAGGGGCCTATTAATTATTTGCTTCATTCTGTTTGAAGTCTAATAGGCCCTACACACATGCCGATTTTTTTGAAAGATATGAATGATCTCGTTCATAAATGAATGAGAACTCATTCATATCTTTCAGTGTGGAGACTCCAGCGATGAACGATGCGCGTCCCCGCGCTCGTTCATCGCTGGTCTCCCGTCGGCTGTGCATGCAGGCCAATATGGACGATCTCGTCCATATTTGCCTGCACTTCAATGCAGCCGCGTGACGGGGGAAGTGAAGAAACTTCACTCCCCCCGTCACTGCCCCCCCCCCGCCGCCGGGTCGCTCGTAGGCCGTATCGGCCGTCGGGCACCTCGGCGGCCATCGGGAAATGTGTAGGGCCCCTTTAAGATCTGGGACTTGTCCATATTGGGCATATGTATGGTCTTAATAAAAAAAGAAATTCCCTGGCCAAATACCTTCCTGAGCAATTCCCGTCACCTTCCTTCAAAAGATTTCAACACCTCTTTGATTTGGCAGGGAGAGAGGACCAGCTACACAGGCCCTCCTGCACAGCATGGAAACATAAATTTCCTTTTTACAATACAAATGCCCCCTGACTCAGTTCATACATTTTTACAAATACCATTTTGCACACAGATACAACATGAAATTTGAATAATACAATATTTTGGGATCAGATAACGTTATGGGCCCTCTCAGCCTCCCCGATTCCTGGGAATGTCACAAAGAGAAGTTCTGAAGGCTGTCGGGAATTGTAGTTTAAAATGGATACACGTTTCATGCTATTTACAGAAAGCAAATCACAGAGCTAGACTACAAATGCCAGCAGCTCCCGCAGTACTAAGCAATGCACAGCCTGGTTGTCATGGTGTTACGGGTGACAAGCTATAACCATACAGTACATAAAAACAAGAGGGAAATATCTGATTTTTGGTGTTAAAATGCACAAGCAAGATGAGTGATGATTCAATCACTAAAATAACCAAATTTTACTAACAAACTTAAAAAATTCCATAGATTTTGTTGAAAAATTCACTCATTAAAAAAAAAGTGGTTTCAGCGCCCCTCTGGGATTAGGGGCCCTGAAACTTAAGTTTCATTAGTTTCAAAGTAGATCTGCCTTTGCCCATGTGCAGTATATAAATTGTATAGTGGTATTAGAACTAGAGATAAGCGCCGGAAATTTTTCGGGTTTTGTGTTTTGGTTTTGGGTTCGGTTCCGCGGCCGTGTTTTGGGTTCGACCGCGTTTTGGCAAAACCTCACCGAATTTTTTTTGTCGGATTCGGGTGTGTTTTGGATTCGGGTGTTTTTTTAAAAAAACCCTAAAAAACAGCTTAAATCATAGAATTTGGGGGTCATTTTGATCCCAAAGTATTATTAACCTCAAAAACCATAATTTACACTCATTTTCAGTCTATTCTGAATACCTCACACCTCACAATATTATTTTTAGTCCTAAAATTTGCACCTAGGTCGCTGGATGACTAAGCTAAGCGACCCTAGTGGCCGACACAAACACCGGGCCCATCTAGGAGTGTCACTGCAGTGTCACGCAGGATGTCCCTTCCAAAAAACCCTCCCCAAACAGCACATGACGCAAAGAAAAAAAGAGGCGCAATGAGGTAGCTGTGTGAGTAAGATAAGCGACCCTAGTGGCCGTCACAAACACCGGGCCCATCTAGGAGTGTCACTGCAGTGTCACGCAGGATGTCCCTTCCAAAAAACCCTCCCCAAACAGCACATGACGCAAAGAAAAAAAGAGGCGCAATGAGGTAGCTGTGTGAGTAAGATAAGCGACCCTAGTGGCCGACACAAACACCGGGCCCATCTAGGAGTGTCACTGCAGTGTCACGCAGGATGTCCCTTCCAAAAAACCCTCCCCAAACAGCACATGACGCAAAGAAAAAAAGAGGCGCAATGAGGTAGCTGTGTGAGTAAGATAAGCGACCCTAGTGGCCGACACAAACACCGGGCCCATCTAGGAGTGTCACTGCAGTGTCACGCAGGATGTCCCTTCCAAAAAACCCTCCCCAAACAGCACATGACGCAAAGAAAAAAAAGAGGCGCAATGAGGTAGCTGTGTGAGTAAGATAAGCGACCCTAGTGGCCGACACAAACACCGGGCCCATCTAGGAGTGGCACTGCAGTGTCACGCAGGATGTCCCTTCCAAAAAACCCTCCCCAAACAGCACATGACGCAAAGAAAAAAAGAGGCGCAATGAGGTAGCTGTGTGAGTAAGATAAGCGACCCTAGTGGCCGACACAAACACCGGGCCCATCTAGGAGTGTCACTGCAGTGTCACGCAGGATGTCCCTTCCAAAAAACCCTCCCCAAACAGCACATGACGCAAAGAAAAAAAGAGGCGCAATGAGGTAGCTGTGTGAGTAAGATAAGCGACCCTAGTGGCCGACACAAACACCGGGCCCATCTAGGAGTGGCACTGCAGTGTCACGCAGGATGTCCCTTCCAAAAAACCCTCCCCAAACAGCACATGACGCAAAGAAAAATTAAAGAAAAAAGAGGTGCAAGATGGAATTGTCCTTGGGCCCTCCCACCCACCCTTATGTTGTATAAACAGGACATGCACACTTTAACCAACCCATCATTTCAGTGACAGGGTCTGCCACACGACTGTGACTGAAATGACGGGTTGGTTTGGACCCCCCCCAAAAAAGAAGCAATTAATCTCTCCTTGCACAAACTGGCTCTACAGAGGCAAGATGTCCACCTCATCATCATCCTCCGATCTATCACCGTGTACATCCCCCTCCTCACAGATTATCAATTCGTCCCCACTGGAATCCACCATCTCAGCTCCCTGTGTACTTTGTGGAGGCAATTGCTGCTGGTCAATGTCTCCACGGAGGAATTGATTATAATTCATTTTAATGAACATCATCTTCTCCACATTTTCTGGATGTAACCTCGTACGCCGATTGGTGAGCGGCGGCACTAAACACTCTTTCGGAGTACACACTTGTGGGAGGGCAACTTAGGTAGAATAAAGCCAGTTTGTGCAAGGGCCTCCAAATTGCCTCTTTTTCCTGCCATTATAAGTACGGACTGTGTGACGTGCCTACTTGGATGCGGTCACTCATATAATCCTCCACCATTCTTTCAATGTTGAGAGAATCATATGCAGTGACAGTAGACGACATGTCCGTAATCGTTGTCAGGTCCTTCAGTCCGGACCAGATGTCAGCATCAGCAGTCGCTCCAGACTGCCCTGCATCACCGCCAGCGGGTGGGCTCGGAATTCTGAGCCTTTTCCTCGCACCCCCAGTTGCGGGAGAATGTGAAGGAGGAGATGTTGACAGGTCGCGTTCCGCTTGACTTGACAATTTTCTCACCAGCAGGTCTTTCAACCCCAGCAGACTTGTGTCTGCCGGAAAGAGAGATCCAAGGTAGGCTTTAAATCTAGGATCGATCACGGTGGCCAAAATGTAGTGCTCTGATTTCAACAGATTGACCACCCGTGAATCCTTGTTAAGCGAATTAAGGGCTCCATCCACAAGTCCCACATGCCTAGCGAAATCGCTCATTGTTAGCTCCTCCTTCAATGTCTCCAGCTTCTTCTGCAAAAGCCTGATGAGGGGAATGACCTGACTCAGGCTGACAGTGTCTGAACTGACTTCACGTGTGGCAAGTTCAAAGGGCATCAGAACCTTGCACAACGTTGAAATCATTCTCCACTGCGCTTGAGACAGGTGCATTCCACCTCCTATATCGTGCTCAATTGTATAGGCTTGAATGGCCTTTTGCTGCTCCTCCAACCTCTGAAGCATATAGAGGGTTGAATTCCACCTCGTTACCACTTCTTGCTTCAGATGATGGCAGGGCAGGTTCAGTAGTTTTTGGTGGTGCTCCAGTCTTCTGTACGTGGTGCCTGTACGCCGAAAGTGTCCCGCAATTCTTCTGGCCACCGACAGCATCTCTTGTACGCCCCTGTCGTTTTTTAAATAATTCTGCACCACCAAATTCAAGGTATGTGCAAAACATGGGACGTGCTGGAATTTGCCCAGATTTAATGCACACGCAATATTGCTGGCGTTGTCCGATGCCACAAATCCACAGGAGAGTCCAATTGGGGTAAGCCATTCTGCGATGATCTTCCTCAGTTGCCGTAAGAGGTTTTCAGCTGTGTGCGTATTCTGGAAACCGGTGATACAAAGCGTAGCCTGCCTAGGAAAGAGTTGGCGTTTGCGAGATGCTGCTACTGGTGGTGCCGCCGCTGCTGTTCTTGCGGCGGGAGTCCATACATCTACCCAGTGGGCTATCACAGTCATATAGTCCTGACCCTGCCCTGCTCCACTTGTCCACATGTCCGTGGTTAAGTGGACATTGGGTACAGCTGCATTTTTTAGGACACTGGTGACTCTTTTTCTGAGGTCTGTGTACATTTTCGGTATCGCCTGCCTAGAGAAATGGAACCTAGATGGTATTTGGTACCGGGGACACAGTACCTCCAACAAGTCTCTAGTTGGCTCTGCAGTAATGATGGATACCGGAACCACGTTTCTCACCACCCAGGATGCCAAGGCCTCAGTTATCCGCTTTGCAGTAGGATGACTGCTGTGATATTTCATCTTCCTCGCAAAGGACTGTTGGACAGTCAATTGCTTGGTGGAAGTAGTAAAAGTGGTCTTACGACTTCCCCTCTGGGATGACCATCGACTCCCAGCAGCAACAACAGCAGCGCCAGCAGCAGTAGGCGTTACACGCAAGGATGCATCGGAGGAATCCCAGGCAGGAGAGGAATCGTCAGAATTGCCAGTGACATGGCCTGCAGGACTATTGGCATTCCTGGGGAAGGAGGAAATTGACACTGAGGGAGTTGGTGGGGTGGTTTGCGTGAGCTTGGTTACAAGAGGAAGGGATTTACTGGTCAGTGGACTGCTTCCGCTGTCACCCAAAGTTTTTGAACTTGTCACTGACTTATTATGAATGCGCTGCAGGTGACGTATAAGGGAGGATGTTCCGAGGTGGTTAACGTCCTTACCCCTACTTATTACAGCTTGACAAAGGCAACACACGGCTTGACACCTGTTGTCCGCATTTCTGTTGAAATACTTCCACACCGAAGAGCTGATTTTTTTGGTATTTTCACCAGGCATGTCAGTGGCCATATTCCTCCCACGGACAACAGGTGTCTCCCCGGGTGCCTGACTTAAACAAACCACCTCACCATCAGAATCCTCCTGGTCAATTTCCTCCCCAGCGCCAGCAACACCCATATCCTCCTCATCCTGGTGTACTTCAACACTGACATCTTCAATCTGACTATCAGGAACTGGACTGCGGGTGCTCCTTCCAGCACTTGCAGGGGGCGTGCAAATGGTGGAAGGCGCATGCTCTTCACGTCCAGTGTTGGGAAGGTCAGGCATCGCAACCGACACAATTGGACTCTCCTTGTGGATTTGGGATTTCGAAGAACGCACAGTTCTTTGCGGTGCTTTTGCCAGCTTGAGTCTTTTCAGTTTTCTAGCGAGAGGCTGAGTGCTTCCATCCTCATGTGAAGCTGAACCACTAGCCATGAACATAGGCCAGGGCCTCAGCCGTTCCTTGCCACTCCGTGTGGTAAATGGCATATTGGCAAGTTTACGCTTCTCCTCCGACAATTTTATTTTAGGTTTTGGAGTCCTTTTTTTACTGATATTTGGTGTTTTGGATTTGACATGCTCTGTACTATGACATTGGGCATCGGCCTTGGCAGACGACGTTGCTGGCATTTCATCGTCTCGGCCATGACTAGTGGCAGCAGCTTCAGCACGAGGTGGAAGTGGATCTTGATCTTTCCCTAATTTTGGAACCTCAACATTTTTGTTCTCCATATTTTAATAGGCACAACTAAAAGGCACCTCAGGTAAACAATGGAGATGGATGGATACTAGTATACTTATGGATGGACTGCCGAGTGCCGACACAGAGGTAGCTACAGCCGTGGACTAACGTACTGTGTCTGCTGCTAATATAGACTGGATGATTGATAATGAGATGAAATCAATATATATATATGTATGTATATATAATATCACTAGTACTGCAGCCGGACAGGTAGATAATATATTTATTAGGTAATGATGACTGATGACGGACCTGCTGGACACTGTCAGCTCAGCAGCACCGCAGACTGCTACAGTAAGCTACTATACTCTATAGTAGTATGTACAAAGAAGAAAGAAAAAAAAAAAACCACGGGTAGGTGGTATACAATTATGGATTGACTGCCGAGTGCCGACACAGAGGTAGCTACAGCCGTGGACTAACGTACTGTGTCTGCTGCTAATATAGACTGGATGATTGATAATGAGATGAAATCAATATATATATGTATGTATATATAATATCACTAGTACTGCAGCCGGACAGGTAGATAATATATTTATTAGGTAATGATGACTGATGACGGACCAGCTGGACACTGTCAGCTCAGCAGCACCGCAGACTGCTACAGTAAGCTACTATACTATAGTAGTATGTACAAAGAAGAAAAAAAAAAAAAAACCACGGGTAGGTGGTATACAATTATGGATGGACTGCTGAGTGCCGACACAGAGGTAGCTACAGCCGTGGACTAACGTACTGTGTCTGCTGCTAATATAGACTGGATGATTGATAATGAGATGAAATCAATATATATATGTATGTATAATATAATATCACTAGTACTGCAGCCGGACAGGTAGATAATATATTTATTAGGTAATGATGACTGATGACGGACCTGCTGGACACTGTCAGCTCAGCAGCACCGCAGACTGCTACAGTAAGCTACTATACTATAGTAGTATGTACAAAGAAGAACGGAAAAAAAAAACCACGGGTAGGTGGTATACAATTATGGATGGACTGCTGAGCGCCGACACAGAGGTAGCTACAGCCGTGGACTAACGTACTGTGTCTGCTGCTAATATAGACTGGATGATTGATAATGAGATGAAATCAATATATATATGTATGTATATATAATATCACTAGTACTGCAGCCGGACAGGTAGATAATATATTTATTAGGTAATGATGACTGATGACGGACCTGCTGGACACTGTCAGCTCAGCAGCACCGCAGACTGCTACAGTAAGCTACTATACTCTATAGTAGTATGTACAAAGAAGAAAGAAAAAAAAAAAACCACGGGTAGGTGGTATACAATTATGGATGGACTGCCGAGTGCCGACACAGAGGTAGCTACAGCCGTGGACTAACGTACTGTGTCTGCTGCTAATATAGAGTCTAGACTGGATGATAAATTATTGATAATGAGATGAAATCAATATAATATCACTAGTACTGCAGCCGGACAGGTACTATATATATTTATTATGTAATGACTGATGACGGACCTGCTGGACACTGTCAGGTCAGCACAGCACCGCAGACTGCTACAGTAAGCTACTATAGTAGTATGTATAAAGAAGAATGAAAAAAAAAAAACCACGGGTAGGTGGTATACAATATGATATATATATATATATATTATATACAATTATATATATATATATATATATTAAACTGGTGGTGATTGATTATTAAACTGGTGGTCACTTCAGGACAGGTCACGTTGCAACTTGCAACTAGTACTCCGAGGCCTAAGCAGACAATCACAAAATATATTATTATACTGGTGGTCAGTGTGGTCACAACAATGGCAGTGTGGCACTGACTCTGGCAGCAAAAGTGTGCACTGTACGTTATATGTACTCCTGAGTCCTGCTCTCAGACTCTAACTGCTCCCCACTGTCAGTGTCTCCCCCACAAGTCAGATAATACACTTACAGTCACACTATCTAATCTATAAATATCACTTCAGCAAGTAGTATAGTAGTATACAGTAGTACTCCTCCTAATAATGCTCCCCGAAAATACTGTGTCTCTCTCTTCTCTAAACGGAGAGGACGCCAGCCACGTCCTCTCCCTATGACTCTCAATGCACGTGTGAAAATGGCGGCGACGCACGGCTCCTTATATAGAATCCGAGTCTCGCGATAGAATCCGAGCCTCGCGAGAATCCGACAGCGTGATGATGACGTTCGGGCGCGCTCGGGTTAGCCGAGCAAGGCGGGAAGATTCGAGCCTGCTCGGACCCGTGTAAAAAACCTGAAGTTCGGGCGGGTTCGGATTCAGAGGAACCGAACCCGCTCATCTCTAATTAGAACCAGGGCTTACAGCTAAGTGTCTCCTCTGATTTTGTTATAGTCAACCCACAAATAATCTACTTTTCTGTTGCAAACCTGGGAAACATGGTTAAGTTTGCAAAGAAAACAACCTATAAAAGTGCACCAGAGGTAATAATCCTTCACTATAAAGTGATTAATCTGTTTAAGAGCTATTTTCGTAAACTTGCTTAACTTTTAATAGCTGGACTGGCAGGCTTGCAATTATTATTTAACTGTGACAAAAGTGCATCCAAAAATATCAACAGGTCAACAAGAGGTTTAAATATTCTCCCAGTGTTACAAAGCAACTGATTATCACTGGGAGAACAGCGGAGAGAAGACTCTACCAGCTCCCTGTGTACCCACTCACAGTAAGAAACCTAAATCTTTGCATAAGAAATTACAACTTTTTCTATGAAACTATAAGGTAAATACTGATTTTAAGACATTTCAATGTAAACATTATTAATATAAAACAACAATATAATTTGGCTGCCATAATTTAATTTATCTAAAATAACTACAGGTTGAGTATCCCATATCCAAATATTCTGAAATACAGAATTTTTTGAGTAAGAGTTAGATAGCGAAATCTTTGTTTTCTGATGGCTCAATGTACACAAACTTTGTTTACTACACAAAGTTATTAAAAATATTGGCTAAAATGACCTTCAGGCTGTGTGTATAAGGTGTATATGAAACATAAATTCATTCTGTGCTTAGACTTAGGTCCCATCGCCATGATATCTCATTATGGTATGCAATTATTCCAAAATACGGAAAAATACGATATCCAAAATACTTCTGGTCTCAAGCATTTTGGATAAGGGATACTCAACCTGTATCACCATTATGAATGTCAAGTTTGTAAATGGCAACATTGTTACTACAGGCCTAATAAATTGACACAGTATTACTCCAAACATACCGTATACCTGTTGGATTTTAACAGAACATCTAACAAGATCTGTTGGATCCAACAAAACCTTACTGTGGCTATAGGAACCACGAAACGTTCGCTTATATTAAGTATCCACATAGCACACAGATACTATAAGGTTCCAATTGACTTATTTCGTCGCCCGTGACACCAAATCCTTGACATACTGTAACAATTCAGGAGACATTAATAAGTCAGATATTACATCAAAGCATTTATTGAGGATTAAAATAATGTGCAATGGAATGCAAAGGTGGAGGGGCAGCTAGATAATGTTGTGGACACAAACTGAAGCTGCACACTGACAGACTGCAAGTCGTGACTCACGGTCTACTTGGCTTTGCCTTAGATACCAATGCTCAGAAGTCCAACTTGTGTCACCCTTGTTGCCCTCCCACTATGCAGGGCTGTCTACTGTATGTCCATCATAACTGATACAGCTTTAATGACCTGTCTTACTGTAGTGTCATGCAATGCACCTGGCTGCAGTGCTACTATCTGACGCACCAATTGACAAGGGGATAAACCAGCTCTGTGAGGATGGTAGGGAGGGATAGACTTGGACAATTCCACTCAAAGAAATTGGATGCCTCAGAGAATGTCTGGGGTGTAACCCTTGCTCCCCAGTCCATCCTTTGTCAAGTAATGCGAGGTGCATATATGGCCTTCCACATAAGAGCGCTTTGTGCACAGGAAACAGGAGAAGGGGAGTCTGTGGGCTGAAGCCCGATCCTTTAGGCGTCCCACTGGTCTCCTTTTCTGCCTAATCATGAATTCTGTAACATTCATGAGGACAAATGGTAAATTGAGTAGAATGACATTCCATAAGCTAGGTCCATTCCAGTTTAGCCTTTTGCCAGTCTTGCTGGTCCCACTGAGCAGAACCATAACAGGGCAAAAGACAGGTCTTCATAGACCACAGTTTATACTGTTTTTGGTTAAAAAGTTCTTTCTTTCCCTATATAAAACCTATACTTTGTCTTCCGTCTATAGATTTTACAGAATACATGATCGCCATGGACCCCGTCACAATTCTTCTGTCTGTTGTTGTCATCCTATGTTTGGCCAATGTTTTTAACAATCGGAAGCAAGAGAAGTACAAGAATTTCCCCCCAGGACCAACAACCTTACCCCTCATTGGGAGTTTGCACCTGATCGACAAGGACAAACCTCATAACACATTTATAAAGGTAATACTCTACTTCTAATTAATTACTAATAAATCAAAGGGTTTTAACATAGTATCTAAGGTTGAAAAAAGACAATTGTCCATCGAGTTCAACCTATTTGTGGTCTCTATGCATGATTATTTTGTATAAAATTTTGACTGAAGTTAATGACTGCCGTTACGTTTTACCCCTCTTTTTTATAATAACCATAGTGCGTGACTATGCCCCGTAACCCTGGATATCCTTATCCATTAGGAATTTATCTATCCCATTCTTAAAGGTGTTGACTGAGTCGGCCATTACAACTCCCTCAGGCAGGGAATTCCAAACACGTATCGTCCTTACCGTAAAAAAGCCTTTATGCCGTATTGTGCGGAATCTCCTCTCCTCTAACCTGAGCGAGTGTCCACGAGTTCTCTGTGTTGATCTAACCAAAAACAGGTCCTGCGCAAGATCTGTGTATTGTCCCCTTATATATTTGTAAATGTTGCTCATGTCCCCTCTTAATCTCCTCTTTTCCAAGGGTTTTCTCTACTAATAAAGAAATTGACATATCCCCTCCTTTCCCTGCAATAGTATGGTCTATTCAGTAAGGTCCTGACACTCACCTATAGCTGGGATCTCTGATATTATATGGAGCTGAGAGATCTGCATCAAAATACTATCATAGCAAAACCAAATTAAAATTAAAGGATATTTCTCCCATTTATTGAATATAGTCGCACAGTAATTTAGTTTACACAGTATCTAGGTGCAAAATCTGTAAAAGATAGAAATCAGAGGGATCCGTTCAGGATCCCGGCAGTCGGGATCCCGATCAAGTGACTGCCGGGATGTCAGAGAGGTAAGCCGTGGGGAAACCTACATTCATTATGTCACTTTATCTATGCAGATAGAAGCTAATTGCTGAATTACATTTTTTATTTTCTTAATAATATTAGTAAAGAACGCCTTGTGAATTTAGATTAATTGGATTAAAGAGTAAGGGGTCAATTTACTAAAGGTCGATTTTTAGATTGATTTTTAAAATTGACTTCAATCTATGAGTATCAGAGGGATTTTTGACCAAATTTTGATCATCCGTCGGATTTCAACTGCAATAGAAAATGCAGGTGGAAATGCCGCCAGTTTTGATCTGTACTCTAGGTTCAAATCCAGCTTCAAACAGAGGCTACAGTGAGACAAGGTGACAAACAGTAGCATTGCACAGATCATTGATCTGTCCAGTGCTTATTAGGGTTAAAAGTAAAGAGAGTTAAAAACCAAAAAACTCAGCATGATGCCCTCATTAAATCCATAACAAGCCCTTGACCTCTTAACATGGTCTGGTGATGGAAAATTGTGGGAAAGACCTGCGTGGGGTCCCCCTGTTTTCACATTCACCAGTAGCAGACTAAACCAACTGGGAGGCTTACGTCATAACACAAACATTATGAGACAAACATCATGGGGTTCCCCTGCCATCATGTGAAACCACCCCCAAACTGGTCTGCCCAGGTCCAGAATCCTTGGGAAGCAGGGACCCCCCAAAAAACAGGGGTGCCCCCTCCTGTGGAAGTCCCCAGGCCTGGGCTGAAAGTCTGGGGCTATTCCCTGCATCTCTACTTGTGATGGATGCAGGATTAATGGTGTAAAAATTTGGGTTGTGCGCCAGCCCAAATCATGGATTTTGGGTTTTGATTTTGGATCTGTGTCTCCTCCATGTTTTGGATCTGTATTGGTTTTTCTAAAACCGCCCTTGTGGGTTTTGATTTTGGTTGTGGATCTTTATTTTTTTTTTAGAAAAATCATAAAAACCGTTAAAATTACAGAATTTTGAGCTGTTTTTGTTCCTACAGTATTATTAACCGCATTAAAATTCATTTCCACCAACATAGGCCAAAGCCTGGCTGGCTAAAGTAACCAACAGAGCAGCGGCACAAACACACGGCAGTTCTATCTGTTAAAAAATGGTTTACAAATTAGTAATGTATTAGCAATAACCAATCAAACAACTCACAAGTACTATCAATAGGAAACAATCCAATACAGAAATTTCCTGAGAATCGTGTGTACAGTATCATTGCTCTAAAGTAGTTACCAAACAGCAAAGTAAAAAACCCCAGAAGCTATGTTTAAAATAGCAACAGCAGATATTGATGCCCCCTACACAGGTGCACATGCCCCCATCACATGCCTGTTCTCAGTGCCCAGTCTGTACCTCCCTCCTGGGGGCCCTGGGTCACTGATGACTGGCACTCTGTGCCCATGTAAAGCGCTGATCAATCAGCCATTTTGTTGAGCAGCTCCCCAAATTCTCCCCAATCACAAAAAACAGCATTCTGTACCTGCATAGTACAGTGCGGGGACACACATTTAAATATTGCCAAGGTTACAGGGCAGGTCCGATGAAGTGTAGGTGGAATACATTGCAGGTTGTATATAGTGCAGGTCGGATACAGTGCAGGTTACAGTGTGGGTTGGATATAGTGTGGGTCAGATACAGTGCAGGTTACAGTGTGGTTTGGGTATAGTGTGGGTCAGATACAGTGCAGGTTACAGTGTGGGTTGGATATAGTGTGGGTCAGATACAGTGCAGGTTACAGTGTGGGTTGGGTATAGTGTGGGTCAGATACAGTGCAGGTTACAGTGTGGGTTGGATACAGTGTGGGTCAGATACAGTGCAGGTTACAGTGTGGGTTGGATATAGTGTGGGTCAGATACAGTGCAGGTTACAGTGTGGGTTGGATATAGTGTGGGTCAGATACAGTGCAGGTTACAGTGTGGGTTGGATATAGTGTGGGTCAGATACAGTGCAGGTTACAGTGTGGGTTGGATATAGTGTGGGTCAGATACAGTGCAGGTTACAGTGTGGGTTGGGTATAGTGTGGGTCAGATACAGTGCAGGTTACAGTGTGGGTTGGGTATAGTGTGGGTCAGATACAGTGCAGGTTACAGTGTGGGTTGGATACAGTGTGGGTCAGATACAGTGCAGGTTACAGTGTGGGTTGGATATAGTGTGGGTCAGATACAGTGCAGGTAACAGTGTGCGTTGGGTATAGTGTGGGTCAGATACAGTGCAGGTTACAGTGTGGGTTTGATACAGTGTGGGTCAGATACAGTGCAGGTTACAGTGTGGATTGGATATAGTGTGGGTCAGATACAGTGCAGGTTACAGTGTGGGTTGGGTATAGTGTGGGTCAGATACAGTGCAGGTTACAGTGTGGGTTGGGTATAGTGTGGGTCAGATACAGTGCTGGTTACAGTGTGGGTTGGATACAGTGTGGGTCAGATACAGTGCAGGTTACAGTGTGGGTTGGATATAGTGTGGGTCAGATACAGTGCAGGTAACAGTGTGAATTGGGTATAGTGTGGGTCAGATACAGTGCAGGTTACAGTGTGGGTTGGGTATAGTGTGGGTCAGATACAGTGCAGGTTACAGTGTGGGTTGGATATAGTGTGGGTCAGATACAGTGCAGGTTACAGTGTGGGTTGGATATAGTGTGGGTCAGATACAGTGCAGGTTACAGTGTGGGTTGGATATAGTGTGGGTCAGATACAGTGCAGGTTACAGTGTGGGTTGGATATAGTGTGGGTCAGATACAGTGCAGGTTACAGTGTGGGTTGGGTATAGTGTGGGTCAGATACAGTGCAGGTTACAGTGTGGGTTGGGTATAGTGTGGGTCAGATACAGTGCAGGTAACAGTGTGCGTTGGGTATAGTGTGGGTCAGATACAGTGCAGGTTACAGTGTGGGTTTGATACAGTGTGGGTCAGATACAGTGCAGGTTACAGTGTGGATTGGATATAGTGTGGGTCAGATACAGTGCAGGTTACAGTGTGGGTTTGATACAGTGTGGGTCAGATACAGTGCAGGTTACAGTGTGGGTTGGGTATAGTGTGGGTCAGATACAGTGCAGGTTACAGTGTGGGTTGGATACAGTGTGGGTCAGATACAGTGCAGGTTACAGTGTGGGTTGGATATAGTGTGGGTCAGATACAGTGCAGGTAACAGTGTGAGTTGGGTATAGTGTGGGTCAGATACAGTGCTGGTTACAGTGTGAGTTGGGTATAGTGTGGGTCAGATACAGTGCAGGTAACAGTGTGAGTTGGGTATAGTGTGGGTCAGATACAGTGCAGGTTACAGTGTGGGTTGGGTATAGTGTGGGTCAGATACAGTGCAGGTTACAGTGTGGGTTGGATATAGTGTGGGTCAGATACAGTGCAGGTTACAGTGTGGGTTGGGTATAGTGTGGGTCAGATACAGTGCTGGTTACAGTGTGGGTTGGATACAGTGTGGGTCAGATACAGTGCAGGTTACAGTGTGGGTTGGATATAGTGTGGGTCAGATACAGTGCAGGTAACAGTGTGAGTTGGGTATAGTGTGGGTCAGATACAGTGCAGGTTACAGTGTGGGTTGGGTATAGTGTGGGTCAGATACAGTGCAGGTTACAGTGTGGGTTGGATATAGTGTGGGTCAGATACAGTGCAGGTTACAGTGTGGGTTGGATATAGTGTGGGTCAGATACAGTGCAGGTTACAGTGTGGGTTGGATATAGTGTGGGTCAGATACAGTGCAGGTTACAGTGTGGGTTGGATATAGTGTGGGTCAGATACAGTGCAGGTTACAGTGTGGGTTGGGTATAGTGTGGGTCAGATACAGTGCAGGTTACAGTGTGGGTTGGATACAGTGTGGGTCAGATACAGTGCAGGTTACAGTGTGGGTTGGATATAGTGTGGGTCAGATACAGTGCAGGTAACAGTGTGAGTTGGGTATAGTGTGGGTCAGATACAGTGCTGGTTACAGTGTGAGTTGGGTATAGTGTGGGTCAGATACAGTGCAGGTAACAGTGTGAGTTGGGTATAGTGTGGGTCAGATACAGTGCAGGTTACAGTGTGGGTTGGGTATAGTGTGGGTCAGATACAGTGCAGGTTACAGTGTGGGTTGGATATAGTGTGGGTCAGATACAGTGCAGGTTACAGTGTGGGTTGGGTATAGTGTGGGTCAGATACAGTGCTGGTTACAGTGTGGGTTGGATACAGTGTGGGTCAGATACAGTGCAGGTTACAGTGTGGGTTGGATATAGTGTGGGTCAGATACAGTGCAGGTAACAGTGTGAGTTGGGTATAGTGTGGGTCAGATACAGTGCAGGTTACAGTGTGGGTTGGGTATAGTGTGGGTCAGATACAGTGCAGGTTACAGTGTGGGTTGGATATAGTGTGGGTCAGATACAGTGCAGGTTACAGTGTGGGTTGGATATAGTGTGGGTCAGATACAGTGCAGGTTACAGTGTGGGTTGGATATAGTGTGGGTCAGATACAGTGCAGGTTACAGTGTGGGTTGGATATAGTGTGGGTCAGATACAGTGCAGGTTACAGTGTGGGTTGGGTATAGTGTGGGTCAGATACAGTGCAGGTTACAGTGTGGGTTGGGTATAGTGTGGGTCAGATACAGTGCAGGTAACAGTGTGCGTTGGGTATAGTGTGGGTCAGATACAGTGCAGGTTACAGTGTGGGTTTGATACAGTGTGGGTCAGATACAGTGCAGGTTACAGTGTGGATTGGATATAGTGTGGGTCAGATACAGTGCAGGTTACAGTGTGGGTTTGATACAGTGTGGGTCAGATACAGTGCAGGTTACAGTGTGGGTTGGGTATAGTGTGGGTCAGATACAGTGCAGGTTACAGTGTGGGTTGGATACAGTGTGGGTCAGATACAGTGCAGGTTACAGTGTGGGTTGGATATAGTGTGGGTCAGATACAGTGCAGGTAACAGTGTGAGTTGGGTATAGTGTGGGTCAGATACAGTGCTGGTTACAGTGTGAGTTGGGTATAGTGTGGGTCAGATACAGTGCAGGTAACAGTGTGAGTTGGGTATAGTGTGGGTCAGATACAGTGCAGGTTACAGTGTGGGTTGGGTATAGTGTGGGTCAGATACAGTGCAGGTTACAGTGTGGGTTGGATATAGTGTGGGTTAGATACAGTGCAGGTTACAGTGTGGATTGGATATAGTGTGGGTCAGATACAGTGCAGGTTACAGTGTGGGTTTGATACAGTGTGGGTCAGATACAGTGCAGGTTACAGTGTGGGTTGGGTATAGTGTGGGTCAGATACAGTGCAGGTTACAGTGTGGGTTGGATACAGTGTGGGTCAGATACAGTGCAGGTTACAGTGTGGGTTGGATATAGTGTGGGTCAGATACAGTGCAGGTAACAGTGTGAGTTGGGTATAGTGTGGGTCAGATACAGTGCAGGGTACAGTGTGGGTTGGGTATAGTGTGGGTCAGATACAGTGCAGGTTACAGTGTGGGTTGGATATAGTGTGGGTCAGATACAGTGCAGGTTACAGTGTGGGTTGGATATAGTGTGGGTCAGATACAGTGCAGGTTACAGTGTGGGTTGGATATAGTGTGGGTCAGATACAGTGCAGGTTACAGTGTGGGTTGGATATAGTGTGGGTCAGATACAGTGCAGGTTACAGTGTGGGTTGGGTATAGTGTGGGTCAGATACAGTGCAGGTTACAGTGTGGGTTGGGTATAGTGTGGGTCAGATACAGTGCAGGTTACAGTGTGGGTTGGATACAGTGTGGGTCAGATACAGTGCTGGTTACAGTGTGGGTTGGATATAGTGTGGGTCAGATACAGTGCAGGTAACAGTGTGCGTTGGGTATAGTGTGGGTCAGATACAGTGCAGGTTACAGTGTGGGTTGGATATAGTGTGGGTCAGATACAGTGCAGGTTACAGTGTGGGTTGGATATAGTGTAGGTCAGATACAGTGCAGGTTACAGTGTGGTTTGGATATAGTGTGGGTCAGATACAGTGCAGGTTACAGTGTGGGTTGGATATAGTGTGGGTCAGATACAGTGCAGGTTACAGTGTGGGTTGGATATAGTGTGGGTCAGATACAGTGCAGGTTACAGTGTGGGTTGGGTATAGTGTGGGTCAGATACAGTGCAGGTTACAGTGTGGGTTGGATATAGTGTGGGTCAGATACAGTGCAGGTTACAGTGTGGGTTGGGTATAGTGTGGGTCAGATACAGTGCAGGTTACAGTGTGGGTTGGATATAGTGTGGGTCAGATACAGTGCAGGTAACAGTGTGAGTTGGGTATAGTGTGGGTCAGATACAGTGCAGGTTACAGTGTGGGTTGGATATAGTGTGGGTCAGATACAGTGCAGGTTACAGTGTGGGTTGGATATAGTGTGGGTCAGATACAGTGCAGGTTACAGTGTGGGTTGGATATAGTGTGGGTCAGATACAGTGCAGGTTACAGTGTGGGTTGGATATAGTGTGGGTCAGATACAGTGCAGGTTACAGTGTGGGTTGGGTATAGTGTGGGTCAGATACAGTGCAGGTTACAGTGTGGGTTGGATACAGTGTGGGTCAGATACAGTGCAGGTTACAGTGTGGGTTGGATATAGTGTGGGTCAGATACAGTGCAGGTTACAGTGTGGGTTGGATATAGTGTGGGTCAGATACAGTGCAGGTTACAGTGTGGGCTGGATATAGTGTGGGTCAGATACAGTGCAGGTTACAGTGTGGGTTGGATATAGTGTGGGTCAGATACAGTGCAGGTTACAGTGTGGGTTGGATATAGTGTGGGTCAGATACAGTGCAGGTTACAGTGTGGGTTGGATATAGTGTGGGTCAGATACAGTGCAGGTTACAGTGTGGGTTGGATATAGTGTGGGTCAGATACAGTGCAGGTTACAGTGTGGGTTGGGTATAGTGTGGGTCAGATACAGTGCAGGTTACAGTGTGGGTTGGATACAGTGTGGGTCAGATACAGTGCAGGTTACAGTGTGGGTTGGATATAGTGTGGGTCAGATACAGTGCAGGTAACAGTGTGAGTTGGGTATAGTGTGGGTCAGATACAGTGCTGGTTACAGTGTGAGTTGGGTATAGTGTGGGTCAGATACAGTGCAGGTAACAGTGTGAGTTGGGTATAGTGTGGGTCAGATACAGTGCAGGTTACAGTGTGGGTTGGGTATAGTGTGGGTCAGATACAGTGCAGGTTACAGTGTGGGTTGGATATAGTGTGGGTCAGATACAGTGCAGGTTACAGTGTGGGTTGGGTATAGTGTGGGTCAGATACAGTGCTGGTTACAGTGTGGGTTGGATACAGTGTGGGTCAGATACAGTGCAGGTTACAGTGTGGGTTGGATATAGTGTGGGTCAGATACAGTGCAGGTAACAGTGTGAGTTGGGTATAGTGTGGGTCAGATACAGTGCAGGTTACAGTGTGGGTTGGGTATAGTGTGGGTCAGATACAGTGCAGGTTACAGTGTGGGTTGGATATAGTGTGGGTCAGATACAGTGCAGGTTACAGTGTGGGTTGGATATAGTGTGGGTCAGATACAGTGCAGGTTACAGTGTGGGTTGGATATAGTGTGGGTCAGATACAGTGCAGGTTACAGTGTGGGTTGGATATAGTGTGGGTCAGATACAGTGCAGGTTACAGTGTGGGTTGGGTATAGTGTGGGTCAGATACAGTGCAGGTTACAGTGTGGGTTGGGTATAGTGTGGGTCAGATACAGTGCAGGTAACAGTGTGCGTTGGGTATAGTGTGGGTCAGATACAGTGCAGGTTACAGTGTGGGTTTGATACAGTGTGGGTCAGATACAGTGCAGGTTACAGTGTGGATTGGATATAGTGTGGGTCAGATACAGTGCAGGTTACAGTGTGGGTTTGATACAGTGTGGGTCAGATACAGTGCAGGTTACAGTGTGGGTTGGGTATAGTGTGGGTCAGATACAGTGCAGGTTACAGTGTGGGTTGGATACAGTGTGGGTCAGATACAGTGCAGGTTACAGTGTGGGTTGGATATAGTGTGGGTCAGATACAGTGCAGGTAACAGTGTGAGTTGGGTATAGTGTGGGTCAGATACAGTGCTGGTTACAGTGTGAGTTGGGTATAGTGTGGGTCAGATACAGTGCAGGTAACAGTGTGAGTTGGGTATAGTGTGGGTCAGATACAGTGCAGGTTACAGTGTGGGTTGGGTATAGTGTGGGTCAGATACAGTGCAGGTTACAGTGTGGGTTGGATATAGTGTGGGTTAGATACAGTGCAGGTTACAGTGTGGATTGGATATAGTGTGGGTCAGATACAGTGCAGGTTACAGTGTGGGTTTGATACAGTGTGGGTCAGATACAGTGCAGGTTACAGTGTGGGTTGGGTATAGTGTGGGTCAGATACAGTGCAGGTTACAGTGTGGGTTGGATACAGTGTGGGTCAGATACAGTGCAGGTTACAGTGTGGGTTGGATATAGTGTGGGTCAGATACAGTGCAGGTAACAGTGTGAGTTGGGTATAGTGTGGGTCAGATACAGTGCAGGGTACAGTGTGGGTTGGGTATAGTGTGGGTCAGATACAGTGCAGGTTACAGTGTGGGTTGGATATAGTGTGGGTCAGATACAGTGCAGGTTACAGTGTGGGTTGGATATAGTGTGGGTCAGATACAGTGCAGGTTACAGTGTGGGTTGGATATAGTGTGGGTCAGATACAGTGCAGGTTACAGTGTGGGTTGGATATAGTGTGGGTCAGATACAGTGCAGGTTACAGTGTGGGTTGGGTATAGTGTGGGTCAGATACAGTGCAGGTTACAGTGTGGGTTGGGTATAGTGTGGGTCAGATACAGTGCAGGTTACAGTGTGGGTTGGATACAGTGTGGGTCAGATACAGTGCTGGTTACAGTGTGGGTTGGATATAGTGTGGGTCAGATACAGTGCAGGTAACAGTGTGCGTTGGGTATAGTGTGGGTCAGATACAGTGCAGGTTACAGTGTGGGTTGGATATAGTGTGGGTCAGATACAGTGCAGGTTACAGTGTGGGTTGGATATAGTGTAGGTCAGATACAGTGCAGGTTACAGTGTGGTTTGGATATAGTGTGGGTCAGATACAGTGCAGGTTACAGTGTGGGTTGGATATAGTGTGGGTCAGATACAGTGCAGGTTACAGTGTGGGTTGGATATAGTGTGGGTCAGATACAGTGCAGGTTACAGTGTGGGTTGGGTATAGTGTGGGTCAGATACAGTGCAGGTTACAGTGTGGGTTGGATATAGTGTGGGTCAGATACAGTGCAGGTTACAGTGTGGGTTGGGTATAGTGTGGGTCAGATACAGTGCAGGTTACAGTGTGGGTTGGATATAGTGTGGGTCAGATACAGTGCAGGTAACAGTGTGAGTTGGGTATAGTGTGGGTCAGATACAGTGCAGGTTACAGTGTGGGTTGGATATAGTGTGGGTCAGATACAGTGCAGGTTACAGTGTGGGTTGGATATAGTGTGGGTCAGATACAGTGCAGGTTACAGTGTGGGTTGGATATAGTGTGGGTCAGATACAGTGCAGGTTACAGTGTGGGTTGGATATAGTGTGGGTCAGATACAGTGCAGGTTACAGTGTGGGTTGGGTATAGTGTGGGTCAGATACAGTGCAGGTTACAGTGTGGGTTGGATACAGTGTGGGTCAGATACAGTGCAGGTTACAGTGTGGGTTGGATATAGTGTGGGTCAGATACAGTGCAGGTTACAGTGTGGGTTGGATATAGTGTGGGTCAGATACAGTGCAGGTTACAGTGTGGGCTGGATATAGTGTGGGTCAGATACAGTGCAGGTTACAGTGTGGGTTGGATATAGTGTGGGTCAGATACAGTGCAGGTTACAGTGTGGGTTGGGTATAGTGTGGGTCAGATACAGTGCAGGTTACAGTGTGGGTTGGGTATAGTGTGGGTCAGATACAGTGCAGGTTACAGTGTGGGTTGGATA
The DNA here is from genome assembly GCF_028390025.1 of Pseudophryne corroboree. NCBI lineage: Eukaryota > Metazoa > Chordata > Amphibia > Anura > Myobatrachidae > Pseudophryne > Pseudophryne corroboree. Next base: position 75,268,425 of record NC_086447.1, read on the forward strand.
CAGTGTGGGTCAGATACAGTGCAGGTTACAGTGTGGGTTGGATATAGTGTGGGTCAGATACAGTGCAGGTAACTGTATGCGTTGGGTATAGTGTGGGTCAGATACAGTGCAGGTTACAGTGTGGGTTTGATACAGTGTGGGTCAGATACAGTGCAGGTTACAGTGTGGATTGGATATAGTGTGGGTCAGATACAGTGCAGGTTACAGTGTGGGTTGGGTATAGTGTGGGTCAGATACAGTGCAGGTTACAGTGTGGGTTGGGTATAGTGTGGGTCAGATACAGTGCTGGTTACAGTGTGGGTTGGATACAGTGTGGGTCAGATACAGTGCAGGTTACAGTGTGGGTTGGATATAGTGTGGGTCAGATACAGTGCAGGTAACAGTGTGAGTTGGGTATAGTGTGGGTCAGATACAGTGCAGGTTACAGTGTGGGTTGAGTATAGTGTGGGTCAGATACAGTGCAGGTTACAGTGTGGGTTGGATATAGTGTGGGTCAGATACAGTGCAGGTTACAGTGTGGGTTGGATATAGTGTGGGTCAGATACAGTGCAGGTTACAGTGTGGGTTGGATATAGTGTGGGTCAGATACAGTGCAGGTTACAGTGTGGGTTGGATATAGTGTGGGTCAGATACAGTGCAGGTTACAGTGTGGGTTGGGTATAGTGTGGGTCAGATACAGTGCAGGTAACAGTGTGCGTTGGGTATAGTGTGGGTCAGATACAGTGCAGGTTACAGTGTGGGTTTGATACAGTGTGGGTCAGATACAGTGCAGGTTACAGTGTGGATTGGATATAGTGTGGGTCAGATACAGTGCAGGTTACAGTGTGGGTTTGATACAGTGTGGGTCAGATACAGTGCAGGTTACAGTGTGGGTTGGGTATAGTGTGGGTCAGATACAGTGCAGGTTACAGTGTGGGTTGGATACAGTGTGGGTCAGATACAGTGCAGGTTACAGTGTGGGTTGGATATAGTGTGGGTCAGATACAGTGCAGGTAACAGTGTGAGTTGGGTATAGTGTGGGTCAGATACAGTGCTGGTTACAGTGTGAGTTGGGTATAGTGTGGGTCAGATACAGTGCAGGTAACAGTGTGAGTTGGGTATAGTGTGGGTCAGATACAGTGCAGGTTACAGTGTGGGTTGGGTATAGTGTGGGTCAGATACAGTGCAGGTTACAGTGTGGGTTGGATATAGTGTGGGTCAGATACAGTGCAGGTTACAGTGTGGATTGGATATAGTGTGGGTCAGATACAGTGCAGGTTACAGTGTGGGTTTGATACAGTGTGGGTCAGATACAGTGCAGGTTACAGTGTGGGTTGGGTATAGTGTGGGTCAGATACAGTGCAGGTTACAGTGTGGGTTGGATACAGTGTGGGTCAGATACAGTGCAGGTTACAGTGTGGGTTGGATATAGTGTGGGTCAGATACAGTGCAGGTAACAGTGTGAGTTGGGTATAGTGTGGGTCAGATACAGTGCAGGTTACAGTGTGGGTTGGGTATAGTGTGGGTCAGATACAGTGCAGGTTACAGTGTGGGTTGGATATAGTGTGGGTCAGATACAGTGCAGGTTACAGTGTGGGTTGGATATAGTGTGGGTCAGATACAGTGCAGGTTACAGTGTGGGTTGGATATAGTGTGGGTCAGATACAGTGCAGGTTACAGTGTGGGTTTGATACAGTGTGGGTCAGATACAGTGCAGGTTACAGTGTGGGTTGGGTATAGTGTGGGTCAGATACAGTGCAGGTTACAGTGTGGGTTGGATACAGTGTGGGTCAGATACAGTGCAGGTTACAGTGTGGGTTGGATATAGTGTGGGTCAGATACAGTGCAGGTAACAGTGTGAGTTGGGTATAGTGTGGGTCAGATACAGTGCAGGTTACAGTGTGGGTTGGGTATAGTGTGGGTCAGATACAGTGCAGGTTACAGTGTGGGTTGGATATAGTGTGGGTCAGATACAGTGCAGGTTACAGTGTGGGTTGGATATAGTGTGGGTCAGATACAGTGCAGGTTACAGTGTGGGTTGGGTATAGTGTGGGTCAGATACAGTGCAGGTTACAGTGTGGGTTGGGTATAGTGTGGGTCAGATACAGTGCAGGTTACAGTGTGGGTTGGATATAGTGTGGGTCAGATACAGTGCAGGTTACAGTGTGGGTTGGATATAGTGTGGGTCAGATACAGTGCAGGTTACAGTGTGGGTTGGATATAGTGTGGGTCAGATACAGTGCAGGTTACAGTGTGGGTTGGATATAGTGTGGGTCAGATACAGTGCAGGTTACAGTGTGGGTTGGGTATAGTGTGGGTCAGATACAGTGCAGGTTACAGTGTGGGTTGGGTATAGTGTGGGTCAGATACAGTGCAGGTAACAGTGTGCGTTGGGTATAGTGTGGGTCAGATACAGTGCAGGTTACAGTGTGGGTTTGATACAGTGTGGGTCAGATACAGTGCAGGTTACAGTGTGGATTGGATATAGTGTGGGTCAGATACAGTGCAGGTTACAGTGTGGGTTTGATACAGTGTGGGTCAGATACAGTGCAGGTTACAGTGTGGGTTGGGTATAGTGTGGGTCAGATACAGTGCAGGTTACAGTGTGGGTTGGATACAGTGTGGGTCAGATACAGTGCAGGTTACAGTGTGGGTTGGATATAGTGTGGGTCAGATACAGTGCAGGTAACAGTGTGAGTTGGGTATAGTGTGGGTCAGATACAGTGCTGGTTACAGTGTGAGTTGGGTATAGTGTGGGTCAGATACAGTGCAGGTAACAGTGTGAGTTGGGTATAGTGTGGGTCAGATACAGTGCAGGTTACAGTGTGGGTTGGGTATAGTGTGGGTCAGATACAGTGCAGGTTACAGTGTGGGTTGGATATAGTGTGGGTCAGATACAGTGCAGGTTACAGTGTGGATTGGATATAGTGTGGGTCAGATACAGTGCAGGTTACAGTGTGGGTTTGATACAGTGTGGGTCAGATACAGTGCAGGTTACAGTGTGGGTTGGGTATAGTGTGGGTCAGATACAGTGCAGGTTACAGTGTGGGTTGGATACAGTGTGGGTCAGATACAGTGCAGGTTACAGTGTGGGTTGGATATAGTGTGGGTCAGATACAGTGCAGGTAACAGTGTGAGTTGGGTATAGTGTGGGTCAGATACAGTGCAGGTTACAGTGTGGGTTGGGTATAGTGTGGGTCAGATACAGTGCAGGTTACAGTGTGGGTTGGATATAGTGTGGGTCAGATACAGTGCAGGTTACAGTGTGGGTTGGATATAGTGTGGGTCAGATACAGTGCAGGTTACAGTGTGGGTTGGATATAGTGTGGGTCAGATACAGTGCAGGTTACAGTGTGGGTTTGATACAGTGTGGGTCAGATACAGTGCAGGTTACAGTGTGGGTTGGGTATAGTGTGGGTCAGATACAGTGCAGGTTACAGTGTGGGTTGGATACAGTGTGGGTCAGATACAGTGCAGGTTACAGTGTGGGTTGGATATAGTGTGGGTCAGATACAGTGCAGGTAACAGTGTGAGTTGGGTATAGTGTGGGTCAGATACAGTGCAGGTTACAGTGTGGGTTGGGTATAGTGTGGGTCAGATACAGTGCAGGTTACAGTGTGGGTTGGATATAGTGTGGGTCAGATACAGTGCAGGTTACAGTGTGGGTTGGATATAGTGTGGGTCAGATACAGTGCAGGTTACAGTGTGGGTTGGATATAGTGTGGGTCAGATACAGTGCAGGTTACAGTGTGGGTTGGGTATAGTGTGGGTCAGATACAGTGCAGGTTACAGTGTGGGTTGGATACAGTGTGGGTCAGATACAGTGCAGGTTACAGTGTGGGTTGGATATAGTGTGGGTCAGATACAGTGCAGGTAACAGTGTGAGTTGGGTATAGTGTGGGTCAGATACAGTGCTGGTTACAGTGTGAGTTGGGTATAGTGTGGGTCAGATACAGTGCAGGTAACAGTGTGAGTTGGGTATAGTGTGGGTCAGATACAGTGCAGGTTACAGTGTGGGTTGGGTATAGTGTGGGTCAGATACAGTGCAGGTTACAGTGTGGGTTGGATATAGTGTGGGTCAGATACAGTGCAGGTTACAGTGTGGATTGGATATAGTGTGGGTCAGATACAGTGCAGGTTACAGTGTGGGTTTGATACAGTGTGGGTCAGATACAGTGCAGGTTACAGTGTGGGTTGGGTATAGTGTGGGTCAGATACAGTGCAGGTTACAGTGTGGGTTGGATACAGTGTGGGTCAGATACAGTGCAGGTTACAGTGTGGGTTGGATATAGTGTGGGTCAGATACAGTGCAGGTAACAGTGTGAGTTGGGTATAGTGTGGGTCAGATACAGTGCAGGTTACAGTGTGGGTTGGGTATAGTGTGGGTCAGATACAGTGCAGGTTACAGTGTGGGTTGGATATAGTGTGGGTCAGATACAGTGCAGGTTACAGTGTGGGTTGGATATAGTGTGGGTCAGATACAGTGCAGGTTACAGTGTGGGTTGGATATAGTGTGGGTCAGATACAGTGCAGGTTACAGTGTGGGTTGGATATAGTGTGGGTCAGATACAGTGCAGGTTACAGTGTGGGTTGGGTATAGTGTGGGTCAGATACAGTGCAGGTTACAGTGTGGGTTGGGTATAGTGTGGGTCAGATACAGTGCAGGTTACAGTGTGGGTTGGATACAGTGTGGGTCAGATACAGTGCAGGTTACAGTGTGGGTTGGATATAGTGTGGGTCAGATACAGTGCAGGTAACAGTGTGCGTTGGGTATAGTGTGGGTCAGATACAGTGCAGGTTACAGTGTGGGTTGGATATAGTGTGGGTCAGATACAGTGCAGTTACAGTGTGGGTTGGATATAGTGTGGGTCAGATACAGTGCAGGTTACAGTGTGGGTTGGACATAGTGTGGGTCAGATACAGTGCAGGTTACAGTGTGGGTTGGATATAGTGTGGGTCAGATACAGTGCAGGTTACAGTGTGGGTTGGATATAATGTGGGTCAGATACAGTGCAGGTTACAGTGCGGGTTGGATACAGTTAATGTCGTCGGAGTGTGGGTTGGATACAGTGCAGGTTACAGGACCTAATACAGATCATAGATGTGCTAAATTTAGCACATCTACGATCAGTTTCACAGACATGCGGGGAGACGCCCAACACAGGGCTAGTCCGCCCCGCATGTCTGGCTCTACCCCCCCCCCCCCTGCACAGGTACAAAAGCATCGCATGACGGTGATACTTTTGTACCTGAGGAGTAGCTCCCTACCAGCGCATCTCCTGCGCGCTAGCAGGAAGCTACTCGTTGCTTCCTGGGTCTCAGCGGCTGCGTGTGATATCACACAGCCACTGCCGCCCCCCCCCACCCCCCCCGCAAGGTCCGGGCGCCTGCGCATGCGCAGTTCAGACCTGATTGCCCGCTTTGCGAAAATGCATAGCAGCGATCTGATCTGAATTACCCCCAGAGAGTGGGTCGGAAACAGTGCGCGTTGGCTTCAGTGCAAGGTCGGATACAGTGCGGGATACAGTTCGGGTCGGATACAGTTCAGTTAGGAGTGTGGGTTGGATATAGTGTGGATTGGATACAGTGCAGGTTACAGTGTGGGTTGGATACAGTATGGATTGGATACAGTGCAGGTTACAGTGTGGGTTGGATACAGTATGGATTGGATACAGTGTAGGTTACAGTGTGGGTTGGATATAGTGTGGATTGGATACAGTGCAGGTTACAGTGTGGGTTGGATACAGTATGGATTGGATACAGTGTAGGTTAAGCCCTGTACACACTGGGCGACATACTAGAAAATATGAATGATAACAATCTTTTTTTTTAAAGCTCTATCGTTCATATCGTCCAGTGTGTATGGATGAACCAGAGCCGGCCATAGGCATAGGCAAACTAGACAATTGCCTAGGGCATTTGATATGCCTAGGGGCATCAGCAGCTTCTGATGATTAAAATGATATGCTGCATGCCTATATTCTGTATGTAGCATTTCATATGCAGATACAGCCACAGTCTCGCACAGTATATAGGCATGCTGCATATCAGTTTATTCAGCAGAAGCTGCTTGTGCATCCTAGCCACATAGAAATGCAAATAAGATGCATTTTCATAAAAAAAAAAGGTGCCCGACGTTAGCATTGATGCAAGATTTGTGAGGACACATCTGTATCCGAGCAGAGACAGAGGTCACAGTGTTAGTGGCAGTGTGTGCATGTTAGTGGGTTGGTTGTGCAGTAGTGTTCGGAATATGTGTAAGGAGCATTATGTGTGTCATGTAAAAATGCATTAATAATGTGCAACATATGTGTAAAGGGCCACTATGTGTGTCATTATGTGTATAAGGGCATTAATAATGTGCGGCATATGTGTAACAGGGTACTACTGTATGTGTGTCATTATGTGTATAGGGGCACTAATAATGTGCAGCAAATGTGTAGGGGGCACTATGTGTGTCATTATGGACATTATGTGTAAAAGGGCATTAATAAAGGTTGTCATAGTGTGTAAGGTGCATTATGTTTATAAGGACATTAATGTGTCTCATATGTGTAAGGGGCATTACTGTGTGGAATTGTGTATAAATGCATTACTAATGTGTGGCATTATGTGTATAAGGTGCTCTACTATGTGGCGTTGCATATAGAAAGGGCACTACTGTGTCGTCTAATGTGAATAAAGAGCAATAAGGTGTGGTGTAATGTGAATAAGGAGCAATTCAGTGTGATGTAATGTGAATAAGGGGCTCTACTGTGAGGAGTAACGTTTATAAGGTAAAATTATACTACTGTGGGATGTAATATGAATTATGGACACTATCGCAAGATAAAATGTGAATAAAGTTGCAGTACTGTGTGGTGTAATTGGAATTGGGGTTACTATTGTGTGGCCATGCCTCTTCCCAGCAAGAAGATCCCCCTTTTTGGGCTGTGCGTCAAATGTGCGAACTGTTCCTATTTAAAATATAGGGGGTACAAGGACTGCTATGGGTGAGGGGTGATGGTGCTGGGAAAGAGGTGCAAGGTCAGAGGCAGAACCAGCGGTGGTGCTAGGGGGCACCAGCCAAAATATTGCCTAGGTTAGGGCCGGCTCTGGGATGAACGATGAGCGATGCACGCACCTGCGGGACGTTCTCGTTCGTCCATGATCTACCGAACATGCAGCTCAATGTTATCAATATCTTAGTTTGAGCAGCATGTTCGGGTAGTGAGGGGGATGACATCACTGAAAGATATCGTACATCGTATGCACTGACGAGCTCCCCTAATTAACAATCAGTGCTGATTGCTAACTAGCTGAAGTCGCCCAGTGTGTACTTAGCCTTACAGTGCAGGTTGGATACAGTGTGCGTCGGATACAGTGTGGTTCAGATACAGTGCCATTTACAGTGTGGGTCTGATACAGTGCAGGTTGCATACAGTGTGCGTCGGATACAGTGTGGTTCAGATACAGTGCCATTTACAGTGTGGGTCTGATACAGTGCAGGTTGGATACAGTGTGCGTCGGATACAGTGTGGTTCAGATACAGTGCCATTTACAGTGTGGGTCTGATACAGTGCAGTTTGCATACAGTGTGGTTTGGCTACAGTGCAAGGTCAGATACAGTGCGAGATACAGTGCAGGTCGGATTCAACAATAGTGCACTTACTGTAGATGGGGGTGTCTGCGTTGTCCTCAATGTAGGGCTGTCAACAGTTGTCCTCAATGCAGGGGTGCTGGCGGTGTTAGCAGTGTGGGGGAGCCGGTGGTGTACTCAATGTGGGTATGCCGGTGGTGTCAGCCGTGGAGGGGTGAAGGCGAGGTCCTTAGTGTGGGGGTGTTGGTGGTTTTGGCAATGCAGGGGTGCCGGCGGTGTCCTCAATGTGGGGGTACCGGCAGTGTTGACAGTGCGGGTGTCCCAGTGATGTCCTTAATGCAGGGGTGCCGATGGTGTCCTCACTTCAGGGGTACCGGCAGTGTCAGCAGTGCAGGTGTCCCTGTGGTGTCCTCAGTGCAGGGGTGCCAACGGAGTCATCAGTGCGGGTGACTCAGTGGTGTCCTCAATGCAAGGGTGCCGGAAGTGCAGGTATCCCAATGGTTTCCCCAGTGCAGGGGTGCCAACAGTGTCTTCATTGCTCGGGTGCCGGCAGTATGGGTATGCCAGTGGTGTCCTCATTGCAAGTGTGCAGACAGTTTCGTCAGTGTGGGTATCTCAGTGCTGTCCTCTGTGCGGGGGTGCCGGTTTGTCCTCTGTGGGGGGAAGGTGCTGGAAGTGTAGGGGTGCCAGTGGTGTCCTCTGTGCATGGGTGCCAGCTGTGTCGGCAGTCTTGGGGGTGCCGCTGGTGTCCTTTGTACAGGGGAACCGGCTGTGTGGGCAGTGCTGGCTGTGTCCTATGTGTGGAGGTATCAACAGCGCGGGGATGCTGACAGTGTCAGCAGTGCAGGAGTTCCTGCGGTGTCCTCAGTGCAGGCATTCCATCAGTGTCCTCAGTGCGTGGATGCTAGCAGTACGGGCAGTGTGGGAGTGTCAGAAAAGCGGGCAGCGGTGTAGGCAGCGCAGGCTGCTGCGCCATTAGCACATTGGGGGTTACCATCTTGCCCCTTGTAGTCTATGGGGACATGCTGATTGGCTGAGAGCCGTGACAGACGGCTCTCTCAGCCAATCAGCAGTCAGCTCATTGTATTCAATGGGACTGGCGCCCGAACCAAAACCTCAGGATCCGGAGCAGGCAGGGAGATGCGAGCTGTGGCTCGGATCTCCTCGGATCCCCAATGTTCGGGTGGGTCCGGTTCTCAGAGATTGCAAACTAGCTGAGGTCGCCCAGTTAACCGGACCCGCTCATCTTTAGTAAAAACAGACTGAATATTGGCCCTCATTCCGAGTTGATCGGTCGCAAGGCGAATTTAGCAGAGTTACACACGCTAAGCCGCCGCCTACTGGGAGTGAATCTTAGCTTCTTAAAATTGCGACCGATGTATTCGCAATATTGCGATTACTAACTACTTAGCAGTTTCAGAGTAGCTTCAGACTTACTCTGCCTGTGCGATCAGTTCAGTGCTTGTCGTTCCTGGTTGACGTCACAAACACACCCAGCGTTCGCCCAGGCACTCCCACCGTTTCTCCGGCCACTCCTGCGTTTTTTCCGGAAACGGTAGCGTTTTCAGCCACACGCCCCTGAAACGCCGTGTTTCCGCCCAGTAACACCCATTTCCTGTCAATCACATTACGATCGCCGGAGCGATGAAAAAGCCGTGAGTAAAATTACTTTCTACATAGCAAAGTTATTTGGCGCAGTCGCAGTGCGAACATTGCGCATGCGTACTAAGCGGATTTTCATTGCGATGCGATGAAAAATACCGAGCGAACAACTCGGAATGAGGGCCATTGTTCTGTACAGTGATACTGCAGATATTAGGAAGCCTGCCCCGGCATGCAGGCACTTGTAGCACATCAAGTGCCAGCATGCCCTGGTATTAAGATCCTGGTGGCACCTGTAGTCTCACTGTAAAGTAAATATTGCAAAAATAACAGGACACTGATAAAAATAAAATGCCACACACACACTTAACTCTTACCAAATCATTGGATGTGCTCTATATCTGACATTGAAACCTGCACTTTGCACTTGCAAACATTAATTTAAATGAGTAGAATCACAGAACTGAAAGAAAAATATATGTGTTATACAATTTCACCAACTGCAACCATTTAAAAATACCCTCTAGAAAAAAACAAAAACATATATATTTAGTTTACTAACATTGCTCAAAGGTACAAATGTACAGTATAATAAACCACAGCAACTAATCATTAATACGCTTTAATCTGCGCAATCTGTAGTATAATATAACGATTAGTTACAATGGTTTCAGTATATATTTTCACAGTCAAACAATGTTAGTAAATTTGAGTGTCAATCACAAATTATTATGCTTTTATATATAAATACAGTATGTACCCCCCCCCCCTTTTCCCCAGGCAAATTACACTAAATCCATAACAAATGACTTTATGTACATGTTTTTAAAATTGTATCATAGTAATATTCATTATTTCCTCCCAACATTAACAAATATTTTTTTTATTAACGTTTATCCCTTAATTATTTACAAATTACACTCCACTAGGAATAATTTATTCATACCAGTGTGAACTAATTAATTTTAGTTGTTTTTAGGCTGATGATGTTTATGGCTTTAAGTCATGGCCACTTTTATTGATTAAATAAAACAATAATTTACGCCTCACACACTAGATAGACCACGCCACAGTGGATGAGGCCAATGATCAACATTTGTGAGAGAGAAATAAGACGATTGTGGGAAATGGGAGGTAATTTCTTAGGTTGGGTATGAAATACCGGCAGCCTGAATCGTGATGATAGAAAACCAACAGCGGGATCCTGAAGGCCAGAATCTTGACACATCCCGATAAGGATTTTTACCCTAACCTTAATCCAAGCCATGACCCACCACTTCCGCAGAGTAATCCTAACCTCTTCCTCCTGCAACTTATCCTTAACCTCCCCCTCACACAGCCTAACCCCAACCCCCCCCCCCCACTCCCACCCACCGCAACCTAATTCTAAACTCCCCCACTCTCGCAGTCAAACCCTAACCCTCCCTCTAGTGCCTAACCTTGACCCCGGTACTTACCTCCGAGATGTGTTAGGATTCTGTCTGTAAGGATCCCATTGTCGGTCTTCTGACCAAATCCCTTTTATACTGTAAATATTCTTTTAATGATCTGTTGATTCTATTCTTTACTGTTTTTACAGCTGGCAGAGAAGTACGGCCCAGTGTTCAGTGTCCAGTTGGGATCAGAGAAGTCTGTTATCCTGTGTGGGTATGACACTATAAAAGACGCTCTAATTAACCACGCTGAGGAATTCTCTGAAAGACCTGAGTCACCGGTATTTGCGAACACATTAAGGAGATATGGTAACCACTGGAAGTCATTAGAATTTATCAAAAAATCAGAGTTGGAGAAATACTACAGTATATATTAAACACATCAAAGTGCATTGAATTGTGACGCTCTCTCCTCCAGCAGTGCTCCTCTGCGTTCTTGAAGTAAGCCGGCGGCTTCCCTTTGTGCATGCTCTGCCGGTTGATCTCCCATAAGGCCGCAGTGGCTGCTGGAAGGTCAAGGGGGCGGAGCCAGCATGGGTGCTGGGCAAACAGCAGGGAATTGAGCTTCCCTGCAATTACCGCACCGCAGTTCAGGTTATGCCATTCTGAGATGGCGATCCTGAACTCCATGGATAAACGCAAAGCAGAGCATTCCATTCTTTCATGAATCGCACTGACCATACAAAAGTATGGTGATGTGATTCAGCCACGGAGCGGGGGTGGCGCTGGAGAAATCAGTGACTTCTCCACGGTAACCCGTTCTGTGAATTGCGGTAAAACAGGGCTATTCTCTGCTACACTAATAGACCCCTTGGGTGTCCATTTACTAAGCCTTGGATGAAGATAAAGTGCAGCCAACCAGCTCCTGTCATTTTTCAAACACAGCCTTTAACATGACAGGAGCTGAATGGCTGGTACTTTTTCTCCATCCACCTTATCGCCATTCAAGGCTTAATAAATAGACCCCTTAATCTGTTGAGTTACCATGTTATTCTTGCAATTACTCTGATCCACTGACGTGCGGTGGGGTGAGGCAGGTGAGGCAGAGTCTTTACTGTCATACTAACATTTGCACCAGAGTTTTGACTGTATAAAGTATATAAAAAAATACAAAGAATATGTTAGAAATATCTTCTTTGCATTATCCTAATAATTTTATAGCCAAAACTCTGGAGTAAAAAGTCTATGGCAGGTGAGGCACTGCCCTCCCTGCCTATCTTTTCCGCTCATCTCTGTTCAAAACTCACCAAATTTCCAGGAGTTTACACCGCTGCACCTGTGTACGATGCCCAGATGTACAATTTGACTCATAAATTGCATGTAAATCTGGTTCTGGGGCTAGCCAGTGCCTCCTGAGATATTTAGCTCACCGCACGTCCCTCCTCTGATCTGTTGACAGGGGTAAATTTACTAAAGCTTCTAAAACAGAGAATTGGTAAACTGTCTATCATTTCTCTATCATCTTTTAGAAAATAATAGCATCTGATTGGTTGCTGTGGGCAACTTTATAAAGTCTCTGTTTCAGAAGCTTTAGTAAATGTACCTCCTAGTGGGGAGAACAACTTTACTAACCAACATGTAATAGCACTACTGCTGATCTTATGTACTGTAACTCACAAATAATCTATTAAAATATGTATTTGTAGATGTAGCTTTGTTCCACTGGAAATACACATTAAGGCTGGAGAGTAGAGGGTTGTATATAAATTTACTCAATAATTATCATGACACTATTCCTGCACACACAGAACGGATCCTGTGCAAAGTACTGAAAATCTGTACTTTGTGCCGCTATTTGCAGGAGCAAATGCACCTGAATGTCCCCCAGGGGGTGCTCAGGGCTGTCTTAACAGCATCGTAGGCCCCTGGGCAAAGCAATGCACTGGGGCCCCTACCCATCTTGCAGTGGTAGGGGTGGAAGGTACTATCAGCGGCAGCTTTGATGTCCTGCGGGCAGTAGGGGGTGTTCTATCTTCCTCTCAGCATGTAGGACCTGGAGCAGTAATTTCTGCTTATTACTCCTTTACTGCACAGATGGTGGGAGATGGGACAGGACATAGAACACTAAACTGTAGAATGGGAATTGGGCTGAATGAAGGGACCCCAATACATGACTTCCAGGGTGGTAGGGCAAGGTTTAATACACAGGGGAGGGGTGGGCTTAATATTCATAATTTTCCGGTGGGAGGGCATCTTGCTTGAATTCAGATATCTCCAGTTCCTGGAAATAGATTTCTTAGATTTTAATGGGATAAAAAACTAGAGAGTTCCACCTGTCAGAAGGTTCTGGTGACTTGGGGATCAGACTTCAGGAGTCAGAGCAATCCACCAACGAAAATATAAAACTGTATACCAGGCGTGTGGAACTGGAGCTGGGACTGGCTGCTGGAAGGCTGATATCTCTGGTTCTGGGCATAGTAGAGACAAGCTGCCAGTGTCCACCAAAAGGGTAGAGTCCAACCTTTTGGTGTATACCTTCAGAAAAACTCAAAGTCAGACAGAAAATTAGATATTTGACTGGGAAGAGCTAATTAACAGGCTCAGATGGGGACCATTGCTTAGAAGTCGAATATCTCAGGTTCAAACATCTGGTACCCCTGGGAAGAGGAGACCGTCAGCTATCAGCCTAGGACCTTTAGACTCCTGGGGCCCTTGAGCAAGAGCCCATGGAGCTCATATGAAAAGACGGCCCTGGGAGTGCTAGTATATGGCAGATGTAGCCACGATGAGCATGGCTATGTCTGCTGCTGTGTAGTGTGCAGCCACACATCCAATCTCTTGCACCCACAAACTACATAGATCTGCTCAGCCGTACTGCTGATCATTTTTTCTCGAAGTACAATTTGTTCTTCAAATTGTTAGAATTATGTAGCTAAGAATTCTCCAGCTTTCTATACGAGGGCAGATAGCTCAAAGAATAGAGTGTATGACTACAGTGTCAAAGGTAATGTGTTCGAATCCCAGGTATGGCAGCATCTTGAAATGTAATAAAAGAATGAATAACAAAGATATCTCAAATTAAGTTCATGAAGGTTGTATAGGTATTAGTGACAGAAGTGGTGGGGGTAGGAGACAGGGGCAGTCAGGAGATGCTGGGCATCAAAAAGGGGGGAAGCTACAAGTGAAAGTAATTAAAAAAGATAATTGACAAGTGCTGCCAACAGCGCCACTTACCTTGCAGTGCTATGTGCAGTGGCACACTCCGCACACACCTAGTGACGGCCTTGCTGGGATGGGTAATTCAACAACAGCTGGAGGGCCGCAGTTTCCTCACCCCTGCCCTACAGTGTCAGTAGTCTCACAGTAGGGAGCTTATTAAAAGGCCTTTACAGAACTGCCTTGCCAATATTAACATAGGGACCTGGCAATCACTCCATGATGCCCAAAAGCTACTGTACCTTTGCTGCTTTTCAGACAGACGTACTGTAAAAGCCATAGGTATATACAGTACTGTAGATTTATTATAGAAATTTTTCCATGTTTAAATTAACATATACATATATATATATATATATATATATATATATATATATATACTGTATATATATATATATCTATTAAGTCCACACTCACTGCTGCAGTCCACAACATGGGCGGTGCTCCATACAGGGCTCCAGAAGAAGTCCAAAATATATCCAGGAAAAGTACAGGCACTCACCACTTCCTTGATAATAAGGAGATTTATTGCCACTTTCAAATACGTCTCACATAGAGACGGTCAACAGCATGTCAGCATATCATGTCGACGTTTCGGCTCCGTCCGAGCCTTCTTCAAGACAGAGAAGATCACAACAGGTACATACCCAGCAGCCCTAGGAAGTGGTGAGTGCCTGTACTTTTCCTGGATATATATATACATATATATATATATACTGTATATATATATAATAGCTTTACCCTTACAATACTGGAGATATATAATTTAAGCAAGGCATTCAGCTTATTATGGACTAGGGCCTGGCGATGAGTTTATTGGGAGGTGATACCTTTTTTTGGGGGGTGGGCTGGGGGGTTAACTGACATTTTGGTACCCAATCACAGTATTTCATGATGTACATTAATTGTCATAAATGCTGTATAAATAAGCATAAAGCTGTCATGTTTTAATTCTATTCAGGTGTTGTATTTACTAATGGTGAGAACTGGAAAGTGATGAGACGATTTACTCTTTCAACATTACGGGACTACGGGATGGGGAAGAAGAGCATAGAGAACAAGATTATTGATGAATGTGAATGTTTAATGCAGACATTCAGATCCTATGAAGGTGAGTGCTAGCTCTGATGCTCTCTATCATTTTCCCAACAATTATTCTGATATAATTCTGATAATATACGCTAATATCATGTATTCCATTCATTAGTGCAGTTATATATTCATACACCAACTAACTACACTAGAAGGCAGATCTTCCAACTTTTCCTTGTCTTTTGCATAGTAATTATTTATTTATTTAATTTTTAACAGTTTCTTATATATTGCATCATATTCCGTTGCGCTTTACAATTGAAACAACAGTCATGGGTGGTCATTCCGAATTGTTCGCTCGGTAAATTTCTTCACATCGCAGCGATTTTCCGCTTATTGCGCATGCGCAATTTTCGCACTGTGACTGCGCCAAGTAAATTTGCTATGCAGATAGGAATTTTACTCACGGCATTACGAGTTTTTTTTCTTCGTTCTGGTGATCGTAATGTGATTGACAGGAAGTGGGTGTTTCTGGGCGGAAACTGGCCGTTTTATGGGAGTGTGTAAAAACGCTACCGTTTCTGGGAAAAACGCGGGAGTGGCTGGAAAAACGGAGGAGTGTCTGGGCAAACGCTGGGAGTGTTTGTGACGTCAAACCAGGAACGACAAGCACTGAACTGGTCGCATTGGCAGAGTAAGTCTCGAACTACTCAGAAACTGCACAGAGAAGTCTTTTCGCAATATTGCAAATCTTTCGTTTGCAGTTTTGATAAGCTAAGATTCACTCCCAGTAGGCGGCGGCTTAGTGTGTGCAAAGCTGCTAAAAGCAGCTTGCGAGCGAACAACTCGGAATGAGGGCCTTAGAACAAAACTGGGCAAAAACAGACAGACATAGAAGTAGGAGAGCCCTGCTCGCAAGCTTAAAATCTATAGTAATGAATCCACATTTATTTACACATAAATATTTCTAAATACAAACATACCTTATCACCTCACTTACTAGAGAAATCCATTATGACAAATACAGTAGCTATTAATGATGATGATGATGATGGTGAAAACTAGAGATGAGTGTTCCAGATTCCAAGGAATCTGGAACACTCTGAACATCGTGGTTAAGAGTCCACCCGAGCTAGGGCTCAGGTGTACCTGTTAGACTCAGACTCTACATTGAGGTCGAACGTCATCTTCCCAGCGTTGGATTCTCACGAGTCTTGACTCTGCGTCATTTCACACTAACGTACACTGCTGTATGCTGCGCTATACTCTGTAGTGGCTCTACTGAGACTCCAGACTCACAAGTGGCTGTGGTGAATAAAGTGATTATGTATAGGGAGCAAGCAGCACACTGCTGTATGCTGCATTGTACTCTGCTGTCATAGCTGTGCTTGGTCCAGACCAGAGCCGGATTAAGGGTGGACCCTGGGGGTAATACCCCCGGCCCACCATTTTTAAAAGGGCCCTCCACCACCCGCCGCAGCGTTGCTGCGCTCCTGTCTCCCTGCTGCATTGCTAAATGCCAGCGCCGCAAGCAGTGTACCTGAGCGACGGCTATCCCGCCTCCAGGCTTCACACTGCCAAACGCCGGCGCTGAGTAACAGCTGTCCAATAACAGTAAGTCTGACTGTATTTAAAGTTTAGGAACTTGGTTTATATATATATATATATATACAGTGGTTAAAGTGGTCCAGAACGGGGCGGAACTGCGTTCCGTCACCTCTAATTGCAGGCGGAACTCCGGCCACAGCATCAGGTCCCGGCTGCATTGTAAAGTTTGCAGCGTCCGCCAGCCAATCCCGGCTCACGGACCGGCTGCATAACCAATAAAAAGAAGGGGCGGCTATTTCAAAAGCTGGCGTGAGCCAATCATGGCTCGCGGACCGCCAGCCAATGAGAAGCTGCCAAGTGGCAGCTTCTCATTGGCTAACAGTCTGCAATACGTGATTGGTGCGCAATCGGCGCTAGATTCAAAAGAGCAGCCCCTTCTTCCCCTATACAGATACTGGGACCGGCGAGTCTGTCTTCCCGCAGCACAGCGTAATAGGACCGCCGGAGCCCTTGATTTCACTGTCCCCCCGCACACATGCATGGGATTATAGGTGTGCGCATGGGGGGTGCCTGGTGCGCACAGGCACCCCCCACACTCCATGTGTGCCCTACATTGATTGCTGCACATTCCTGTGCCCCTCTCCTGCTGCGCCCGCCGTCAGGTCTTGTGAGTGAAAGTGGAGTGTGCTTTCTTTCCTCGTCGGCGGCCGCGCACTTGAAACACCCTCCTGGACTCGTCCCACAATGTTACATGATGATGTCACGCCACGTGTCCTCCCTCTCCACCTGCCTGCACTCTCTCCTCGTGTGCCGACATGCGCCATGCCAATGCTACAGCCTCCCGTACCGCAGGCCTGCAGCTGAGGTCAGTTTCTGCAGGGGAAAGAGAGGGGGCCTTCCAGTGTGTGTTCCCCAAAACAGCACTCCTCATAAAATCAATATGATCATTAATTAGGCATATATGTTTCTCCAGCAGCACACATTAAGGACAAGAATCGGCTTTAGTCACTAAAGCTGACTCTTGTCCTTATTGAATGCTGCTGGAGAAACATGTTTTATATATATATATATATATATATATATATATACTTGCAGGAGTCCCGGCACTCGTCTGGATCTGAGTAATGTGCTGCGGTGCCTTCCCAGGGGAACAAATCCTCCATGTATAAATGTGGAACAAAGGCGGCACTCAGACAGGCTTCATGAGCAGTAAAGATAAGTCAGCTTTATTCGACCGACATGTTTCGGGGCACAATCCCTTCCTCAGGGCCTCAACAACCCTAGCTGAACCACAAATGATACATATATACACCAACATGAACAAACAATCAAAGAACCCTAATGTGACTCACCTGCTCGGCGGCGCCATCCTGTCCGTCCGGAAGCTCAGCAGTGGTACCTCGTCGCGCATCCGTGATGTCATCAAACCGAGGCTGGAGTCCGTCACCATGACAAATCACAGACCTGCTTGTTCTTCGATCAGGGGTGTGCGCCTGGTCTCACACTGCCGGCCCGTGACGTCATCCGGCGTCGCGTCGCAGGGCAGTAACTAAGCAACCTAAAATACAATTGTGAGAAAAGAAAGAAACAACACAAAAATAACTGTTACAGCTCATTGCACAAAGTGGATCGATCCTAGCCTAAATAACATAGACATATATAATATATAGGCATGGGGCCGTGGGCAGAATTTAAACAGGGGAGAGAAGGTCACTGGAACTAGCTAAAACAGAGTAGGATAAATGGCTCATTCTCATATTTAAGTTGCTGGTTAAATTAACTCATAACACATAATGATGGTCTAGGTGAAATAAAATTAGAGTTAAATTAACTAAATACTCCCCATGTGGGCTGAAATTAGAGAAAACACTGTAGGCCAAGGTTTTCATTCAGACCACGAGGGGATAGAGTACCCAGCGTATGAATCCACCTGGATTCACGTTGTAAAAGTGCACGATCCCTGTCACCCCCTCTCATCAATTTGGGGACGTGATCAATCAAGATGGCTCGGATGCTGGCCACCCCATGTTTAAATGCCAGGCAGTGGCGGGCAAAAGGTTGGTCACTACTGCCTTTTTCAAAAGCTTTTTTTATAGCGCTTGTGTGTAGCGCCATACATTCCGGAAACTGGCGTACGGTCTTGCCAACATAAGCAAGGCCACACGGACAAGTGAGTAAATACACGACATGGGTAGAAGTACATGTGAGATGGTACTTAATAGCTAGCTTCTTCCCAGTAAGGGGGTGATTGAACGAACCTCCTGTCATAAGCGTGTTGCAGGTGGCACATCCAAGGCATCTGAAGCAGCCCACCTTACTTCTTAAGAAATGTATTTCCTGTATACCTGTCAAACGTGTGACATCCAGTTTAACTATATGGTCACCAATATTCCTGCCCCCGGTGTAACTAGGTAAAAGCGACGTATTGGCCAAGGAAGATAATGCTCCCTCTGTTTGGATGATAGGCCACAGTGATTTAGCCCTATGTACCCTCTGCTTAGTGGCTGTCGAGAATCTATTAACACAAGGGAGTTTAGGTCTGGGTAGCCTCTGTTGGCTATCAGAAGGATTTAGGGCCTGTACCCGTGGAACCTTCAGTACTCTGTCTTTAGCATATTGCAATTCACCTAAGGGGTAACCACGCTCTGCAAACTTAGCTTGCATGCTATCCAGTGCCCTCATAGTCTCGTCTGGGTCTGAGGTGATACGACGTACTCGCATAAATTGGGAATAAGGTAGTTCTCTGTGCAATGATTCAGGGTGGAAACTACGGTAATCAAGGAGCATGTTCCTGTCCGTCTTCTTAGTAAAAAAAGTGGTCAACAAATTACCCTCCCTGACTATAATGGTCACATCAAGATAATTGATGCTAGTATCATCAATGACATAGGTAAATTGCACTGGGTGCTTTGTCAAATTATGCTCCTCCCACAGTGAGATTAAGTCCTCTCTAGATCCCTGCCAAAGTACTATCAGGTCATCAATATACCTTTTAAAATAAACCACCTGGGACTTGATGACTGGGTCCAGGTAGAACATTCTTTTTTCTACCTGGTACATAAATGCGTTGGCGTACGACGGGGCCACTGCGGACCCCATCGCACACCCCGCTAACTGGAGCATGAATTTACCATTAAACACAAAATAGTTGCGTTTGAGGACTTTATCAAGGAGAGACAAAAAGAAAGATATTTCAGGACCAGCATAGACTTCACTCTCCAGGATAAGGAGTCGCACAGCCTCAATCCCTGCCTCATGAGGAATACATGTGTATAAGCTAACAACGTCCGAACTGCACAGCAACTACCCCTCAGGCAAGGTGCCCAAGGATTGTAGCTGCTGCAGAAGGGACGTTGTGTCCTTCAAATAAGACATCGTGAGTGGGAGCAAGTAATGAGTGTGGATGAGAGTCGTAGATCTTGTGAAGAGTGAAGAGGTCGGGTTGGGAGATATTTTGGGATAAGCAAAGAGATGTACATTGGTGCAGTTTGGTTAATGGCCTTGTGTGTGAGTAAAAATATTTAATATTGAATATAGTATAATACAGGTAACCAATGGAGGGACTGATAGAGTTCATCTGCAGACAATGGGGGTCATTCCGAGTTGATCGCACTCTGATGATTTTTGTGGTGCAGCGATCAGGTGAAAAAACTGCATTTCTGTGCATGCGTATGGCCCACAATGCGCACGCGCGACGTACGGGTACAAAGTTCTTAGTGGTTCTGCACAGGTTCTAGCAAAGTTTTCCTTAGCACTGACGGTCGCAAGAAGATTGACAGGAAGGGGGCGTTCTGGGTGCCAACTGACCGTTTTCAGGGAGTGTTTGCAAAAACGCAGGCGTGTCTGAAAAACTGCAGGCGTGGCTGGGCATTCCCTGGGCAGGTATATGACGTCAAATCCGGACGTGAATAGGCTGAAGTGATCGCAAGCGCTGAGTAGGTTCAGAGCTACTCAGAAACTGCACAAACTGTTTTTGCAGAGCTCAGCTGCACATAGCGTTTGCACGGCTGCTAAAAACTGTTAGCGAGTGATCAACTCGGAATGAACCCCCAATGTACGTCTAACGAGGAAGATTAGCCTCGCAGCTGCATTCAGAATGGATTGTAGTGGTGAGAGTCTCTATTTGGTGAGACCGGTAAGAAGACTATTACAGGAGAAGATGAGAGCATGGATTAGAGTTTTAGCAGTGTCTTGTGTAAGGTATGGTCGTATTTTGGATATGTTTCTTAGATATATGTAACATGATTTTGAGACAGATTGACTTTGTGCACTTTCATACATGCATTTTTATTTTTATCACAACTGATAGCACCCAGTTTATATTAAAATTCTATATTTGCTCTATTTTCAGGAAAACCTTTTAATAATATGACCATCATTAATGCAGCTGTAGCCAATATAATTGTGTCCATACTAATCGGCCATAGATTTGAATACGGAAATCAAAGCATTCTGAGGCTCATGAGTTTAATTAATGAAAATATCAAATTTCTCGAGAGTCCTATGGTCAGGGTAAGTATTGTCACACTATCAGGTTGATTTTAATCATGCCTAAATTTTTGTTTTACTAGGGGGAGATGTATCAAACCTTGGAGATAGATAAAGTAGAGGGAGATAAAGTAACAACCAATAAGCTACTGTCAGTTAGAGGCTTGGGGGCTTTTATCAAAGCTTGAAGAAAGACAAACAGTATGTTTTTAGTGATCATTTTTTTCCGACTCTTTGCAGTTGTACAACAGTTATCCCTCGGTGGTCGGCTGGCTTCCTGGGGGTCACAGAACAATTTTGGAGAACAGTAACAAGATGCTGGAGTTCCTCAGAGAGACATTTATAAAACAGGAGAAAGAAGTGGACATCAACGATCAGAGGAATCTTATAGAGTCATTTCTTGCCAAGCAACAAGAGGTGCAGTTTGTATCCAGTGTTTAGGGGTGATAAGATCTAAATTCCACAGGTAGTACAACCGACAAAGTGTATAATGGGTCAAATACTGTATATTGCCGAAAACCTAGTTTTCGACAATCTTTAAGCCAATATAATCAATATGATGATCACTGAACCCCAAGCTAAGGCTGTTACAATGTGGCTGCATAGGTGGAAATTCATGGCAGCCATATCTGCTACCTTATTGTGCTAATGTGAGTTTCTATCCAGCAGAAGGTCAAACAACCCGCGCTGAAGCAACCATCATTATGCATGTTTACCTCTGTATGAAACAGACATCCTTCCAGAGACAGATTATAGGTGGTTTGGGGGGGGGGGAGTGGGGCACAGATGGTGCCCTGACCTGGCCAGCTCCCAGCAACATTGCCATGTATTACATCACGTCTGCTGCCCGGGAGCCGGATCCTTGGATGTGATTAACTGTAATGCAGTATAACATAAGGTCACAATATTTACGGGCAAGATGGTACTATATTCGAAATCAATTAACACTAATTATACTGTAAACATACAAAGTAACAATAAACTGACACAGAAATAGAAGAAAATATAATAATGTAGGGAAATTGTAATAGCACATATGCTCTATAGCTTCTTCTGCCACATGGGAACAGCTAGATGTTATGGGAAATCCATCAGTAGAATTGGGTTAGTAAAATGGGTGTTTCTGTTTGTTTGATTTTTTAGAGTTGATGCATCTTTAAGATATTTTATCGGTTACATATAGTTTACCATTTATATTATGCAGGGGAAGCCAGAATCTACCTTGTATTATCACGATAATAACCTAATAGGTCTTGTCAGCAACCTGTTTGCTGCCGGGATGGAGACAACCTCAACTACACTGCGATGGGGCCTCCTGCTAATGATGAAATACCCCAACATCCAAAGTAAGGAATGTGTATGAAAGATGATATGAACTTCTTGTTGGTTTGTCTTAATACAGTAACTGGCTATATTTATAGATACTGTAATAGCACTGTGCTAGTCCTGATGCATTATAGATCAATAAAATCTCCTTTTTACACGTTAGAAAAAGTGCAAAATGAAATTGAAAGAGTGATCGGTTCAGCTCAACCTCAAGCTGATCATAGGAAGCAACTGCCATACACCGACGCCGTCATCCATGAAATTCAACGGTTTTGTGACCTTATTCCTGGTAATTTACAGCACTCAACCTCCCGAGATGTCACATTCAGAGGATATGTCATTCCAAAGGTGATTGGAGATTTATAAACAACCACTGTTTTATTTCTTGTTTACTGTATATCAGTGACGTGCGGCGAGGTGAATGACTGGGGAGGCACACATGAGGATGGGTCTGAATGAGCCTACCTCACCCCCTACTCACCATAACTCTCTCCTCACTCAAATAAGCTACAGCGTCCTATGAGTCTTCTACCTGCGTCCCTGTGTCTTCTCTTGCTGCTGCTGACTGAGCTCTGACTACAGTGAACTTCCTGGTCACATGACACATCCAAGTGTCCAGCAGTGCACAAGGCCTGCGCTTACACTCAGAGGCATGCCTCTACTGGATCACTTTCTGTGCAGCGTTACTGCCCATGGTGTGGCCCCGCCCCCAGCTCTGCAAAAGCAGTGTCTGACTGTAGAACCGAGGCAGAGCTGTTGAGGACCCATCTCTCATCTCCCTGCAGCTCCAGGGATCTCCACACGTCTGCTGAGCATTATCTATAAAAAGGATTTCAATAAACAAAGATGTTTTTGTTATTAATATCGTCTTTGTAATATTCTAATAATTTTTTTATAAAATCTCAGGAGTTTGAGAGGGAGTATGACGGAGAGGCTCTGCCATAGAGGCACAACTGCATTTTTTAGGACACTGAGCACACTTTGTCTTATGTCTCTGTACATTCTCGGTATCGCCTGCCTAGTGAAGTGTAATCTAGATGGGATTTGATACCGGGGACACACTACCTCCATCAATTGTCTAAATCCCACTGAACTAATGGCAGATACCGAATGCACGTCTAACACAAGCATAGCTGTCAAGGCCTCAGTTATCCGCTTTGCAAAAGGATGACTGCTATCATATTTAATCTTCCTCACAAAGGACTGTTGGACAGTCAGTTGCTTAGCTGAAGTAGTACAAGTGGTCTTCCGACTTCACGTCTGGGATGACGATCGACTCCCAGCGGCAACAACAGCAGCGGCAGCAGCAGCAGTAGGCGTAACACTCAAGGATCCTCCGGAGGAATCCCGGTTAGGAGAGGACTTGTCAGTCCTGCCAGTGACATGGCCTGCAGGAATACTGACGTTCCTGACTGAGAATTAAATTAACGTTGAGGGAGTTGGTGGTGTGGCTTGCAGGAGATTGCGTACAATAGGAAGAAGGGATTTAGGTGTCAGCGGACTGCTTACGCTCTTAACCAAAGTTTCTTAACTTGACAATAACTTCTGATGAATGCGCTGCAGGTGCTAGATGTTCCTAGTTGGTAAATGTCCTTATTCCTACTTATTATGGATTGACAAATGCAACACATGGCTTGACACCTGTTGTCCAGATTTGTGGAGAACTGGCATATTGGCAAGTTTATGTTTCTCCTCAAATGATTTAAGTTTATTTTTTTTGGTCAATTTACTGAACTTTGGCTTTTTGGATTTTACATACCCTCTACTATGACATTGGGCATCGGCCTTGGCAGACAACATAGATGGCATTTCATCGTCTATGTCATGACTAGTGGCAGCAGCTTCAGCACTAGGAGGAAGTAGTTCTTGATCTTTCCCTATTTTATCTTCCAAATTTTTATTCTCCATTATTTTTCTGGAGTTATATAACAATATGCAGCACAGGAGTGCGTACCCCTAAACCACACACACACGGCAAAGCCTGTAAAAATTATTTGGATAATTACCCTTTTATTTGGAGTTATTATAATAATATGCAGTACTGGAGAGCGTACCCCTACACCACACAGAGCAAATCCTGCAAAAATTATTTGGATTACATATTAATAACCCCTTTATTTGGAGTAAATAATATACAGCACAGGACAGCACCACTGGACTTATACAGCTGTACCGCTGGACTTATACGGCTGTACCACTGGACTTATACGGCTGTACCCCTGGATTTATACGGCTGTACCCCTGGACTTATACAGCTGTACCGCTGGACTGATACAGCTGTACCGCTGGACTTATATGGCAGCACCGCTAGACTGAACTTATACGGCAGCATGACTGGACTGGACATATACGGCAGCACCAGTGGACTGGACTTATACAGCAGCACCACTGAACTTACGGCAGCCCAGGAGACCACCACTGGACTGATGCAAAACAAGACAGCACCACTGTACTGGACTTATATAGCAGCACCACTGGACTTATGGCACCACAGGACACCACAACTGGACTGATGCAGTAAAAGACACCACCACTGGACTGATGCAGCACAAGACAGCACCACTAGACTGGACTTATACAGCAGCACCACTGGACTTATGGCAGCACAGGACACCACCACTGGACTGGTGTAGCACAAGACAGCACCACTGGACTGGACTTATACAGCAGCACCACTGGACTTTTGGCAGCACAGGACACCACCACTGTGACTGGACTGATGCAGCACAAAACACCACCATTGGACTGATGCAGCACAAGACACCACCACTGGAATGATACAAAAGAGCAGGACTGGAGTGAAGATGGCAGGGCGGGAGACGCAAAATATACAAAGTCTGGATCTCGCGAAAATCCGACAGTTGGATGATGACATTTTGCCTCGTTTTGGTTTCCGAGTCTGGAGGGAAGTCCAAAGCCGGGATCGGATCCGGACTCAGGTCGTGAAGTCCAGAGGGGTTCGGATCTCTGAGATCCGAACCCGCTCATCCCTAGTTCAAAACAATAGTCGAGTTAAGGGGGGGCTATATAAACATATATTATATATAACTACAGTATATTAAGGGTGGTGTAACTTAAAAAAAACCTTAGGAAATAAAAAGCCTGTGTTCTGCGATAAGCAGGTACCACTTACGTTTGTTATTGGGGTATTTTATACATTGGGCAAGACCAAGGCCAGTATTGCCATGACCCCCCTCATGTCTCCCAGTGAGTAATACGTGGGTCAGGTTGAGGAGCAAATGAAACCTTGGAATCATCTGCCCCCCTCTACCCGTATATTATGGTGGACCAAATGGTCAGATAAAGGGGTCAGATCAAGGTCAAAAGAGTACATTAAGTGGCCAAATTGCTTTTCCTAATGCAGGCGGTTATAATATTAGTAACTCTGGGCCTAATTCAGACCTGATCACTGTTGTGCAAAATTGCACAGCGGATGATTATCGAATGACTGTGCATGCGTACGCACCGCAAAGCGCAGGCGTGAGCCCAAACAGCGACAAATTGCTGCAAAAATTTAGATCGCTAGGCGTACGCAAGTTGATTGACAGGAAGTAGACATTTGTGGGTGGTAACTGGCCATTTTCTGAGAGTGTCAGGAAAACGCAGGCATTCCCAAGCGTTTTCATGGAGTGTGTGACATCAGTTTCGGCCCCGAACAGCCTGTTCTCATCGCACTGTAGGAGAAAGTCCCGAGCTATGCACAGACTGCACAGAATGGAAAAATAAATAGGTGGTGAGTGAGCTGCGAACTGATTTGCAGCTGTTTGCCGACTGGCAAAGTTTTCATACAGCGTACGCATGCATTCACACACTTGCATGGAAAGGGTTTTCACTCTCCCTGTGCAGCGACTACCTGATCGCAGCCCCCTGCAAATTTGCAGCACAGCAATCAGGTCTGAATTAGGTCCTCTGTCAACAGTGTTTCAGCGATCAATGTAGTATCAAATTTGTCATAGAGATGCACAGAATGAATTACACTGATGGTGGGAGTAGTGCATAACGATAGTGACAGCAATGATTTGTGTCTAGATACTTGTTTAAGAAGTAGTCTGGGAGAGATAAAGCAAAATTAAGATTAATAAATCACCTGGCCCAGATGGACTTCACCCAAGGGGTCTTATGGAGCTTAGGTCACAACTAGCAAGACCTCTATACTTTATTTTCAATAGTTCAATTAAATCAGGCATTGTACCATGGGATTGGCGTATAGCTGAGGTAGTGCCATTATTTAAAAAGAGATCTAAAAATCATCCGGTTAACTACAGACTGGTTAGTGGGGAAAATATTTGAAGGAATTTTAATAGATAGCATACAGGAGTATCTGCAGACCGCAAAGATTATTAGCAAGAACCAGCATGGGTTTGTGAGGGACAGATCATGTCAAACAAACTTAGTTAGCTTCTATGAGGAAGTGAGTCACAATCTTGACCAGGAAAAAGCAGTGGATGTGGTCTACTTAGATTTTGCAAAAGCCTTCGATACAGTGCCTCACAGGAGACTGATCATCAAATTAAAGGTGCTTGGCCTAGGAAAAACTATTTGTACATGGATAAGTAACTGGCTGGATAACAGGGTACAGCGAGTAGTGGTCAATGGGATGTCCTCCAGTTGGACACCAGTAGTCAGCGGAATATTGATGCTAGGGACGAGAGTATTATACTCCCATTATATAAATCACTAGTGAGGCCACACCTTGAATACTGTGTACAATTCTGGGCACCATACTACAAAAAGGATATCCTGGAGCTAGAAAGGGTACAGAGGAGGGCGACCAAACTAATTAAGGGCATGGAGACGATGGAATACAAGGAAAGGCTTGAAAGACTAGGCATGTTTACATTGGAAAAGCGGAGACTAAGAGGGGATATGATCAACATCTACAAATATATAAGGGGACAATACACAGAGCTTGCGCGGGACCTGTTTTTGGTTAGATCAACACAGAGGACTCGTGGCACTCGCTCAGGTTAGAGGAGAGGAGATTCCGCACAATACGTCGTAAAGGCTTTTTCACGGTAAGGACAATACGTGTTTGGAATTCCCTGCCCGAGGGAGTTGTAATGGCGGAATCTGTCAACACCTTTAAGAATGGGTTAGATAGATTCCTAATGGATAAGGATATCCAGGGGTATGGTGCATAGTCATGCATTATAGTTACTATAAATAGGGATAAAATGCAATGGCTGACAGCAGCATCAAAGATACAACATGTCAAATGAAAAATGGCGCTCCTTTCTGTTCGCTTTTGTTCCTCAAAAAGAAAGAAATAAACACATCATGGTGTAGTATATTCAAATTGGGACACTTCTACCTTTTGTGGCCAAAAAAGATTTATTTCACAAGTGAATTGACATCAGGGTACTTTCCAAAAAGTGACAGATTTATCACACCTGGGTTGGTCACCTTATGGAAATGTAATTACCTCTATATGCCCCTCAACAAATGAGGTCTATATACGTGTGAATTATTTCACCCAGCAGAAAAAAAAAAAACAGACCATGGAGATTTCCCAAGTAGTGAATAGATGGTAGAAAGAATCCCCTTATGGTGTTGTAATTACGTCTATGCACCCCTCAAAATAATGAGGTATATGCGTGTAAGCTGACGGCGGGGACTATCTGTTTGGGACTCAGACGGACCTACCATCTGGTGAGAAGAACTGGATTTCTATAAGGAGTAACCGGGACTCCAAGAGGACTTTCAGATTTTTCTATTCCATGCACTGTGTGTTTGACATCTGGTAGGCGTTTTGACTCATCAGAGAATCCCCTTTTTAAATGTAATTTTTACTGTCTGTCTTTTATTGTGGATACTCTAAAAAAACAGTATTATGCTATGTGAGTATCCTCTTTTTTACAAGTTCATTTGGAGGATTGTAATAAAAGAATCTGCTTTTAAGAAATTCCTGTGTTCCGACTTTGCCGGGTGAAATATCCATACGCATATACCTCATTGGTTTGAGGGGTATATAGAGGTAATTATATTACCATAAGGTGATTCACACGGATATAACGGATTTGTTGTCATCTATCCACTATTTCAAGCAACCCTTATGTCTTATTCCTGCTGGGTGAAATAGTTACACGCATATACCTCATTATTTTGAGGGGTGCATAGAGGTAATTTCAACACCATAAGGGGATTCCTTCTACCATCTATTCACTACTTGGAAATCTCCATGGTCTGTTTTTTTTCTGCTGGGTGAAATAATTCACACGTATAGACCTCATTTGTTGAGGGGCATATAGAGGTAATTACATTTCCATAAGGTGACCAACCCAGGTGTGATAAATCTGTCACTTTTTGGAAAGTACCCTGATGTCAATTCACTTGTGAAATAAATCTTTTTTGGCCACAAAAGGTGGAAGTGTCCCAATTTGAATATACTACACCATGATGTGTTTATTTCTTTCTTATTGAGGAACAAAAGCGAACAGAAAGGAGCGCCATTTTTCATTTGACATATTGTATCTTTGGAAGTTTGTATTTGAAAGAACGGTGGCATTCTTTTTATTGTCACTTGAAGGCTGTCACCATATTTTTGTTTGTATAGAGCGCTAGGAATTGTCACCCTATTTTCTTTGACAGCAGCATCAGTCAGAAATTTTAGTCAAATCATCATGCATAGGAGACCACAAATAGGTTGAACTCGATGGACAATTGTCTTTTTTCAACCTCAGATACTATGTTACCACAAGGGGCCGTACTCGGGCCACTACTGTTCAACATATTTATCAATGACCTAAAATAGGCCTGGAAAGCACAGTGTCAATCTTTGCAGATGATGCTAAACTGTGTAGGGTAATTAATTCGGAAATAGATGTGGAGTCTCTGCAGAATGACTTATATAAACTTGAAATCTGGGCGTCTAAATGGAGAATGAGGTTTAATATAGAAAAATGCAAAGTTATGCATTTTGGGACTAAAAACAAACTTGCATCCTACATATTAAATGGGGAAAATCTAGGGGTAATAGTATTGGAAAAAGATTTGGGGGTACTCATTGATAATAGGCTTAATAACTATGGCCCTCATTCCGAGTTGATCGCTCGCAAGCTGCTTTTAGCAGCTTTGCACACGCTAAGCCACCGCCTACTGGGAGTGAATCTTAGCTTCTTAAAATTGCGACCAAAAGATTTGCAATATTGCGAAAAGACATCTCTGTGCAGTTTCTGAGTAGCTCGAGACTTACTCTGCCAGTGCAATCAGTTCAGTGCTTGTCGTTCCTGGTTTGACGTCACAAACACACCCAGCGTTCGCCCAGACACGCCTCCGTTTCTCCAGCCACTCCCGCGTTTTTCCCAGAAACGGTAGCGTTTTTTCACACACGCCCATAAAACAACTAGTTTCTGCCCTGAAACACCCACTTCCTGTCAATCACATTACGATCACCAGAACGAAGAAAAACCTCGTAATGCCGTGAGTAATATTCCTAACTGCATAGCAAATTTACTTGGCGCAGTCGCAGTGCGAACATTGCGCATTCGCAATAAGCGGAAAATCGCTGCAATGCGAAAAAAAATACAGAGCGAACAACTCGGAATGACCACCTATATACAATGTCAAAGTGCAGCAAAGAAGGCAAGTAAGGTGCTAGCGTGAATAAAATGGGGAATTAAGACAAGGGACAAGGAAGTAATCCTGCTGCTGTATAAATCATTGGTACGTCTGCACCTGGAATATTGTGTTAAATTTTGGGCACCACATTATAAAAAGATATCTGTGAACTCGAAAGGGTTCAAAGGCGAGCTACTAAATTGATTAAAGGGCTAGAGGGACTGGATTACGAGGAAAGGCTTACTATGTTGAATATGTATACACTGTAAAAGAGGCGAATAAGAGGAGACATTAATATCTTCAAATATGTAAAGAGACATTACAAAGAGTTATCAAAGGAATGGTTTATTAAAAGAATTCTGTATAGGACATGAGGGCACTCGCTGAGGCTAGAAGAGAGAAAATTCCGTACGTAACGTAGGAAAGGGTTCTTCACTGTTAGAGCAATAAGGATTTGGAATTCCCTGCCAGAGAAGGTGGTAATGGAGGACTCTGTTAATGCATTTAAAAACAGATTGGATAAATTTCTGACTGAAAAAGATATCCAAGGTTATAGCATTTAAAAAATTGACATTGATAATCTGGGAGGAACATGATTTATGGGCCCTCATTCCGAGTTGATCGCTCGCTAGCTGCTTTTAGCAGCAATGCACACGCTAAGCCGCCGCCCTCTGGGAGTGTATCTTAGCTTAGCAGAAGTTATTGTACTGAGTATTCAGAGCGAGAAACAGTAAAAGAAACAATGAGTAATTGTAAGGGCTAGCAATACTGTGGACAAGGAAACTACATTAAATTAGCTCTGTAGCCAACTTCCGCAGTCTTCTTAACTGTTATTAGTTTTTGTAAGGATATCCTTATGTGTATTCCAAGCCTGATTAAATTGCACTACTGTCCTAGACACTACCACCTCTGACGGGAAGCTATTCCACTTATCAACTACCCTTTCAGTGAAGTAATTTTTCCTTAAAATCAACCAAAGTTGCTTAACTCATATATATATATATATATATATATACTGTATATATATATATATATATACTGTATATATACTGTATATATGTATTCTTTTTTAAGTTAGCAATGATGCTTCATTTGATGGCCCGCATTTACGCACACTCTCTTTTTACCCCAGGGGACCATCGTTCTCCCAATACTGTCCTCTGCACTGAAAGATGGCGCCTACTTTGAGAAACCGGAAAAGTTTTACCCAGAACATTTCCTTGACTCAGAAGGACATTTCAAGAAGAACGAGGCATTTATACCATTCTCTTTGGGTAACATTCATTCTGAACGTCTGTTTCTTAGTCTACCATTCATGAAAGCTTAATAAAATTTACATTGTACCTATAGTATGAAAGTGGAATAATCTTGCATGGAAATACTGTGATTTTAACATCAGCTTAACTGTTTATGGTGGGTAATACAGTAGGTATATTTATCTATTATCTGAGGAGGAACCTACTGTAAGATAGTGCTCTGGGAAATACAGTAACTATAAATGTCTGAGTCTTGTAGCAAAATTATGATGGTGACCTCTATATATCATCATTATGTCCTATTCACCATGATGCATGCTCCATCCCCAGTCAGTATCCACCATTGCAGAGTACTAATTGTATAGGAAGTAACCTCACACATTGCTCCCAATTACTTATTTAATCATTATATATTTTTTAAATCATATATAACCGTCTCAATAAATTCACTATGTAGAGTTTGCCATTTCTTCTTTGGGGCATGGCCGTAGGGACTGTCAGACCCAATAACAGTCACAGTGACTGCGGCTATGGATATTGTATATAATTAAATGGATGTGATACGAGAGACCAACATTTGGGATGCCAGTGGTCAAAAACCAACACCGGCATCCTGATGCTGAGAATCCCCTCCCCCCTGAAAGCCTAACACTAACCTTTCCCGGTGATGCCCAAACCCCTCTTCCCGCATCATAATCCTAACTCGCCCCAGTGGTTCCTATACCTAACCCCTTCCCCTTCCCCACACAGTCTAACCCTCCCTTCCCCGCAACCTAACCCAAGCCTTCCTGATGGGGCTCAAGCCTAGCCTCCCAACCCACAGCCTAACCCTAGTAGTCTACGGTATACTTACGGTCGGCTGTCAGTATTCTGGCGTTGGCATTCTAAATGATGTTGAGATTCCTGCACTTGCATTCAGGCCGTATGTCGGGATTCCAGCTCCAAGATTTTGAGTGCCAGCCGCCTGAACACATCACCGTTAAATGTACGGTATATTATAATCTATTTATAACATAGATTTTAACATTGCAGTATGCAGCTTAACAACATTCAAATAATGGAATCAATGAAAGTTTGATTTGATTTGACTTTTCTTTGATTTGTGTCCTGAATTATTTGGTTAACAAGACAATATACTTCTTCAGGAAACATTATACTGTACGTATATAAAACATTATACTATATTAACCTACAATAAAATAAATACACTATAACCAGTGAAAGAGTACCTGTTGCCTTCATAAAGTGGAGGCAGTCATCTTGTGGGATAAACCAATATTCTTAAGAGTGCACTTTGTCCATTTACTAGCAACCAATGATGTTTTACAGGCAATTGTATAGATTAAAGCTTAAAAATGTTAATAATGTTTGAAGAACTAATGAAAATGGCTGCCTCTGCTATGTGTCGACAATTGCTCTTTTACTATTGATTAGATTGTGAACACTTATAAGCAGGGCCCTCCAGACCCTTTGTTTTTATGTCTGCATTTAATGGGGGGTATTCAATTATTTGAAAAGTCAGTTGGGTGTCTGTTTTTTCCTATCTAATAAACAGGAAAAAAACAGACACCCAACCAACTTTTCAAACAATTGAATATCCCCCAATATGTCTACCTTTAATATTCATGTTTCATATATTAACTGTTTTCCCCAATGCTCCGCACTGTGTGAGCATTGTGTGGCCATACAGTCTGTTCTGCCTTCGCTATGAGGTTTCGTTAACCAAATTCTGGCAGACAGCATAACCACCTCTACTTTTCAATAATCCCAATCAGATGTGGTGATCTAAAGAATGGTGTTTATTATGCAATAGAGGAAACTAAAATCTGTAACAATACAAATAATGAAATGCAATTACAATATACAAAGATAGTATGCATTGCAAACATAACATGCAAGATGCAGAACCATAACCAAACTGCTGTATGCAAATAACACAACATTACAATCAAAGGATTGACTGCAGTGTGAGAAAATACAACTGTCATACACAACTAATAGTCAGATTTATGATGGCAGTTTTAAGGGTCAGAGTTTCTTACCATCAGATTCTATGCTGACGATGTGTGATGCCTGGCTAGGACCACTAGGGAAGTAAAAAATGGCTGCTCCCCGTTTTCTCTTACCCTGAATACACTGAGAACCTTGCTATGGTGGGCTGTGAGGTTCATAATTGAGCTACCGCACTTCTGTGCTGACCACTAGATGAGGCTGATAACATGAATTAACCACTTAACTGACAAAAAGTCTTTCAAAAAACATTCCGAAAGTGTCAGGTTTTTTTATGAGTGAAAGGGTGCTTGGAAGCAGAGGGATCTTCTGGGCCCTCCGAAAGCTGCGGCTGCAGGAAGTTTCTCTTCCCTGTAGCCGCATACCCTGTGTATCTGACTGGTCGCATCCTGTGCGACCAGATCAGATAAGGCACTTGCTGGTGTGATTGCATCTGATGTGAACATGCCAGGCAAGTGGTTAATGGAAACACAGGGATAAGATACAGTAGATGCACAGTGTAACAAACATATGCGGAAGGCATGACCCTAACCAACGATAATACTAACCGCTTGCCATGAGTACAGAATAAACAGGTAGAAGTCCAGCAGCCACAGTGTATGCAGAGACACCCTGGTTTAGGAACACACTTTCAGAAAGTCAGATGTAAGTCAGGATTCTCACACCGGAATGCAAATAGAAGTCATACATAATCTTAGTTTGGTTCACTTAATTGTTGATAAGGAGAAATCATACTGAAGCACAAATCTGGGTAAATGCAGTATGTAAAGATAGAGGGGTCTATTCATGAAGCAGTGAAAAGAGTGGAGAAGTGAGCCTGTGGAGAAGTTGCCCATGACAACCAATCAGATGCTTCGTACAATTGTATAGTATGCAAATTATAAATGTTACTTCAATGCTGATTAGTTGCCATGGGCAACTTCTCCACTGGCTCACTTCTCCGCTCTTATTACTGCTTCATGAATAGACCCCAGAGTGTAACAGGACATGGCAAACCTCAGACAGGAAACAGGAAGTTCAACATGTAGTATTGGCCATCTTGGATGAGAGCAGAATCAATGTACTGTACTGTAGGTCAAAGAGTAGGTTGATAAGAAGTGTTAAGGCAAAATAGTCTAGCACTCTACTACAGTACATGAGGCTTTATTTAGTGCATAACAGATACACAGTGTAACTTTTTTCAATATTCAAATTTTATTAAAGTGATTATAAGCCAGGAAAAAAAAGATTAATACTGCACCATAACATTTGTTGTTTCCTAAATCCTGCTGCTAAGACTACACCTCATATTACATATTCTAGTAATTGTGGAAACTTCGGTGGTGACTTATAAATAAAAGATAATTATAGTAATAATTGCCCAGATTTATCAAGCCTTGGAGAGTGCTAAATTCCACGGTGATAAAGTACAAGCCACTCAGCTCCCAACTGTGTTTGAGAAATGACAGTTTGGAGCTGATTGGTTGGTACTTTATCACCATGCAATTTATCACTCTCCAAGGCTTGATAAATCTGGGCATACTGTTATATATGGAACCCTACTTGTTCAACTGCTGAAGTATAAGATGTTTGAACCACTAGGATTATTTAGTCTGACTCAGACCAAATAGGTTTAAACTGAATCTACTGATCTGTTGCAACACATTTTTTAAATACTATAATATTAAAATTGTATTGGATGCTGCTTTCATTCACATAAACTGACAGATGACTGGCTACTGTAGTTATGTTTTGCTATTTTTTGTTTGTTTGAACTAGGTAAGAGAAGCTGCGCTGGAGAGACCCTCGCCAAAATGGAGCTGTTTGTGTTCTTCACCACCCTTCTACAGAACTTCACGTTCCAGGCTCCACCTGGAGCTGTACTGGACCTCACCCCTGCAATTGGCTTTGTCAATGCACCATTGCCTCATGAAATCTGTGCCATACCACGAAGCTAATCATGTTTTCATAAGATAGGTCATGGTATTGAGATCCTGGTGCTTGGGATGCCGGTGGTCAGAATTCCAACAGCGCTAGGATCCCGACACTTACTAGGTAAGTATTCAAACACTAATCCCGAACCCCCCTAACCCTATCAATCTGCAACCTGACCTTAACCCCCCTCCCCACAGCCTGAACCTATCCCTCCCTCCACTGCAGCCTAAGCCGCATCCTCCCCGGTGGTGCCTAACCCTCCCTACCCATAGCCTGTTCCTAATCCCCCCCCACGCAGCCTATGCCTAACCCTTCCTGATGGTGTCTAATCCTAAACTCCCCTCCCCACAGCCTTACACTAACCCTCCACCTGCAGCCTAAACCTAAACTCCCCCCCCCCCCCCTCCACAGCTTAACCTACCTGGAATACTTATGTTCAGGATCTTGGCGTTTGGGTTCCAGCACTGACATTCATGTTGGCATCGTAGCGGCGGTATTCCGAGAAGTGTCGGGATTCTGGTGTTGGTATTCAGACTGGTGGGATCCTGAACAAATCCCATTTTGAATTGCATCAACAAAATCAGTTTGCTGAGGATATTTTTTTATTTCCATGTTATATGGTCAATTATTTTTGTAAATTTGCTCGGTACATATATAATTATTATGCAGTAAAATATGCATTTGCTATAGAAATTTTATGATCAAATTTTTCATTATTGTCACATTGAAATAAAAACTATAGTAAATGAATGAAAAGTCTTTAAATACAAAAAAATTGTTCTACTTCACATTGGCGAGTAACAACACTAGTCTGCTAGTGGAAGGAGCTGTATTTTATTGAGATGAGCGGGTTTGGTTACCTAAGAACCAAACCCCCCTCCCCCAAACGTCACACTCCGAGCCTGGTTCCGAGCCTGGCTCGGGTTTTTCCACCAGACCCGAAAACCAGAACGAGGCAAAACGTCATCATCCCGCTGTCGGAATCTCACAGGTTTTGGTTTCCATATAAGGAGCTGCGCTTCGCCGCCATTTTCACTCCAGTCCTGGAGAGTGTAGTGAGAGAATGTGTCTTCTCTGTGTCTTTGCGGGATAGTGGCATGGCGCCTGAGGTGGCGACCTGCTCTTTTATATCATTCCAGTGCTGTCTTGTGCTGCATCAGTCCAGTGGTGGTGTATTGTGCTGCATCAGTCCAGTCACAGTGGTGGTATCCTGTGCTGCCATAAGTCCAGTGCTGCTGTATAAGTTCAGTCCAGTGCAGTGAGGCTGTCTTGTGCTGCATCAGTCCAGTGATGGTATCATGTGCTGCCATAAGTCCAGTGCTGCTGTATAAGTCCAGTCCAGTGATGATGTCTTGTGCTGCATCTGTCCAGTGGTGGTGTGCTGTACTGCCATAAGTCAAGTTGGAATGTCCTGTATTGCCATAAGTCCAGTGCTGCTGTATAAGTCCAGTCCAGTGGTGATGTCTTGTGCTGCATCAGTCCAGTGGTGGTGTCCTGTGCTGCCAGAAGTCAAGTGGTGGTGTCCCGTGCTGCCATAAGTCCAGTGATGCTGTATAAGTCCAGTCCAGTGGTGCTGTCTTGTGCTGCATCAGTCCAGTGGTGGTATCCTGTGCTGCCATAATTCCTGTGGTGCTGCCGTATCAGTCCAAGCCAGTGGTGCTGCCATATAAGTCCAGTCCAGTGGTGCTGCTGTATTAGTCCAGTCCAGTAGTGCTGCCATATAAGTCCAGGTGTACTGCCATATAAGTCCATGGGTACTGCCGTATAAGTCCAGGGGTACTGCTGTAAAAGTCCAGCGGTACTGCCATATAAGTTCAGACATACTGATGTATAAGTCCAGTCCAGTGGTGCTGTCATATAAATCGAGTCCAGTGGTGCTGCTAAAAAAGTCCAAGAGTACTGTTGTATATGTTCAGTCCAGTGGTGCTGCCGTATAAGTCCAGAGGCACTGCCGTAAATGTCCAGTGGTGCTGCTGTATAAGTCCAGTGGTGCTGCCATATAAGTCATGGGGTACTGCCGTATAAGTCCAGCGGTACTACTGTATAGGTCCAATCCAGTGGTGCTGCCTTATAAGTCCAGTGGTGCTGTCAAATAAGTCCAGTCCAGCGGTACTGTCGTATAAGTCCAGGGGTACTGCTGTATAAGTCCAGTAGTGCTGCCATATAAGTCATGGGGTACCGCCGTATAAGTCCAGGTGTACTGCTGTATAGGTACAATCCAGTGGTACTGCCATATAAGTCCAGTAATGCTGCCGTATAAGTACAGGGGTACTGTCATATAAGTCCAGCGGTACTGCTGTATAAGTCCAAGGGTACTGCCGTATAAGTCCAGGGGTACTGTAATATATGTCCAGCGGTACTGCATTATATGTCCTGGGGTACTGCCATATAAGTCCAGCAGTACTGCTGTATAAGTCCAGCAGTACTGCCATATAGGTACAGTGGTGCTACCGTATAAGTCATGGGGTACTGCCATATAAGTCCAGGGGTACTGCCGTATATATGTCCAGTCCAATGGTGCTGCCATATAAGTACAGTGGTCCTACCATATAAGTCAAGGGGTATTGTTGCATAATTCCAGTCCAATGTAACTGCCGTAAAAGTCCAGGTATACTGCCATATAAGTCTAGTCCAGTGGTGCTGCCGTATAAATTTAGTCCAGTGGTGCTTTCATTTAAGTACAGTGGTCCTACCATATAAGTCAAGGGGTATTGTCATATAAGTCCAGTCCAGTGGTTCTGCCGTATAAGACAAGGGGTACTGCCATATAAGTCCAGTCCAGTGGTGCTGCCGTAAAAATCCAGTCCAGTGGTGCTGCCGTATAAGTCCAGCGATACTGCCATATAAGCCCAGAAGGGGTACTACCTTATAAGTCATGAGGTATTGCCATATAAGTACAGTGGTGCCTCCACATAAGTCCAGGGGTACTGCCGTATAAGTGCAGGGGTATTGCCATATAGGTCACGTCCACTGGTGCTACCATATAAGTATAGTTGTGCTGCCATGTAAATGTCCAAGGGTATTGTCATATGAGTCCAGGGGTACTGCCGTATAAGTCCAGTGGTAATGCCATATAAGTCCATGGGGACTGCTGTATAAGTCCAGCGGTACTGTCATATAACTTGAGGGGTACTACAATATAAGCCCAGTGGTGCTGCCATATAAGTCCAGGGGTACTGCTGTATAAGTCCAGGGGTACTGCTGTATAGGTCCAATCCAGTGGTGCTGCCTTATAAGTCCAGTGGTGCTGCTATATAAGTCCAGGGGTACTGCTGTATAAGTCCAGTGGTGCTGCCGTATAAGTCCAGGGGTACTGCCGTATAAGTCATGGGGTACTGCCATATAGGTCCAATCCAGTGGTGCTGCCATATAAGTCCAGTGATGCTGCCATATAAGTCCAGTGGTACTGCTGTATAAGTCCAGGAGAACTGCCATATAAGTCCAGGGATACTGCCATATATGTCCAGCGGTACTGTTGTATAAGTCCAAGGGTACCGCCGTATAAGTCCAGCAGTACTGCCATATAAGTACAGTGGTGCTGCCGTATAAGTCCAGGGGTACTGCTGTATAGGTCCAGTCCAATGGTTCTGCCATATAAGTCCATTCAGTGGTGCTGCCATATAAGTACATTGATCCTACCGTATATGTCAAGGGGTATTGTATAAGTCCAGTCCAGTGCTGCTGCCATATAAGTCAAGGAGTACTGCCATATAAGTCCAGTCCAGTGGTGCTGCCGTATAAGTCCATTCCAAGTGGTGCTGCCATATAAGTACAGTGGTCCTACCGTATAAGTCAAGTGGTATTGTCATATAAGTCCAGTCCAGTGATGCTGTCATATAAGTCTAGGGGTACTGCTGTATAAGTCCAGGGGTGCTGCCATATAAGTACAGTCCAGTGGTGCTGCCATATAAGTCCAGTCCAGCGGTACTGCCATATAAGCACAGGAGGGGTACATCCTTATAAGTCATGGGGTACTGCTGTATAAGTCATGGGGTGCTGCCATTTAAGTCCAGTCCAGTGGTGCTGCCATATAAAATCCAGTCCAGTGGTGCTGTCATATAAGTCCAGCGGTACTGCTGTATAAGCCCAGGAGGGGTACTGCCTTATAAGTCATGGGGGTACTGCCGTATAAGTCAAGGGGTTTTAAGTACAGTGGTGTTGCCATATAAGTCCTGGGGTACTGTTGTATAAGTCCAGTCCAGTGCTGCTGCCATATAATTCCAGGGGTACTGCTGTATAAGTCCAGGGGTATTGCAATATAAGTACAGTCCATTGGTGCTGCCGTATACGTCCAGCGGTACTGCCTTATAAGCCCAGGACAGGTACTCCCATATAAGTCCAGGGGTACTGCTGTATAAATCATGGGGTACTGCCATATCAGTCCAGGGGTAGTATTGTATAAGTCCAGTGAAACATCCGTATAAGTGCAGTGGTGCTGTTGTATAAGCCCAGGGGGGTATGGCCATATAAGTCCAGGGGTACTGCCATATAAACCATGGGATACTGCCATATCAGTTCAGGGGTACTACTGTATAAGTCCAGTGAAACTGCCATGTAATTTTAGCGGTACAGACATATAAGTGCAGGAGGGGTACTGCCGTATAAGTCCACGGGTACTGCCGTATAAGTCCATGGGTACTGCAAAATAAGTCCAGTGGTGCTGCTGTATAAGTACATTGGTGCTGCCATATAAGTCCAGCGGTACTGCTGTATAAGTCAAGGGGTACTGCCATATAAGTTAAGTGGTGCTGATGTAGAAGTCCAGGGGCTCTGCCGTATAAGTCCAGTGGTACTGCTGTATAAGTCATGGGGTACTGCCATATAAGTACAGTGGTGATTCCTTATAAGTCATGGGGTACTGCCATATAAGTCCAAGGGTACTGACATAAAGATCCAGTACAGTGGTGCTGCCATATAAGTACATTGGTCCTGCCTTATGAGTCCAGGGGTGCTGCGTATAAGTCCAGTGGTGCTGCCATATAAGTACAGGGGAACTGCTGTATAAGTCCAGGGGTACTGCCGTTTAAGTCCAGCGGTACAGCCGTATAAGTCCAGGGGTATTGCTGTATAAGTCCAGAGGTACTGCTGTATAAGTCCAGGGGTACTGCCGTACGGGTCCAGTATAGTGTTGCTGCTGTATAAGTACAGAGGTGCTGCCATAATTGTCCAGGAGTACTGTCTTATAATTCCAGCCCAGTGGTACTGCCATATAAGTTCAGCGGTACTGCCATATAAGTCCAGGGGTCATGCCTTATAAGTCCAGTCCAGTGGTGGTGCCATATAAGTCCATTCCAGTGGTGCTGCCATATAAGTCCAGTCCAGTGGTGCTGCCATATAAGTCCAGAGGTACTGCCTTATAAGCCAAGGTGGAGTACTGCCGTATAAGTCCAGGGGTACTGCCGTATAAATCCAGGGGTACTGCCATATCAGTCTAGGGGTACTGCTGTATAAGTCAAGTGAAACTGCCGTATAAGTTCAGTGGTGCTGCCGTATAAGTCCAGGGGTACTGCCGTTTAAGTCCAGGGGTACTGCTGTATAGTTTCGGTCCAGTGGTGCGGCTGTATAAGTTTAGTGGTGCTGCCATATAAGTCCAGGGCTACTGCCATATAAGTCCTGCGGTACTGCCGTATAAGTCTAGGGGTGCTCCCGTATAAGTCCAGGGGTATTGCCATACAAGTACAGTGGTGCTGCCGTATAAGTCCAAGGGTACTGCTGTATAAACAAGAATAAACAAACAAGAAAAAAAGAGGATAGCGTAATAGTTATATAAAATGATATATCAAAAAATGTAAATGAATAAAGAATTGCCAGTGGTTATAATAAAAAAGTCTTTATATTTGATCATAAGAATCACATTCAAAAACATATAAAACCATGGCCCTCATTCCGAGTTGTTCGCTCGCAAGCCAATTTTAGCAGCATTGCACACGCTAAGCCGCCGCCTACTGGGAGTGAATCTTAGCATCTTAAAATTGCGAACGAAAGATTCGCAATATTGCGATTACAAACTACTTAGCAGTTTCAGAGTAGCTTCAGACTTACTCGGCATCTGCGATGAGTTCAGTGCTTGTCGTTC
This sequence comes from Pseudophryne corroboree, assembly GCF_028390025.1. NCBI lineage: Eukaryota > Metazoa > Chordata > Amphibia > Anura > Myobatrachidae > Pseudophryne > Pseudophryne corroboree. The sequence goes on from NC_086447.1 coordinate 75,309,381, forward strand.
CTGGTTTGACGTCACAAACACACCCAGCGTTCGCCCAGACACTCCCCCGTTTCTCCAGCCACTCCCGCGTTTTTCCCAGAAACGGTAGCGTTTTTTCCCACACGCCCTTAAAACGGCCTGTTTCCGCCCAGTAACACCCATTTCCTGTCAATCACACTACGATCGCCGGAGCGAAGAAAAAGCCGTGAGTAAAAATACTATCTTCATTGTAAAATTACTTGGCGCAGTCGCAGTGCGGACATTACGCATGCGCACTGAGCGGAAATTCACTGCGATGCGAAGAAATTTACCGAGCGAACGACTCGGAATGAGGGCCCATATATTTATAAAGTGCAATTATTGATGTAGTATGATAAACTCTCCAGAGTATCACCAATTCAAAATAAGTTGCAACTGTAGCAAACCTAAACCACAGGTGTTTCTTCAAGTGTTGCCGGCTACATTTGTATCTATTATGAAAAGTTTCTCCACACAGTAACTTTGAAACACTAGATGTCAGTTTTTGAGGGCTAAGAATCAGTGTTGAATATGCTAGCTAATATTGTACAGGCAGCGCTGTTCTGATCCCGTTGGGCTCACATGTGTGGATGGCCGCCGTCTGAGCACAACTGTGACCACACTATTAGACACTGTTGGCAATTGTGAGTCCAGATGCAACAAACAGTCCACACTTAAACTAAACAGTCTGAATCAATGTGTGCACCCCCTGCAGTAAGCGGTACCTTGTTGAAGGTATAAGTCTAGGGGTACTGCTGTATAGGTCCAGTCCAGTGGTGCTGCCATATAAGAAAAGTAGTGCTGCCGTATATGTCCAGGGGTACTGTCATATGAGTTCTGTCCAGTGGTGCTGCTGTTTAAGCCCAGGGGTACGGCCAAATAAGTTTATAAGTACTGCAATATGAGTCCAGTCCAGTGGTGCTGCTGTATAAGTCCAGTCCAGTTGTGCTGCCATATAAGTCCAGTCCAGTGGTACTGCCACATAAGTCCAGTGGTACTGAAGTATTAGCACAGGAGGGATACTGATGTATAAGGGCTCTTAAGACCAATTTCTTTACCAAACCAAGCCAAATGTCATCCTAACCCTCTGTTCTACGCTCTCTATGTACCCCATCTGTGTCACCCCTGTCTGTCTACCCCTCCCCTTAGATTGTAAGCTCTCATGAGTAGGGCCCTCTTCCCTCATGTGCTTATCCTTTTCTTACTTTAATAATCCTCAACTGCCCAAATCAAGCAGTTTTTTGGCCACCTGGAACTTCTGTCATTTACTGGTGTAGTTATGCTTAGTTACCCTGTACTTGTTCTAAATTGTCATCAACTGTAAGTCACTGTTTTCCTGTTTTGTTATGTGCATATGTACTCTGTAATTGGGCGCTGCAGAACCCTTGTGGCGCCATATAAATAAAGGATAATAATAATAATAAGTCATGGGGTACTGCCGTATAAGTTATGGGGCACTGCTGTATAAGTCCAAGAATACTGGCATATAGATACAGTCCAGTGGTGCTGTCATATAAGTGCAGTGGTGTTGCCCTGTAAGTCCAGGGGTACTGTCATATAAGTCCAGTCCAGTGGTGCTGCCATATAAATCTGGGGTACTGCCATATAAGTCAAGTCCAGTGGTGCTGCCATATAAGTCCCATCCAGTGGTGCTGACAAATTTGTCCAGCAGTACTGCCGTATAAGCCCAGGAGGGGTACTGCCTTATAAGTTCAGGGGTACTGCTGTATAATTCCAGGAATACTGCCATATAAGTCCAGGGGTACTGCCGTATAAGTCCACTGGTACTGCCATGTAAGCCAAGAGGTACTGTCGTATAAGTCCAGTGGTACTGCCATGAAAGTCCAGTGGTAATGACATATAAGTCCAGGGGTACTTCCATATAAGTCCAGTCCAGTGGTGCTTCTGTATAAGTCCAGAGGTACTGACGTTTAAGTCCAGCGGTACTGCTGTATAAGTCCTGGGGTACTGCTGTACAGGTCCAGTCCAGTGGCGCTTCTGTATAAGTAAAGTGGTGCTGCCATAAAAGTCCAGGGGTACTATCATATAAGTCCAGTCCAGTGGTGCTGCTGTATAAGTAGTGCGGTGCTGCCATAAAAGTCCAGGGGTACTATCATATAAGTCCAGTCCAGTGGTGCTGCCATATAAGTTCAGGGGTACTGCCGTATAAGTCCAGGTGTACTGCAATATACGTGGAGTGCAGTGGTGCTGCCATATTAGTCCAGTCCAGTAGTGCTGCAGTATAAATCCAGTCCAGTAGTGCTGTCGTATAAATCCTGTGGTACAGCCTTATAAGTCCAGGGATGCTGTCATATAAGTACAGTGGTGCTGTCGTTTAAGTCCAGGGGTACTACTGTATAAGTCCAGGGGTATTGCCGTATTGGTCCAGATCAGGGGTGCTGCCGTATAAGTCCAGCAGTGCTGCCGAATAAGCCCAGGGGTACTGCTATATAAGTTTATGGGTACTGCCATATAAGTCCAGTCCAGTGGTGCTGCCGTATAAGTCCAGTCCAGTGGTGCTGCCGGATAAGTCCAGGGGTACTGCCATATAAGTCCAGTGGGGACTGCCTTATAAGTCAAGCGGTACTGCCGTATAAGTCCAGGGGTACTGCCGTATAAGTCCAGCGGTACTGTTTTATAAGTCCAAGGGGTACAGCCGTATAAGTCCAACGGTACCGCCGCATAAGTCCAGCGGTACTGAAATATAAGTCATGGGGTACTGCTGTGTAAGTCCAGCGGTACTGCAGTGCAAGTCCTGGGGTACTGCCGCATAAGTCCAGCGGTACTGTTTTATAAGTCCAAGGAGTACAGCCGTATAAGTCCAATGGTACCGCAGCATAAGTCCAGTGGTACTGCCATATAAGTCCAGGGGTACTGCCGTATAAGTCCAGCGGTACTGCAGTGTAAGTCCTGGGGTACTGCCGTATATGTCATGGGGTACTGCCGTATAAATCTAGGGGTACTGCCATATAAGTCCAGTGGTGCTGACATATAAGTCCAGGGGCACTGCCATAAAAGTCAAGGGGTACTGCTGTATAGGTCCAGTCCAGTGGTGCTGCCATATGAATGCAGTGGTGCTGCTATTTAAGTCCACAGGTACTGCTGTATAAGTCCAGGCATACTGCCTTATAAGTCCAGCGATACTGCCGTATGAGTCATGGGGTACTGCTGTATAAGTCCAGCCGTACTGTCGTATAACTTGAGGGGTACTACCGTATAAATACAGTGGTGCTGTCGTATAAGTCCAGGGGTACTGCTATATAAGTCCAGGGGTACTGCCGTATAGGTCAAGTCCAATGGTGCTGCCAAATAAGTACAGTGGTGCTGCCATATAGGTCCAGCGGTATTGCCGTATTTGTCTAGGGTTACTGCCATATAAGTCCAGAGGTACTGCTATATAAGTCCAGTCCAGTGGTGCAGCCATATAAGTCCAGTCCAGTGGTGCTGCCGTATAAGTCCAGTCCAGTGGTGCTGCCATATAAGGTCTGCGGTACTGCAGTATAAGTCCAGGGGTACTGCAGTATAAGTCCAGGGGTACTGCCATATAAATCTAGCTGTACTGCCATATAAGTCCTTTTGTTACTGCCGTATAAGTCCAGGGGTGCTGCCATATAAATCTAGCTGTACTGCCATATAAGTCCTTTTGTTACTGCCGTAGGGGTACTGCCATATTATTCCAGCGGTACTGTCCTGTCCTGTATATTATTTACTCTATATAGAGGGGTTTTTAATATTAAAGATAAATAATTTTACAGGGTTTGCCCTGTGTGGTGTAGGTGTGCACTCTCCTGTGCCGCATGTTGTTATATAACTCCAGAAAAATCATGGAGAACAAAAATTTAGAGGATAAAATAGGGAAAGATCAAGAACCACTTCCTCCTAGTGCTGAAGCTGCTGCCACTAGTCATGATGACACAGACGATGAAATGCCTTCAACGTCGTATGCCAAGGCCGATGCCCAATGTCATAGTAGAGGGGATGTAAAGTCCAAAAATCAAAGTTCAGTAAATTGACCCAAAATATTTTATTTAAATGGTCTGAGGAGAAACGTAAACTTGCCAACATGCTATTTACGACACAGAGTGGCAAGGAACGGCTAAAGTCCTGGCCTATGTTTATGACTAGTGGTTCAGCTTCTGTAGCTACTGTACTAGAAAAATGAAAAGAGTTAAGCTGGCAAAAGCACAGCAAAGAACTATGGCCCTCATTCCGAGTTGTTCGCTCGCAAGCTGCTTTTAGCAGCATTGCACACGCTAAGCCGCCGCCTACTGGGAGTGAATCTTAGCATAGTAAAATTGCGAACAAAAGATTCTCAAAATTGCGATTACACACCTCTTAGCAGTTTCAGAGTAGCTCCAGACTTACTCAGCATCTGCGATCAGTTCAGTGCTTGTCGTTCCTGGTTTGACGTCACAAACACACCCAGCGTTCGCCCAGACACTCCTCCGTTTCTTCAGCCACTCCCGCGTTTTTCCCAGAAACGGTAGCATTTTTTCGCACACACCCATAAAACGGCCTGTTTCCGCCCAGAAACACCCACTTCCTGTCAATCACATTACGATCACCAGAACGAAGAAAAAACCGTGAGTAAAATACCTAACTGCATAGCAAATTTACTTGGCGCAGTCGCAGTGCGAACACTGCGCATGCGCAATAAGCGGAAAATCGCTGCGATGCGAAGGAATTTACAGAGCGAACAACTCGGAATGAGGGCCCATGTGTTCTAAGATGGTATCACAATCCACAAGTAGAGTCCAAGTGTGTGGGCACCAGCCATTGCGATGCTTGACCTTCCCAACACTGTACGGGAAGAGGTGGCTTCTTCCACCATTTGCACGCCCTCTGCACATACTGGAAGGAACACCCACAGTCCAGTTTCTGATATTCAAATTGAAGATGTCACTGTTGAAGTACACCAGGATGAGGATACGGGTGTAGCTGGCGCTGCGGAGGAAGTTGACAAGGAGGATTCTGATGGTTTGTTTGAATAAGGCACTAGTGGAGACAGTTGTTGGCCATGGAATGAAAAAGCCAAATTTCATGCCTGGGCAAAATACCAAAAAAGCCACCTCTTTGGTGTGTGGAATTATTTCTCCACAAATCCGGACAACAGGTGTCAAGCTATCTGTTTCCTTTGTCAATCTGTCATAAGTATGGGTAATGACGGTAACCACCTTGGAACATTCTCACTTATACGTCACCTGCAGCGCATTCATCAGAAGTCATTGTCAAGTGTCAATTAAATTAAATGAAAGTGAAGTACATTGTCAAGTACCTCGGTGCACCTCTTTTTTTCTTTGCAGGATGTGCTCTTTGGGGCCTATTTTATAAAAGTGCCCTCCTGTCTGACACTGCAGTGCCACTCCTATATGGGCCAGGTGTTTGTGCCGCCCACTTGTGTCGCTTAGCTTAGTCATCCAGCGACCTCGGTACAAACTTTTGGCCTAAAAACAATAATGTGAGGTGTGAGGTGTTCAGAATAGACTGGAAATGAGTGGAAATGATTGTTATTGAGGTTAATAATACCGTAGGATCAAAATTACCCCCAAATTATGTGATTTTAGCTATTTTTATGTTTTTAAAAAAATCATCCAGATCTAAAACCAATACCCGAAAAGCGTGGTTTTGAAAAATACAATCCAGATCCAAAACATGAGCGGGGATCTAGATCCAAAACACAAAACAGAAAAAGTGCCCGCCACACTTCTCTAGTGTATACTCTAGGATGGGACATAGCTGTTGATTTTAAGTGCAGATTGCAAAAATTATTTACTTTTTAAGCTGAGGCTTACTCAGGTGAACGTCTATGTGAACACCAGGATCGATGGCCACAATGTTGGCTTCCGGCTTGCGACGTCGGGATCGCAGCTATATGCAGGAAACGTCTCTTCTGCTGAGACTACTCCTGCATGTCCCTCCTAGAAATTGGATAAATTTGTAAATATATAGACTGAAAAAAGTATGTAAAACATGAAGAATCATTCATTCTGCGTCAAACTATACCTGGCATCATTCTCTATTTCATTATTATCTTTAAGAGCTATTTAGGTAAACTTAACTATGAATATCTGGACTGGTAGGCTGGTCATTATTATGTAACGATGGATTAAATGGACTCTCTCGGGCAAAGTACAGGATGTGTTTATTGTAACGGATCATAGAGAGAGACAAGCTGGAGAGTTACCATCCAAAAATATCAACAGGTCAACAGGAGGTTTAAATATTCTCCCAGTGTTACAAAGCAAATGATTCCAGAAGAACAGCGGAGGGAAGACTAAACCAGCTCCCCGTGTACTTTCTACGCTTTACAGCAATCACAGTAAGAAACCTACGTTTTTGCATAAGATATGGTAACTTTTACTATTTTATTTCTAAAGATATTTTCTTCAATGTTAGTGCCTATTATAACTGCTGCATCGGGTGTGAAATATTTTGTCAACATTTATAATGTCAACATGCGGCTGTTGACATGGTCATAATGTCCACATGCAGCATCATGACGACATTGATGAAATGTCAATGTGGTTAGAATGTCAACAAAAATCTCTGGTGGTCCAGTTTGACTTAATCGGTCCGGCATTGACGTCAAGATGGCTTCCAGAGAATCCTGCATGACTTCTGGTGTTAACATAGTAACATTGGCCCTCATTCCGAGTTGTTCGCTCGCAAGCTGCTTTTAGCAGCTTTGCACACGCTAAGCCGCCGCCTACTGGGAGTGAATCTTAGCTTATCAAAATTGCGAACGAAAGATTCTCAAAATTGTGAATAGACACTTCTTAGCAGTTTCTGAGTAGCTCCAGACTTACTCGGCATCTGCTATCAGTTCAGTACTTGTCGTTCCTGTTTTGACGTCACAAACACACCCAGCGTTCGCCCAGACACTCCTCTGTTTCTTCAGCCACTCCCGTGTTTTTCCCAGAAACGGTAGCGTTTTTCTGCACACACCCATAAAACGGCCAGTTTCCGCCCAGAAACACCCACTTCCTGTCAATCACACTCCGATCACCAGAACGAAGAAAAAACCTAGTAATGCCGTGAGTAAAATACCTAACTGCATAGCAAATTTACTTGGCGCAGTCGCAGTGCGGACATTGCGCATGCGCACTGGCGACTTATCGCTCCGTTGTGAGAAAAAAATAACGAGCGAACAACTTGGAATGACCCCCATAGTTTTTGAGGTTGAACAAAGACAAATTGTCCATCGAGTTCAACCTGTTAGTCTTAAAAATATTACAGTAGGAGATCACTCATTTTATCTTTGGTGAATGTTTAACCATTTGTTAGGCTGAATGTTTAACCATTTGTTAGGCGCCGCGGTCCGGGTTCCCTTCGCGGCCCGGCGCCTAGCAACTAGGGACGCCGAGCGTGCTGAGCCGCCGGGTCCCTAGCAACGCTAGGACGCCAGGACGCCATGCGCGCTGAGCCGCTGGCTCCCTAGCAACGCTAGGACGCCGGGCGCGCCGAGCCGCCAGGACCCTAGCAGCGGGGACGCCACGGGCGGACCGCTTTCCCCATTGCAGGGTCAATCTAGGTAATTTATTCACATGTTTGCTGGTCGTGCAGCAAGGCAGCTGCACAACATTTATGTTAATGAGGCTCTGGAACTCTGATTGGAGGAGTCAGGGTTTTAAGCCTTCCCAGTGCCTCACACAGACGCCGGTTATAGCTTCCTGCATGCTGCTTTGGTTTGCTGAACGTCTGTTCCAGTTCTGCTGTGTCCGGTCATTCCTGTCCTCAGAGTTTCCGAATCTTGGTGTTTGTCATCCCATCCCTAGGAGTCTTCTGGTCCTCATTTACCAACAACAGTCGCCAGAAGATCTCGTGTGGTTTTCGTGAGTGGCGGCTCTGCCGCGTGCTGCGGCCTAGGCTGCTTTATTTTGTATTCTGTTTTGGAGCATTTGTGGAGGTTTCCGCTTCCACAGTCCTCTCCGGAACTCGGCGGTGTCGGGTAGGAGAGTGGACAAATGGGTATTTTGGTTGTCCTTTTCCCTGGCGGTTTTCCGCACACTCTAGTTTTAGGTTAGTTTGTAGCCCCTGGCTTTGTTGTCTAGTTAGAGGGCCCCTTGTTATCACCCTGTCTCGGATTTCTCTTTGTCTCCCATTAAGACCTGAGGGGGCATCGGAGTTGGGCAGACGTAATCCGCCCTTCAAACGCGGCTGCCATGGGCTCAAGCAACCATAGTCTCGCAAGAGAATTCTTACAGCACGGGCGAGACAACGGAGATAGGGCGCATGGGGCTATTCCCGTTCCCACTCTCATTCTCAGCATTACGTTCAAGTACTCAGGTCCTTGCTATCAGATCTCCCCAGACCAGAGTATTGGAATCATAACACCATTATGTTGATTCCTCTTATTTATTCACTTTTTATTATTTTATTTTATCAGTGTAGTGCATGATTTACCCACCATAACCCTGTATATCTTTATCCATTAGGAATTTATCTAGCCCATTCTTAAAAGTAATGACTAAATCTGCCATTACTACTGTCTCAGGCAGGGAATTTCAAGTACGTATTGTCTTTACTGTGAAGAAACCTTTCCGTCTCTGCATGCAAAATCTCTTCTCCTCTAACCTAAGCGGGTGTCCACGTGTACTTTGTGGTGATCTTACAAAAAAACAAATCTCCTGCTAGCTATGTGTATTGACCCCTTATATATTTGTAAATGTTAATCATGTACCCTCTTAATCTTCTTTTTTCCAGTGTAAACATGTCTAGCCTATCATCCTTTCCTCGTATTCTAGCATCTCCATACCCTTAATCAATTTGGTCACCCATCTTTGAACCTTGAATCTAGCTCCAGGATATCCTTTTTATAGTATGGTGTCCACAGTTTTGCACAGTATTCTTAATGTATAAGGTGGAAAACCACCAAAATTCCTTGCACAGATGTATTAAATGTAATTACATCAGATAATCATCAGCTGCAAATAATTAGAGCCTATGCAAAGGGTCCTCAAAATAGACAACAATAAGACCAAAATATTATTACGCTTGATGTACCGACAGTAATAAATATATATATACACACTTTTACTCTATATGGTTGTGTTTGAATTAATTCAATCAATAAACAATGGCTAAACTCGCTTATATTAATAACAATTTTACTGTGTTTAAGTTAAAAATAACACATTTAAAATAATCAGTTACACCAATTACTTAACCAGGGAGTGTATTTTAGCTTAGCAGGGCTGCGATCGCTTGTGCAGCCCTGCTAAGCTAAAAAAAAAAAAAAATCAAGCAAAACATGATTAGCCCTGGACATACTGTACTTACCCTGTGCGACGATCCTTGCGAAGCTGGAGCAGGCTCTGATGTCAGACATCCACCCTCTGTTCTGCTGGACACGCCTGTGTTTTACTCACCACTCCCCAAAAACAGTCTTCAACGCTCCGGGTCCGCCCAGGTACACCTTCTTCCTGTCAATCTTCTTAGCGGTCCGCCCTGTGACCGCTTTCTTCTATAGACGCGATGTAACCCGGCGGCAGGGGCAACGTTGCGCATGCGCACTGCGGGCCGCCGTGCATGTGCATTCCGCACCCTTTCGCACAGCAGCGATAAACCGCTGCGAGCGAGCGGGTCGGAATGACCCCCCCCCCTAGACATTAAAACTAAGGAGCTGGAAACTGTGTTGTTCTTGTACTGCAGCCAATTGTATTTAAGCAAGTTCCACGCGTTAGTTTCAAGCCAGCAACAATGTATTAAATGTGAAAGGCAGAAAAGTTCCAATTGACATATAGCAACAGTAACACTGCTATTGTTGGCAGTGTTACTGTTGCTATATTAATTGATTAGAAAGATACCAGTCCACCTGCTACTTAGCGTCCCAGTGCAGGGGATATATCTCTGTGATATACTTACCCGATCCAGTGGGATTTGGCGGTAACAACAGAGGTGGTATGCTGAATAACAGGTGTGAGCTCACCCTGAACGTGATGTCCTCAATCGGCCGCTGGCACAATGATGGTGCAGGAATTCTGTCCTGGCCAGCGGAGAAGATAGCACTCCTGATCCGAATGAAGACAACCACATGTGTGACAGTGTTGATGCAGCGGTCCGTTATTCCTACCACACAGGTATGTGGGCTGATGTGTGGTCAGCCACAGTGTAGAATCCACCAGCAGCTGCTGATGCTGTGTAGTGCAGGAGACCCGTACTGACGTGCAGGGGGATTATACACCCTGAGGAAGACTCTTTGGAGTTGAAACGCGTTGGTGGTTTTTGTGTACCTTGAATGAGCCGGTGAGGTATCCTTGCAGAGCAATCAGGAGGGCAGTCCTACCCAGGTTATACCATCTGTTCTGTCCATGTGTTTTGCTTATGCCTTGGGACCAACAAGGCTTTTTATGGTACCATGCTTTATTTTTAATGTATTTTTAATGTATATCCATTAGAGATGAGCGGGTTCGGTTTTACTCTGATTTACTCGGTTCTCAAAATGGCATCTTATTGGCTCATGGACGTCACGTGTTTTGGGTAGCCAATAAGAAACATCCAGATAAAACCGATCTGGCGTTAATTCTGGCATTACATCTGAACCCGCTCATCTCTAATATCCATTAAAACTAGTGATGCGCGGGTTCGGTTTTACTCGGTTCTCAAAACAGAACCTTATGGGCTATCCAAAACACGTGACATCCGTGAGCCAATAAAATGCCGTTTTGAGAACCGAGTAAAACCGAGTAAAACCGAACCCGCTCATCACTAATTAAAACCGATTATTTATTACACTATGTGGAGCATGTTTGCATCTCTTTGAGGAAGAATTGGATTGGCTACACCACAGTATGTGAATTGGTTGGTTACACCAGGTGTGAATTCTGAAGGAAATATTCACTTGTGTTTAGTCTCCACGTTGCAGATAAGGTCCTGACTGGTTAATTTCTTCACCCATGACCCCAAAACCTTGACATAACAATGTAGGACTCCAATTTGTAATAACTCTTGCGCTATGATTATATAATTACAAGGTATGGCTGACAAGAATAACAAACTCCTGATAAATTAAAAATATATTTAATATTATATGAATTATCATGTATCATAAAACAAGACCGGTCTTAAAATTTCAAACATCAAAAAAATGACAAGTATATATACTTTCTAATAAATGGAGGTGGACTTAAGCATACTCTGTGCACAGAAGTGTAAAAAACAAGCTCTATAACAATGTAGGAGACTTGTTTGATATTATATCAAAGCATTTATTAAAGATTTAAATAATGGGAAATGGAACATAAAGGTGGGGCAGCTAGAGGTGGTGCTGTGGACACCAGCTTTAACTTCTCACTGACAGTCTGTGAGTCCTGACTCAAAGCCTACTTGACTTTGCCTTAGACACCAGTGCATGGTAAATCCATTTGTGTCACCCTTGCTGCCCCCCCATGTAGGGCTGTCTATGTGCATCATAACTGATTCAGCTTTAGCGACCTGCCTTACTGTGGCTTCATGCATCGCACCTGGCCGCACTGCTACTACCTGCCACTACAGATAACAGACGCATAAACTGCCTCAGTAAGGATGAGGGGAAGGGACAGTCTTGGTCAATTCCACCAGAGGAAAATGGATGCCTAAAAGGATGTCTCTGGTTCAATTATATCCCTGCTAAGGAGGAGTTGACCATTGTCCACCCTTTGTCTGGTAATGCGCGGGGCATGCATGGCCTGCAACATAAGAGGACTTTGTGCACAGGAAGCATGGGAAGGGGAGTCTGTGGGCTGAAGCCCTATTCTTTAGGTGTGTCACTGGTCTCCTTTAAGCCTAAGCATGAATTCTGTCACCTTTAAGATTTTGTGAGGACAAATGGTAAACCGAGTAGTATGAAGTTCCATAAACATTCCTGTTTAGCCTTTTGCCCGTCTTGCTGGTCCCACTAGGCAGAACCATACCAGGGCAGAAAACAAGTCTTCATAGACCACATCTAGTGCTGTTTTTCAATAAAAGATTATTTGTGTAACTATAAAAAAGCCTATGTTTTGTCTTCCCTCTTTAGAATTTACAGAATACATGATCGCTATGGACCCCGTCACAATTCTTCTGTCTGTTGTTGTCATTCTATATTTGGCAAATCTTTTTAACAATCGAAAACAACAGAAGTACAAGAATTTCCCCCCAGGACCAACAACCTTACCCCTCATTGGGAATTTGCACCTGATCGACAAGGGCAAACCTAATAATACATTTATAAAGGTAATACTCTGCTTCTAATTAATTACTACTAAATCAAATGGTTTTCTATAATATTAAAGAATGGACCAGACCACAGATAAATACAGGTTGAGTATCCCGTATACAAATATTCAAAAATATGGAATATTCTGAAATACGGATTTTTTTGAGTGAGACTGAGATTGTGAAACCTTGGTTTTCTGATGGCTCAATGTACACAAACTTTGAATAATACATAAAGTTATAAAAAATATTGTGTTAAATTACCTTCAGGCTGTGTGTAGAAGGTGTACAGTGTCAGACTGGGGCATGAAGGGCCCACCGGGGGAATGCAGTGATAGGGGCCCATACTTAGGGGTCTGGCCAGCCTACAAAGGGGGTGTGGCCAACCTCCACAGAGGCTTGAAATACACAATAGTTTAGTGCAGTGTAATGCAACATATCTACCATGTATAATACAAGTGCACAGTCTGGAACCTGATCCCTAGAGGAAGGAGTGGGGCTCTCAGGCAGTGGGGCCTTCCGGTGGTTTCCCTGGTACCCCAGTGGCCCAGTCCATCCCTGAAGGTGTATATGAAACATAAATGCATTCTGTGCTTAGACTTGGGTCCCATCACCATGATATCTCATTATGGTATGAAATTATTCCAAAATACGGAAAAATCCGATATCCAAAATATTTCTGGTCCCAAGCATTTTGGATAAGGGATACTCAACCTGTATTGGTGAGAGAGAAATAGGCTGATTGTGGGAAATTATGAGCCAATTTCATAGTTAAATATATTTTCTAAAAAGGGGTTGGATATGAAATACCGGCACTCGGTATGCTGACAGTCAAAACACCGACAGCGGGATCCAGAAGGCCAGAATCCCAACACATCCCATAAAGTATTTTAACTCTACCCCTACTCTTCACCATAACACACCCGTCCTGCAGAGTAACCTTGACCTCCCCCTCCCTCAGCCTAACCTTAAACTCCCCCTCAGAAATCTTAACCCTAACTGTCCACCAGCAAACTAACCGTAACTACCTGGTACTAACCCTAGCCCTCTCCCTAGTGCCTAACCCAGGTATTTACCTCCGGTATGTGTCTGTATTCTGACTGTCAGGATCCCATTGTCAGTCTTCTGATTTAGGATCCCAACTGCCGGTATTCTGACCACATTCCATTTATAATTGTCCTTTTAATGATCCATTGATTCTATTCTTTACTGTTGTTACAGCTGGCAGAGAAGTACGGCCCAGTGTTCAGCATCCAGTTAGCAAAAGAAAAGTTAGTTATCCTGTGTGGGTATGACACTATAAAAGACGCTCTAATTAACCACGCTGAGGAATTCTCTGAAAGACCTGAGTCACCGGTATTTGCGAACACATTAAGGAGATATGGTAACCACTGGAAGTCATTAGAATTCAGAGAAAAATCAGAGCTGGATACATACAGTATATATTAAACACATCATAGTGTATTGAATTGCAATGAATTCAATATTCCAGTCGCTACTCAGGTCCATTTTACAGAAGTGATGACATGCGGATCCCACTGACACAAAACGATTTTTGTCAAAACCACATATATTATACTAACTGTTCTAGCCGTTCTTAGCACTAGAGTTTCTGATTTTCACAGTTGTAAATATAAATGAGTGTTTAAAAATAAATCTATAGAGATGCAAATTTGAGACGTCTTAATGTCAGTAAATATTAATCCATGGTTCTTGGCTTTACCCCAGGATCACCCGTAGCAGATACAGTAAAAAGTGACAGGACCATTGTTGTCATTTATTAAATTCTACACATTGGAGGTGCAATTCAAATTTTGATCCGATTGTCCGTTTGGGCGTTATCGTTCCTGCAACGCAAGCCACGCATCGGTGATGGAGTAAGGGAGGCTTACATATCTCCTATATATTAGCCTTGTGACTCGGTGCCTGGCTTTCTAACGCTGGGCGGAGTCACAGGCACAGATCTGGGTGGCTGGATGCAGGCCAGGAACAGTCCCCTCCCTCGGTCTGCCCATCCCCGCCCAGTCCCCTCCCCATCTCCGCCCAGTCCCCTCTTTCCCTCCCACCCGCGGCAGACGCCCCTCCCCCACCTGCGGCACTCTCGCCCCCTCCCCCACCCATTGCACCCACACCTGAAGCACCCCCCCGCCCCTTCCCCCACCCGCGGCACTCCCGCCCCTTCCCCACCCGCGGCACTCTCGCCCCCTCCCCCACCCATTGCACCCACACCTGAAGCACCCCCCCACCCCTCCCTCCACCCGCAGCACTCCCGCCCCTCCCCCACCATTATAACCCACACCTGAAGCACCCCCCGCCCCTCCCCCACCCGCAGCACACCTGCCCCTCCAGCACCCCCGGCAGATACCCCTCCCCCACCCATTGCACCCACACCTGAAGCACCCCCGCCCCTCCCCCACTCGCGGCACTCCCGCCCCTCCAGCACTCGCGGCAGACGCCCCTCCCCCACGCACGTCACTCTCGCCCCCTCCCCCACCCATTGCACCCACACCTGAAGCACCCCCCCACCCACGGTACTCCCGCCCCTCCAGCACCCGCAGTACATGCCCCTCCCCCACAGATGGCACTCCCGCCCCCTTCCCCACCCGTAGCACCCCCACCACGCCCCCGCAGCCGCCACTCCCCCAGCCCCAGCCCCTCGGCCCCCTCCCCCACCCACATCATCTATAGACACCTTCCCCCATTCGTGGACCTACCACACCTCCCCCACCCGCAGCACCTCTGGACCATGTCCCACAGCACCTCCGGACCCCATCCACGGCTCCCCTGCCGCCACCCCTCCTCCACCCGCAGCACTTCTAGAACCCAACCTCACCCCCCCTGCAACCCCACCACCCCAAACACACTCCCACTACATCGCCCCTCCCCCACGCACACCACCTCCAGACCCCCTCCTTCATCCACAGCCCCCCGCACCCACCCCTCCCCCACCAACAGCATCTATACTCCCCTTCCACACCCACACCTCTCCCACCCGCACCCCCTCCCCCATCCGCGTCCCCTCCACACCTACCCCTCCCCCATCCACAGCACCTCTGCACCCTTTCCGCCATCCGTGCCGCTGCACCCACCCCTCCACCACCCGCAACACCCCTGGACCTCCTCCCGCACCCACACCTCCACCACACGTAGCACCTCAGACACCATCCGCAACCGCTACAAGTTATTCCCTGAATCAGGGTGATCAGCGGCACAGATAGGCACCTCCACCTCACTGAACCCACCCCCTTTCCAAACTCCCCACACATACACTGTACTTCAGTGAGTATAGATGCCACCAGTGGACATTGGATTAATTAAATAAGTAATACTGTGGGCACTGTGTGTATACGCGGCTCTGCTACCAGTGGCCATTGTGTGTATAAATGACACTGCTACCTGTCGCCATTGTGTGTATAAGTGGTGCTGATACCTGTGGCCATTGTGTGTATAAGTGACACTGCTACCAGTGGCCATTGTGTGTATAAGCGGTGCTGCTAAAATTGGCCATTGTGTGTATAAGTGGTGCTGCTACCTGTGGCCATTGAATGTATGAGCGGCTCAGCTAGCTGTGGCCACTATGTGTATAAGCACCTCTGTTACCTATGGGAATTGTGTGTAGAAGTGGCACTGCTACCGTGGGCCATTGTGTGTATAAGCAACACAGCTACCTGTGGTCATTGTGTATATAAACTGCTTTGCTACCTGTGGGCACGTTGTGTATAAACGTCTCTGTTACTTGTGGGCACTGTGTGTATAAGCCGCTCTGCTACCTGTGGGCACTGTGTGTATAAGCGTCTGCTACCTGTGGGTGCTGTGTGTATAAGCGGCTCTGCTACCTGTGGGCACTGTGTGTATAAGCGGCTCTGCTGCCTGTGGGTGCTGTGTGTATAAGCGGCTCTGCTACCATTGGGTATTGTGTGTATAAGCTGCCCTGCTACCTCTGGCCACTGTGTGGATACGTGGCTCTGATACCTGTGGCCACTGTGTGTATAAGCTGCGCTGCTACCTGTGGGCACTGCGTGTATAAGCTGCGCTGCTACCTGTGGGCGCTGTGTGTATAAGCGGCTCTGCTACCTGTGGGTATTGTGTGTAATAGCGGCTCTGCTACCTGTGAGTATTGTGTGTATAAGCTGGCCTGCTACCTCTGGCCACTGTGTGGATACGCACCTCCGTTACCTGTGGCCATTGTGTGTATAAGCTGCGCTGCTACCTGTGGGCGCTGTGTGTATAAGTGGCTCCATTACCTGTGGCCATTGTGTGTATAAGCTGCGCTGCTACCTGTGGGCCCTGTGTGTATAAGCGGCTCTGCTACCTGTGGGTATTGTGTGTATAAGCGGCTATGCTACCTGTGAGTATTGTGTGTATAAGCTGGCCTGCTACCTCTGGCCACTCTGTGGATACGCGGCTCCGTTACCTGTGGCCATTGTGTGTATAAGCGGCTCAGCTACCTGTGTCCATTGTGTGTATATGCGGCTCTGATACCTGTGGCCACTGTGTGTATAAGCTGCGCTGCATACACTAGCAGTATATACTACACTATGTTATTCGTTGTGCCCTGTGCCCACTCTTCACGCCCTCACAAAGGGCTACGTCCCCTTGACAATTGCATGCCCTTCCCCCTTGCAATATTTAACCAATAGCATAAACTTTTGTGAAGGTAATACTCCATATAATAACAATTATAGCACAGCTGAAGCCCATGCAGGGGTTAACAGGTCATAGCCTCTTGAAATGCTATTTTCTGTCTAACACCTTCCCTCTCTTTTATCCTCTCCCTACCACCCTGCCTCTCCCTATCCTTTACCGATCGCACAGCGTTTTTCTGTACATTCCCTTTCTCCCCCCCTACACCAGTCTACCTATTCTCAACCGGAACCCATTTCTGTATGCCCTCTATACTGCCCTGCATTTCTGGTTCTGTTATCTACCGACCAGCGTATGTTCAAAGGCGTGCAGGAGTTAACGGGGCGTAGCCCCTAACGACGGTGTGAAGAGCGCCCGTAGGGCGCGATGAATCACCTAGTGTATACAATAAAAGCTGTATCTGCAAATATATACTGCATATATATATATATATATATATATATATATATATACACAGTATATTTAAGCAAGATATTCAAATGAAGGCTGTTTATAGACTAGAAGGACTCAGTGATGATTTGATGGGGAGTTTCTGCCATTTAATCAGGTGGGGGAGGGGGAGGGAGTAAATGCCATTATGGTAATAATCATATGTTGCTATGAATATTTTCCTTATAAATTCATTCTATTCAGGTGTTATGTTTACTAATGGTGAGAACTGGAAAGTGATGAGACGATTTACTCTTTCAACATTACGTGATTACGGGATGGGGAAGAAGAGCATAGAGAACAAGATTAGTGATGAATGTGAATATTTGATGCAGACATTCAGATCCTATGAAGGTGAGTGTTTGCTCTGGTACTCTCTATCACTTACCCAACAATGATTCTAATATAATTCTGATACTATGCTCTAATATCCCTTATTCCATTTATTAGGGCAGTTACAGTATATAGTCATATACCAAATAACTACAATAGATCTTCTCACTCCTCCTTGTCTTTTACATAGTATTGAATTCCTATTTAATTACATATATATATTTAGAAATAGAGACATCAGGAGCGTCTTAAAGGTGGGTACACTCTAGTGGATGTGCTCTTTGAGTGACGTCGCCTAGTGTGTTCCCTTCCCTGCCGGGATGGTCGGCGGCCGGGCATACACACTGAGCAATATGACAATGACATACACACTGAGCGATATGACAATGACATACACACTGAGCAATATGACAATGACATACACACTGAGCGATATGACAACAATATCGCTCAGGGACGTCACGCCGCGGCCGGACCATGCATGTAATTTTTGGGCGACAGTCCCAAGTTGAGCTGCATGCACGGCTGACAGCAAGAGTCGGCGCCGGCATACGCACTGGCCGATATAAAAAACAATGTCACTCAGGAAGTGCAAAATGAGCGACATTGTTTACAATTATCGCCTAGTGTGTATGAACCTCAAGAGAGGAGGCCCGTGTACAGTCTCCATCCGGGCCCCCTCCTTTTCTAGCCAGCAGCGGTGTTGACTCTAGCGCTGTCCCAGAGTCTAGTGCATACCATACTTGCCTACCTGACCCTCTCCATGAGAGAGAAAATGCTCTGTTCCTGGACTTTCCTGGTAATGTATGATTGCCATCACCTGTGGTGAGCTAGTGAATTGATAAGAAAGGTGTTTCACCACAGGTGATGGCAATCATACATTACCAGGAAAGTCCAGGAATAGAACATTTTCTCCCTCATGGAGAGGGTCAGGTAGGCAAGTATGGTCTAGTGCCCATGTGCAGTTCTCCAGGAAAATGGTGCAGCTGCCATTATCCAAGGGATTTCTGCAGTGCTCTTCTGCCGGCGCAGGGCTCTGGAGGGTAAGTATTGAAGAACCCGAGGGCCCATGTTCACTGTACACACTGCACTCACTATAAATACACCAGTGGCACACATGCAGTATCAGCTCACTTGATAGAGATTTCCAGCATGACCTGGGTACAGTGACTTATACAGTAGCTATTGATGATGATGGTGATGGTGAAAACCTCTTACTGCAGGCACTGGTGGCTGTCTCCTCCTCACCTGCACAGATCTGGGTATAAAATGCTCATTAGACAGATCTTTGTATATTTGCCTACTCACTATTAGGTCACCTGTTAGCAGGGCCGGCTTTACCATTAGGCAGCTTTAGGCAGCTGCCTAGGGGCGCCGACCACTGGAGGGCACTAATGAAATTATCCAGCAAAAAACGAAAGGATTTCTCTGTATGCAGGACAGTAATGAACTTACAGATGTGGGAATGGAACGCCATAAGGAGCATACAAATACATGTATGTCTGTGCGTATATACAGTATGTATGTATATATGTATGTATGCATGCACATGCAATTAAAGGGATGTTTGCATACCAGCATTCAAAATGCAGACACCAGAATCCCAACAGTCAGCATCCTGAATTTTAATATGCTGGGGAGGGTTAGGCTGTGGGGAGGAAGGGTTAAGGGCCCTACACACTGGCAGATAATACTGCATGATATGAACGTTCTCGTTTATTAATGAACGAGAACTCGTTCAAATCGTGCAGTGTGTAGGCACCAACAAGTAACAATGTGCGGCCATGCGCTCGTTAATCGGTGGTGCCCTTTCGCCTATGCATGCAGGCCAATATGGACGATAGAGTCCATATTAGCATGCAGTGCTATGGAGCCGGGAGACGGGGGGAGTGAAGAAACTTCACTCCCCCCGTCACCTCCTCCCCGCCGCTGGGTTGCTCGGCGGCGGATCTGCCAGTGTGTAGGGCCGGTTAGTGTAAGGTTAATTAATTTCGTTCAAAATGTCAGTATTATGGTGGTCAGGATGCCACTGTCGGTATTTTGATTGTGGCATCACGTACCCAACACCAATTAATTATCCCCACGAGACCCCATATACAGTATTTTACAGTATATAAAGAATAGACGGCACTGAAGTACTTTTAAAGTTAAATATACTGTGAACAAAGTAAAAACATTTTTTGCAGGGATTTGCAGGTTAGAGGGCGCTAGACTGAAGCTTTGCCTAGGGTGCAGAGAGACCTTGCACCGGCCCTGCCTGTAAGGCTTCCTTTTTATTGCTTGTTCCAGTGTTGCTGGGTCCAGTGTGCCCAGTTTCTTCTTCATAATAGAAGCTCAGTATACACCATTAATAAAGCTTCTCACCTCTGTACCTGTACAGTTCTGCTTCATCTATCTTATAGACAGGAGCCAGACCTGGCGATCAGATAGTCGGCGCCCAGGGGGAGTGTAAATTCACCCCGTGCAAGTGTGCGAATGCATGTGTACGCCATGCGAAAATTCCCCTCAGTCAGTGGGCAGCTGCAAATCCGTTCGCACGTCACTCACCATCGAATGTTTTTACCAGTGTGTGCAGTGTGTGCGCAGCCCAGGACTTACTCCTACAGTGCGATGAGAACAGGTTGATCGGGTCCGGAGCTGACGTCACGCACCCGCCCTGAAACCACTTGGGAACGCCTACGTTTTTCCTGGCAATCCCAGAAAACAGACAGTTACCACCCCCAAACGGCCTCTTTTTGTCAATCACCTTGCGAATGCCCGAGCAATCGAAATGTTCGCACCATCCTGTCGCACAGCAGCGATCAGGTCTGAATCAGTCCCTATAACGTATACAGTGGAAAAAAAGCATACTTTTTAAGATTATTAATGTTAATATAAATTTGACGTGTAGACTTTGAACCAAGCATTAATCTATACCGGAGGACTGGGTCATGGCAGTTGAGTGACATGGAAGGAAAAGTCACTGGCAGTAGGGAAGCCAAACACCGCTGTCTTGACCTGTCACACCTTCAAAACTAGGGGTGACTCACCCTGTTTTGAAGAACTGTGTCAGGTGCAGCCAGTGGCACAGAGGGGGGGGGGGGTACAAATTACCTGGGCCCAAGTCTGATAGATGGGCCCAGGTCCACGCCTCCTTTGATTAGGCTGTGCCCCTTGAAAAGTACCTGTGCCCAGCCAGGCTCTCCACTGGCCTGGCTGGGAGGCATGCCATGCTCCTGTGAGTGGCTGCTTCTAATGTGCTAGACACCCCCCCAAAGAGGAGTGGCCATGCCAACAGCATGCTGTGGCCACACCAATTCCAATGTGGGCAGGGCGGCCCAGTAAGTTGTTGTACCGGGGCCCAGAATTTCTCTTGGCAGCCCTGGGTGCAGCTCCCCTCTTCGCCCCCAAACACTGCAGTCATGCTGTGGCTGACAGGTCTGCGAGCGACATCACAAGTAGGGTGGCTGATCCTGGGCCGTTTTTTTCAATCCCGGGAATCGGGACTGAAAAATGATCAATCCCGGGATTCCCAGGATACCCGGGATTGGCTTCTTTTCAATGTGTCCCACCCCCCTTCCCTGCCCAGCCCAGATAACTCACCCTAATCTGGACAGGGGGGGGGGGGGGCTACACGATGGAGGTGCAGGACGGCAATGAGGTCCAGAGGGGGAGCGGCTGGCTGCGCTGCATGACCTCTGGCTTCATGACGTCTCTTCCATAGATCCGATGAGCCGGAGAAGGAGGACAGCAGCAGTCGGGAAGCAGGAGTGGGGATGGTGAGTATTTTTTTTGTATTTATTTTGTGTAAGAGGCGCTACAGGGGGCATTAATACTGGGGGCACAGCTACAGGAGGCACTGTACTGGGGGCACAGCTACAGGGGGCATTATTACTGGGAGGACAGCTACAGGGGCATTAATACTGGGGGCAAAGCTACAGGGGGCATTAATACTGGGAGCACAGCTACAGGGGGCATTAATACTGGGGGCACAGTACTGGGGGCAAAACTACTGGGGGCACAGCTACAGGGGGCTTAGTACTGGGGGCAATACTACTGGGGGCGGAACTACTGGGGCCATAACTACAGGGGGAACAGCTACAGGGGGCATAACTGTGACCACGCCCCTCCCCTATGAAGCGACGGCCTATTTTTTGCCACGCACCCAAAGCGCACGCTAGCCCTGTTTTACCTGTCGAGGGGGGGGGGGGGGGGGTGCCAAAGGAAACTTTTGCCCTGGGCGCCACAAGGTCTAGAACCGGCCATGACCATTACTGCCGCAATCCAATATCTGTCTGAAAAGACAGGACGGCTACTTACAGCAGTTAAAATGCGGCATGGGAATAGAAAACATGTCATGTCAAATATTTGGAATATGAATAATGCTGCAGAGAATAGCAATCATCTGCAACATTAACTTGGTATGTAACAACGCAGAGGTGTATTGTATCAACGGCAGAATTATACTGTTACTACTACAGGTTGAGTGTCCCTTATCTAAAATGCTTGGGACCAGAGGTGTTTTGGATATGGGATTTTTCCATATTTTGAAATAATTGCATACCATAATGAGATATCATGGCGATGGGACCTAAATCTAAGCACAGAATGCATTTATGTTACATATACACCTTATACACACAGCCTGAATTAAATACAATATTTTTAATAACTTTGTGTATTAAACAAAGTTAGTGTACACTGAGCCATCAGAAAACAAAGGTTTCACTATTTCACTCTTACTCAATAAATTCCGTATTTCAGAATATTTGGATATGGGATGCTCAACCTGTACTAATCATGTGCAAACATATTGGGAACAGCAGCAAAGTCAAACATCAAATTAGTTGGAAGTGGGTCAGCGATTGCATACACAGCGCTGTCAGTAGATTCTCCATTTAAATAAAAATGTCAGTAAATACACTTAATCACTGCACACTTTAGCAAAAACATGTTAGATGTTATTATCTTGTATATAAACTATAAATGTAAAAATATAATTAGTTCATAATGTCAACAGGGGCAAATTGATCATTCGTCAAGGAAAAAAAAAACAGCTGACGGACAGTTGTGTCCAGCATCATTTTACGCACTAAGGAGTCGCACATGTGTGTACATCGCCACTGCGGCTAGCCGCGCCTGTGTGCGACTCGTTCGTGTGAGAGTACACACCATACAATCCTATGTGTCGTCTGCAGAACGCTAGTCATGGCAGACAACCCACGATTGTGAATAAACTGTATAAACCTCAGATCCAAAAATTCCATAATGGTCACAGTACAGCTTCAAAACAATTGAGAGATTGGGTAAAGACTGGAGTGGTCCTGTCTGCGGAGGATGTTCCATCGGGGTGTATGTGTGTGGGGGTGGGGGGGTTGAGGGGGGTGTCTGAGACAGCTGTCACTAGGGAGATGGGGAGGGAGAGAGTACAGCATCACTGTACCATTTTTTACTCCATCTCTGGGCCATACAAGGAATCTTTAATCTCTTCCTTTCTGTCTTCACAGTCACAGTTGTCACAGACAACCCCCAGTACGGCAACAACGGGGACATGGCTTTGTGAAAGTGCAATCTATGGCCACGCCCCTTTCTCTCAGGCCACACCCCTTTTTGGGCGGGCACGCACAGATGTCCCTCTCAATCTGGTTCCAATATTGGGAGGTATGAATATGGGTGGTCATTCTGAGTTGATCGCTAGCTGCATTTGTTCGCACCGCAGTGATCAGGCAAAAAAACGGCAGTTCTGCGCATGCGTATGCGGCACAATGCACATGCGCGATGTACAGGCACAACGAACTATGCAGTTTTGCACAGGATCTAGCGATGCATTTCTGTTGCACTGGTTGCCGCAGAGCGATTGACATGAAGTGGGCGTTTCTGGGTGGCAACTGACCGTTTTCAAGGAGTGTTCTGAAAAACACAGGCGTGCCAGGGAAAATGCAGGCGTGGCTGGGCGAATGTTGGGCGGATGTGTGACGTCAAATCCGGAACTGAATAGTCGGAAATGATTGCAAGTGCTGAGTAGGTTTTGAGCTACTCTGAAACTACACAATTTTTTTTTTGCAGGTGCTCTACGATAAAAACATTCGCACTTCTGCTAAGCTAAAATACACTCCCAGTGGGCGGCGGCATAGCGCTTGCACCGCTGCTAAAAACTGCTAGCGAGCGATCAACTCGGAATGACCCCCATGGTATGATATTCCCAGCGTGACTGAGATGCACCAAGTTGAGTACAGTATCATACAGTAATTCACTGACATTTTTCACCTTATTCACACCGCAGAGACAGGGAAACGCCACTAACGGTGTATCAGGGACACTAGGCCGAGACTTCTAGCTGCACAGAAATTGGCCTAACACACATACAAGTAGCAGATGAAGCTCAATGCAACTTGGCATTAAGAATGACCATGGCTTTTCACATCGGAGACCTTTCTACACAGATTCTGACTCAGGGCCTAAGTCAGACCTGATTGTAGCCGTGCAAAAGTTTGCCCGGCTACGATCAGTTACTCAGACATATGGAGCGACGCATGTCTGGCTCTACTTACCCCCCCCCCCCCACGCACACACACACATCCCCCCGCACAGGTACTAAAGCATCGCACAGCGGCTGCATGTGACATCACAAAAGCACCCCGGCCCGCCCCCCGCATGGTCTGGGCACGCTTGCGTTGCCCGGACCACGCCCCTAAAATGGTGGCCAGAAGCCTCCGGCCGGCGCCCTCTTGAGGCGATAGCAGGTCTGAGATGGCCATCGGCTATCTGGAAAAAACTCACAGCAGTGATCAGGTCTGAATTAGGCTCTCAGTCATACGCAAATGTCCAAATGTCACAAACCCCAGTGGTCGGTGTACGCTAGCAATGCAGTTCTGCGGCTACAAGTTGATTTATTTATGTGACCGAGTGGAAAAGTTGCAAGTGACCTGGCGCGGCGCTTCCGAGAGGTGCTATATGGAGCGACTGAAGCCACAGTACACACATGTATTTTTCTTTTTCTCACAACTGAGAGCGTAATTTTATATTAAAATTCTATATTTGTTTTATTTTCAGGAAAACCTTTTAATAATATGACCATCATTAATGCAGCTGTAGCCAATATAATTGTGTCCATACTAATCGGGCGTAGGTTGGAATACGGGAATCCAAACGTTTTGAGGCTCGTGAGTTTACTTAATGAAAATCTCAGAATTCTGGATAGCTCTATGGTCAGGGTAAGTATTATCACACCATCTGGTTAATTTTAATGATATTTATTATTATTATTATTATTATTATTATTTACTAGTCAATACTATGGGGGAGGTGTATCAAACCTTGGAGAGAAAGTGGAGAGAGCTAAAGTACCAACCAATCAGCTACTGTCAGTTAGAGGCTTGGGGGTGGGGGGGGGGTTATCAAAGCTTGGAGCGAGATAAACAGTATGTTTAAAAGTATATATTTTCTCCTTACTTTCCCTAGTTGTACAACAGTTATCCCTCGGTGGTCGGCTGGCTTCCTGGAAGTCACAGAAAATTTTTGGAGAACAGTAACAAGATGCTGGAATTTCTCAGAGAGACTTTTATAAAACAGGAGAGAGAACTGGACATCAACGATCAGAGGAATCTTATAGAGTCATTTCTTGCCAAGCAACAAGAGGTGCAGTATGTAGTGCAGTCCTTGTCCTTAAAAGTCACATTCACACATGTAAATAAAGACAATACGTTTTTACTATGGTGGTCATTCCGAGTTGTTCGCTCTGTAATTTTCTTCGCATCGCAGCGATTTTCCACTAATTGCACATGCGCAATGTCCGCACTGCGACTGCGCCAAGTAAATTTGCTATGAAGTTTGGTATTTTACTCACGGCATTACGAGGTTTTTTCTTCGCTCTGGTGATCGGAGTGTGATTGACAGGAAGTGGGTGTTTCTGGGCGGAAACTGGCCGTTTTATGGGCATGTGGGAAAAAACGCTGCCGTTTCTGGGAAAAACGCAGTAGTGGCTGGAGAAACGGAGGAGTGTCTGGGAGAAAGCTGGGTGTGTTTGTGACGTCAAACCAGGAACGACAAGCACTAAACTGATCGCACTGGAAGAGTAAGTCTCAAGCTACTCAGAAACTGCAGAGAGAAGTCTTTTCGCAATATTGCGAATCTTTTGTTCGCAATTTTGATAAGCTAAGATTCACTCCCAGTAGGCGGCGGCTTAGCGTGTGCAATGCTGCTAAAAGCAGTTTGTGAGCGAACAACTCGGAATGAGGGTCTATGTCTTTTTACCTCCTTGATGTACATTTTTTTAGTAATGTGGTAGTCTTTTTTCCAGACATTAGAGAAATTGCAGCATAATATTGCACTACATTTGTAACCTTTGCCTTTTGTTACCTTTATAGACTCCGACCAAATCTGGGATGCTGACAGAATATTAAGTCCGCTCTATGGATTGAGGTTAGGGTTGTATTTAGGCACAATTAGGGCTAAATTCCACAGACAGTTCAAACAGCAACGTAAACTAATGTATAATGGGTGCAATTCAATTGTTCATTGCACCGGATCTCTTGTCTAATGTGACAGGAGATCGGGGGGGAAGGTGGAAGGAGAAATTCAACTGTGCTTTTTTATTGCACCACAACCAGAGAGGTCAGGTTTAGCCTTGTAAAAAGCTAAACCTGGCCAACATAAAGAGCTCATGCATAAGGTCCTGTTTGAGCGCTCAAACTGACCACTTTTCATGCATTTCAGTTTGCCACCCCCAGGGGATGCGAGCTGAAATGCCAGCGCTGGCAGCTGATCATGCCTGAATGTAGTTACAGTTGAATAACTCAATTTGGGCACCGTCTACTGGCTGCGGGCGGTTCACACAACTGAATTCCGCACAAGATTCAACATTTTGCTGTAAAACTAAATTTCAACCATCTTTAAGTAGCCCATTTATCAATATGATGATCACTGAGGCCAAAACTAAGGCTGAATCAGATTCGAAGTGACTACAAAGGTGGATGTCCACGTAGAGATGTGCACTTGAAATTTTTCGGGTTTTGTGTTTTGGTTTTGGGTTCGGTTCCGCGGCCGTGTTTTGGGTTCGACCGCGTTTTGGCAAAACCTCACCGAATTTTTTTTGTCGGATTCGGGTGTGTTTTGGATTTGGGTGTTTTTTTCAAAAAACACTAAAAAACAGCTTAAATCATAGAATTTGGGGGTCATTTTGATCCCAAAGTATTATTAACCTCAAAAAACATAATTTCCACTCATTTTCAGTCTATTCTGAATACCTCACACCTCACAATATTATTTTTAGTCCTAAAATTTGCACCGAGGTCGCTGGATGACTAAGCTAAGCGACCCTAGTGGCCGACAAAAACACCTGGCCCATCTAGGAGTGGCACTGCAGTGTCACGCAGGATGGCCCTTCCAAAAAACACTCCCCAAACAGCACATGACGCAAAGAAGAAAAAAAGAGGTGCAATGAGGTAGCTGTGTGAGTAAGATAAGCGACCCTAGTGGCCGACACAAACACCTGGCCCATCTAGGAGTGGCACTGCAGTGTCACGCAGGATGGCCCTTCCAAAAAACACTCCCCAAACAGCACATGACGCAAAGAAGAAAAAAAGAGGCGCAATGAGGTAGCTGTGTGAGTAAGCTAAGCGACCCTAGTGGCCGACACAAACACCTGGCCCATCTAGGAGTGGCACTGCAGTGTCACGCAGGATGGCCCTTCCAAAAAACACTCCCCAAACAGCACATGATGCAAAGAAGAAAAAAAGAGGCGCAATGAGGTAGCTGTGTGAGTAAGATAAGCGACCCTAGTGGCCGACACAAACACCTGGCCCATCTAGGAGTGGCACTGCAGTGTCACGCAGGATGGCCCTTCCAAAAAACACTCCCCAAACAGCACATGACGCAAAGAAGAAAAAAAGAGGCGCAATGAGGTAGCTGTGTGAGTAAGCTAAGCGACCCTAGTGGCCGACACAAACACCTGGCCCATCTAGGAGTGGCACTGCAGTGTCACGCAGGATGACCCTTCCAAAAAACACTCCCCAAACAGCACATGACGCAAAGAAGAAAAAAAGAGGCGCAATGAGGTAGCTGTGTGAGTAAGATAAGCGACCCTAGTGGGCGACACAAACACCTGGCCCATCTAGGAGTGGCACTGCAGTGTCACGCAGGATGGCCCTTCCAAAAAACACTCCCCAAACAGCACATGACGCATAGAAGAAAAAAAGAGGCGCAATGAGGTAGCTGTGTGAGTAAGCTAAGCGACCCTAGTGGCCGACACAAACACCTGGCCCATTTAGGAGTGGCACTGCAGTGTCACGCAGGATGGCCCTTCCAAAAAACACTCCCCAAACAGCACATGACGCAAAGAAGAAAAAAAGAGGCGCAATGAGGTAGCTGTGTGAGTAAGATAAGCGACCCTAGTGGCCGACACAAACACCTGGCCCATCTAGGAGTGGCACTGCAGTGTCACGCAGGATGGCCCTTCCAAAAAACACTCCCCAAACAGCACATGACGCAAAGAAGAAAAAAAGAGGCGCAATGAGGTAGCTGTGTGAGTAAGATAAGCGACCCTAGTGGCCGACACAAACACCTGGCCCATCTAGGAGTGGCACTGCAGTGTCACGCAGGATGGCCCTTCCAAAAAACACTCCCCAAACAGCACATGACGCAAAGAAGAAAAAAAGAGGCGCAATGAGGTAGCTGTGTGAGTAAGCTAAGCGACCCTAGTGGCCGACACAAACACCTGGCCCATCTAGGAGTGGCACTGCAGTGTCACGCAGGATGACCCTTCCAAAAAACACTCCCCAAACAGCACATGACGCAAAGAAGAAAAAAAGAGGCGCAATGAGGTAGCTGTGTGAGTAAGATAAGCGACCCTAGTGGGCGACACAAACACCTGGCCCATCTAGGAGTGGCACTGCAGTGTCACGCAGGATGGCCCTTCCAAAAAACACTCCCCAAACAGCACATGACGCATAGAAGAAAAAAAGAGGCGCAATGAGGTAGCTGTGTGAGTAAGCTAAGCGACCCTAGTGGCCGACACAAACACCTGGCCCATTTAGGAGTGGCACTGCAGTGTCACGCAGGATGGCCCTTCCAAAAAACACTCCCCAAACAGCACATGACGCAAAGAAGAAAAAAAGAGGCGCAATGAGGTAGCTGTGTGAGTAAGATAAGCGACCCTAGTGTCCGACACAAACACCTGGCCCATCTAGGAGTGGCACTGCAGTGTCACGCAGGATGGCCCTTCCAAAAAACACTCCCCAAACAGCACATGACGCAAAGAAGAAAAAAAGAGGCGCAATGAGGTAGCTGTGTGAGTAAGATAAGCGACCCTAGTGGCCGACACAAACACCTGGCCCATCTAGGAGTGGCACTGCAGTGTCACGCAGGATGGCCCTTCCAAAAAACACTCCCCAAACAGCACATGACGCAAATAAAAATGAAAGAAAAAAGAGGTGCAGGATGGAATTGTCCTTGGGCCCTCCCACCCACCCTTATGTTGTATAAACAGGACATGCACACTTTAACCAACCCATCATTTCAGTGACAGGGTCTGCCACACGACTGTGACTGAAATGACGGGTTGGTTTGGACCCCCACCGAAAAAGAAGCAATTAATCTCTCCTTGCACAAACTGGCTCTACAGAGGCAAGATGTCCACCTCATCATCATCCTCCGATATATCACCGTGTACATCCCGCTCCTCACAGATTATCAATTCGTCCCCACTGGAATCCACCATCTCAGCTCCCTGTGTACTTTGTGGAGGCAATTGCTGCTGGTCAATGTCTCCACGGAGGAATTGATTATAATTCATTTTAATGAACATCATCTTCTCCACATTTTCTGGAAGTAACCTCGTACGCCGATTGCTGACAAGGTGAGCGGCAGCACTAAACACTCTTTCGGAGTACACACTTGTGGGAGGGCAACTTAGGTAGAATAAAGCCAGTTTGTGCAAGGGCCTCCAAATTGCCTCTTTTTCCTGCCAGTATAAGTACGGACTGTCTGACGTGCCTACTTGGATGCGGTCACTCATATAATCCTCCACCATTCTTTCAATGGGGAGAGAATCATATGCAGTGACAGTAGACGACATGTCCGTAATCGTTGTCAGGTCCTTCAGTCCGGACCAGATGTCAGCATCAGCAGTCGCTCCAGACTGCCCTGCATCACCGCCAGCGGGTGGGCTCGGAATTCTGAGCCTTTTCCTCGCACCCCCAGTTGCGGGAGAATGTGAAGGAGGAGATGTTGACAGGTCGCGTTCCGCTTGACTTGACAATTTTGTCACCAGCAGGTCTTTGAACCCCAGCAGACTTGTGTCTGCCGGAAAGAGAGATCCAAGATAGGTTTTAAATCTAGGATCGAGCACGGTGGCCAAAATGTAGTGCTCTGATTTCAACAGATTGACCACCCGTGAATCCTTGTTAAGCGAATTAAGGGCTCCATCCACAAGTCCCACATGCCTAGCGGAATCGCTCCCTTTTAGCTCCTCCTTCAATGCCTCCAGCTTCTTCTGCAAAAGCCTGATGAGGGGAATGACCTGACTCAGGCTGGCAGTGTCTGAACTGACTTCACGTGTGGCAAGTTCAAAAGGTTGCAGAACCTTGCACAACGTTGAAATCATTCTCCACTGCGCTTGAGACAGGTACATTCCACCTCCTATATCGTGCTCAATTGTATAGGCTTGAATGGCCTTTTGCTGCTCCTCCAACCTCTGAAGCATATATAGGGTTGAATTCCACCTCGTTACCACTTCTTGCTTCAGATGATGGCAGGGCAGGTTCAGGCGTTTTTGGTGGTGCTCCAGTCTTCTGTACGTGGTGCCTGTACGCCGAAAGTGTCCCGCAATTCTTCTGGCCATCGACATCATCTCTTGCACGCCCCTGTCGTTTTTTAAAAAATTCTGCACCACCAAATTCAAGGTATGTGCAAAACATGGGACGTGCTGGAATTTGCCCATATTTAATGCACACACAATATTGCTGGCATTGTCCGATGCCACAAATCCACAGGAGAGTCAAATTGGGGTAAGCCATTCCGCGATGATATTCCTCAGTTGCCGTAAGAGGTTTTCAGCTGTGTGCGTATTCTGGAAACCGGTGATACAAAGCGTAGCCTGCCTAGGAAAGAGTTGGCGTTTGCGAGATGCTGCTACTGGTGCCGCCGCTGCTGTTCTTGCGGCGGGAGTCCATACATCTACCCAGTGGGCTGTCACAGTCATATAGTCCTGACCCTGCCCTGCTCCACTTGTCCACATGTCCGTGGTTAAGTGGACATTGGGTACAACTGCATTTTTTAGGACACTGGTGAGTCTTTTTCTGACGTCCGTGTACATTCTCGGTATCGCCTGCCTAGTGAAGTGGAACCTAGATGGTATTTGGTAACGGGGGCACACTACCTCAAGAAATTGTCTAGTTCCCTGTGAACTAACGGCGGATACCGGACGCACGTCTAACACCAACATAGTTGTCAAGGCCTCAGTTATCCGCTTTGCAACAGGATGACTGCTGTGATATTTCATCTTCCTCTCAAAGGACTGTTGGACAGTCAATTGCTTGGTGGAAGTAGTAAAAGTGGGCTTACGACTTCCCCTCTGGGATGACCATCGACTCCCAGCAGCAACAACAGCAGCGCCAGCAGCAGTAGGCGTTACACGCAAGGATGCATCGGAGGAATCCCAGGCAGGAGAGGACTCGTCAGAATTGCCAGTGACATGGCCTGCAGGACTATTGGCATTCCTGGGGAAGGAGGAAATTGACACTGAGGGAGTTGGTGGGGTGGTTTGCGTGAGCTTGGTTACAAGAGGAAGGGATTTACTGGTCAGTGGACTGCTTCCGCTGTCGCCCAAAGTTTTTGAACTTGTCACTGACTTATTATGAATGCGCTGCAGGTGACGTATAAGGGAGGATGTTCCGAGGTGGTTAACGTCCTTACCCCTACTTATTACAGCTTGACAAAGGCAACACACGGCTTGACAAATGTTGACCGCATTTCTGTTGAAATACTTCCACACCGAAGAGCTGATTTTTTTGGTATTTTCACCAGGCATGTCAACGGCCCTATTCCTCCCACGGACAACAGGTGTCTCCCCGGGTGCCTGACTTAAACAAACCACCTCACCATCAGAATCCTCCTTGTCAATTTCCTCCCCAGCGCCAGCAACACCCATATCCTCCTCATCCTGGTGTACTTCAACACTGACATCTTCAATCTGACTATCAGGAACTGGACTGCGGGTGCTCCTTCCAGCACTTGCAGGGGGCGTGCAAATGGTGGAAGGCGCATGCTCTTCACGTCCAGTGTTGGGAAGGTCAGGCATCGCAACCGACACAATTGGACTCTCCTTGTGGATTTGGGATTTGGAAGAACGCACAGTTCTTTGCGGTGCTTTTGCCAGCTTGAGTCTTTTCAGTTTTCTAGCGAGAGGCTGAGTGCTTCCATCCTCATGTGAAGCTGAACCACTAGCCATGAACATAGGCCAGGGCCTCAGCCGTTCCTTGCCACTCCGTGTGGTAAATGGCATATTGGCAAGTTTACGCTTCTCCTCCGACAATTTTATTTTAGATTTTGGAGTCCTTTTTTTACTGATATTTGGTGTTTTGGATTTTACATGCTCTGTACTATGACATTGGGCATCGGCCTTGGCAGACGACGTTGCTGGCATTTCATCGTCTCGGCCATGACTAGTGGCAGCAGCTTCAGCACGAGGTGGAAGTGGATCTTGATCTTTCCCTAATTTTGGAACCTCTACATTTTTGTTCTCCATATTTTAATAGGCACAACTAAAAGGCACCTCAGGTAAACAATGGAGATGGATGGATACTAGTATACTTATGGATGGACCAGCGACTGCCGACACAGAGGTAGCTACAGCCGTGGACTACCGTACTGTGTCTGCTGCTAATATAGACTGGATGATAATGAGATGAAATTAATATATATATATATAATATCACTAGTACTGCAGCCGGACAGGTATATATATTTATTATGTAATGACTGATGACGGACCTGCTGGACACTGTCAGCTCAGCAGCACCGCAGACTGCTACAGTAAGCTACTATACTAGTATGTATCAAGAAGAAAGAGAAAAAAAAAAACCACGGGTAGGTGGTATACAATTATGGATGGACCAGCGACTGCCGACACAGAGGTAGCTACAGCCGTGGACTACCGTACTGTGTCTGCTGCTAATATAGACTGGATGATAATGAGATGAAATTAATATATATATATAATATCACTAGTACTGCAGCCGGACAGGTATATATATTTATTATGTAATGACTGATGACGGACCTGCTGGACACTGTCAGCTCAGCAGCACCGCAGACTGCTACAGTAAGCTACTATAGTAGTATGTATCAAAAAGAAAGAGAAAAAAAAAACACGGGTAGGTGGTATACAATTATGGATGGACCAGCGACTGCCGACACAGAGGTAGCTACAGCCGTGGACTACCGTACTGTGTCTGCTGCTAATATAGACTGGATGATAATGAGATGAAATTAATATATATATATATAATATCACTAGTACTGCAGCCGGACAGGTATATATATTTATTATGCAATGACTGATGACGGACCTGCTGGACACTGTCAGCTCAGCAGCACCGCAGACTGCTACAGTAAGCTACTATAGTAGTATGTATCAAGAAGAAAGAGAAAAAAAAAACCACGGGTAGGTGATATACAATTATGGATGGACCAGCGACTGCCGACACAGAGGTAGCTACAGCCGTGGACTACCGTACTGTGTCTGCTGCTAATATAGACTGGATGATAATGAGATGAAATTAATATATATATATATATATATAATATCACTAGTACTGCAGCCGGACAGGTATATATATTTATTATGTAATGACTGATGACGGACCTGCTGGACACTGTCAGCTCAGCAGCACCGCAGACTGCTACAGTAAGCTACTATAGTAGTATGTATCAAGAAGAAAGAGAAAAAAAAACCACGGGTAGGTGGTATACAATTATGGATGGACCAGCGACTGCCGACACAGAGGTAGCTACAGCCGTGGACTACCGTACTGTGTCTGCTGCTAATATAGACTGGATGATAATGAGATGAAATTAATATATATATATATATATATAATATCACTAGTACTGCAGCCGGACAGGTATATATATTTATTATGTAATGACTGATGACGGACCTGCTGGACACTGTCAGCTCAGCAGCACCGCAGACTGCTACAGTAAGCTACTATAGTAGTATGTATCAAGAAGAAAGAGAAAAAAAAAAACCACGGGTAGGTGGTATACAATTATGGATGGACCAGCGACTGCCGACACAGAGGTAGCTATAGCCATGGACTACCGTACTGTGTCTGCTGCTAATATAGACTGGATGATAATGAGATGAAATTAATATATATATATATATATATATATATATAATATCACTAGTACTGCAGCCGGACAGGTATATATATTTATTATGTAATGACTGATGACGGACCTGCTGGACACTGTCAGCTCAGCAGCACCGCAGACTGCTACAGTAAGCTACTATAGTAGTATGTATCAAGAAGAAAGAGAGAAAAAAAAACCACGGGTAGGTGGTATACAATTATGGATGGACCAGCGACTGCCGACACAGAGGTAGCTACAGCCGTGGACTACCGTACTGTGTCTGCTGCTAATATAGACTGGATGATAATGAGATGAAATTAATATATATATAATATCACTAGTACTGCAGCCGGACAGGTATATATATTTATTATGTAATGACTGATGACGGACCTGCTGGACACTGTCAGCTCAGCAGCACCGCAGACTGCTACAGTAAGCTACTATAGTAGTATGTATCAAGAAGAAAGAGAAAAAAAAAAACCACGGGTAGGTGGTATACAATTATGGATGGACCAGCGACTGCCGACACAGAGGTAGCTACAGCCGTGGACTACCGTACTGTGTCTGCTGCTAATATAGACTGGATGATAATGAGATGAAATTAATATATATATATATATATATATATATATTATCACTAGTACTGCAGCAGGACAGGTATATATATTTATTATGTAATGACTGATGACGGACCTGCTGGACACTGTCAGCTCAGCAGCACCGCAGACTGCTACAGTAAGCTACTATAGTAGTATGTATCAAGAAGAAAGAGAAAAAAAAAAACCACGGGTAGGTGGTATACAATTATGGATGGACCAGCGACTGCCGACACAGAGGTAGCTATAGCCGTGGACTACCGTACTGTGTCTGCTGCTAATATAGACTGGATGATAATGAGATGAAATTAATATATATATATATATATATAATATCACTAGTACTGCAGCCGGACAGGTATATATATTTATTATGTAATGACTGATGACGGACCTGCTGGACACTGTCAGCTCAGCAGCACCGCAGACTGCTACAGTAAGCTACTATAGTAGTATGTATCAAGAAGAAGAAAAAAAAAAACACGGGTAGGTGGTATACATATACAATTATATATATATATATATATATATATTAAACTGGTGGTGATTAATTAAACTGGTGGTTAGGTCACTGGTCACACTATCAGCAACTTGCAAGTAGTACTCCTAAGCAGACAATCACAATATATACTGGTGGTCAGTGTGGTCACAATGGCAGTGTGGCACTCTAGCAGCAGAGTGCCAGCAAAAGTGTGCACTGTACGTTAAAATATGTACTCCTGCTCTCAGACTCTAACTGCTCCCCACTGTCTCCCCCACAAGTCAGATATACAGTCACACTATCACTTCAGCAAGTAGTAGTACTCCTCCTAATGCTCCCCAAAATTACTAAAGTAAATAATACTTTGTCTCTCTCTACTCTAGTAGTCTCACTCTCTATAAACGGAGAGGACGCCAGCCACGTCCTCTCCCTATCAATCTCAATGCACGTGTGAAAATGGCGGCGACGCGCGGCTCCTTATATAGAATCCGAGTCTCGCGATAGAATCCGAGCCTCGTGAGAATCCGACAGCGGGATGATGACGTTCGGGCGCGCTCGGGTTAACCGAGCAAGGCGGGAAGATCCGAGTCGCTCGGACCCGTGTAAAAAAAAAACTGAAGTTCGGGCGGGTTCGGTTTCCGAGGAACCGAACCCGCTCATCTCTATGTCCACGGCAGCCATATTTGCCAAATGCCACCATACTGTATGCTAATGCAAATATCTGTCCACCTTCAAGCAGATGGTCAAATAGACCACTGTTTTTCATTCACAGCTGCAACCATCATCATTAATATTACATATTAATATTACGCATTTACACCTCTGTATGAATCAGATGTACTTTCAGGGCAAGAGTATGGTGGGGGGGGGTTGCCACAGAAATTGCCTCAACCTGGCCAGATTCCAATGCAGCATTGCTTGTCTGCTGTTAGGAGCCGGATCCCAGAATGTGATTAACTGTAATGTAATTAAACATAAAGTAACAATACTTCTGGATTAAAAATGGTAATAATTAAAAACTCAATAAATATTAATTATACTGTAAATACACAAGGTAACAACAAACTGACACAGAACTAGCAAATAAATAAAACAATGGCCCTCATTCCGAGTTGATTGCTCGCTAGCTGCTTTTAGCAGCATTGCACACGCTAGGCTGCCGCCCTCTGGGAGTGAATCTTAGCTTAGCAGAATTGCGAACAAAAGATTAGCAGAACTGCTACTAAATATTTCCCTGCAGTTTCTGAGTAGCTCCAGACCTACTCCTAGATTGCGATCACCTCAGTCCGTTTAGTTCCTGGTTTGATGTCACAAACACGCCCTGCATTCGGCCAGCCACTCCCCCGTTTCCCCAGGCACGCCTGCGTTTTAGCCTGACACGCCTGCGTTATTTAGCACACGCCCGGAAAACGGTCAGTTTCCACCCAGAAACACCCACTTCCTGTCAATCACTCACCGATCAGCAGAGCGACTGAAAAGCGTCGCTCGGACCTGTGTAAAATTGCATAGTTTTGTGTGAAAATACTTAGCGCTGGCGCCCTGCGGCCCTTATGCATGCGCAAAATCGCCCATCGCTGCTAAAAACGGCAGCGAGCGAACAACTCGGAATGACCACCCATGTAGGAAAATGGTAATCTGCTCTATTGCTTCTTCTGCAACATGGGGACAGTTAGATGTTATGGGAAATCCATCAGTAGGAATGGGTTATGGGAAATGGGTTGGATATGATTTGACGGTGTTTGAGATGCCTGCGGTCAGAATACGAACTATGGCATCCAGATGATCAGAATCCCAGCAGGGGAAGGTAAGTGTAACTCTATGGCCCCATAACTCCAACCCACCCTCCCCGCAGCCTAAACCTTACCCTATTCCACCCCTCAGCCTAACAGTCCCCGATGGTGCCTTACTCCTAACACTCCCTCACCACAGTCTAAACCTAACATCCCACCACCACCATGTAGCCTAACCCTAACCCTCTCTGGGGGGGGGTACCAACCCCCCTCACTGCAGCCTAAACCTAACCCCCTAACATCCCCCTTCCCCCCGAGTGGCAACATAACCCTAACCCCCACCCCGCGGCTTACCTGTCCTGCTTCCCGATGGCTGGTCATTCGGTATTCCGACTGTCGGGATTCCAGTGCTGGGATGGTGACCCTATTCCCGATGCTGGTGAATAATGTCGGGATTCCAGCGTTAGTATTCTGACTGCTGGGATCCCAACAGCCCAGATCCTGACCGGATCCCGTTGTTTTTTTTAGACTTGATGCATCTCTGCTGGTTACAGCTAGTTTACTTCTTACATTATGCAGGGAAAGCCAGAATCTACCTTGTATTATCACGATGATAACCTGATCGGTCTTGTCAGCAACCTGTTTAGTGCTGGGATGGAGACAACCTCAAATACTCTGCGATGGGGCCTCCTGCTAATGATGAAATACCCCGACATACAAAGTAAGGAATGTGAATGACCTTCTTGTCGGTTTGTCTTAATACAGTAACTGGCTATATTTATAGATAAGTAGCACTGTGCTAGTCAGTGTCCATTATCCTGATGCATTATACAGATGGAGCCACGTTTATCTTGGCTTCTCTGCTGCGCCTAGGCACACCATGGTTTATTATCTTAAGCCTTAAATCTGTTGTTGTCAGCTGTAATACAATACAGAGAGCACAATACATCAGGGGATTAACTCATTACAGCAAGGGATTAAGTCTGACTGCCCTAAATCAATTAATCCTATTAAATGCCAAGATAAAGATAGCTCTATCTGTAGATCAATATAACCTCCTTTTTACATGTTAGAAAAAGTACAAAATGAAATTGAAAAAGTGGTCGGATCAGCTCAACCTCAAACAGAGCATAGGATGCAACTTCCGTACACCGACGCCGTCATCCATGAAATTCAGCGGTTTGGTGACATTGTGCCGGGCAATTTACAGCACTCATCTGCTCGAGATGTCACATTCAGAGGATTTGTCATTCCAAAGGTGATTGGAGTTCCGTAAACAACTACTGTTTTATTTCTTGTTTACTGTACATTGATGGCCTACTTTTTTTTTTTCCAAATACTTTATTGGACAACTGTATAGCAATTACATACATTAGTATATGATACGAGGACACAGTGGCACCCCGGTCATCAATCTGCCGGTATAAACAGTGTGATACAGAAAGGAAAAGAAAACTAAAAGATAAATCATGCAAACAGGGTCACAGATTAATCTGTGGGACTCCTTTTAAAAGGGTGGATGTCCCTGATCTAGCACTTCAAGATTATACCATGTAGTGTGTATCACTGCTTGTCGCAGGGGGATCTTAACAGGGCCATTTAGCATCTGAACGTATGGGAGCCATATCTCAAAGAATCTCTTTATCTTGTTTTCTTTGTCGAGTATCATTTCCAACCACTCCATGTGGAATAAATATGATAGTCGTGGTAAGAATAGAGCTAGGGACAGGGAATCTGTAGCTATCCATTGCGATAGAATTGTTTTCTTACCCGCTGCTGCTATTTTGGTTAATAATAGGCGTTGGCCATTCGACATCTTAGAAGCAGGGGGTGTCGGGTATATGTCCCAAATGACCCACTCCGGGGAAGTGTCTAAAGTGAGGTGTAGTCTGTCTTTAATAAAGGTTTGTATTATGTCCCAGAATTTACGTACCTCTAGGCAGCTCCACAAACAGTGGTTTATGTCAGCTTCTACCATGCCGCATTTAAAACATCTAGAATCAGATGCCACCCCCATTTGAAGTCTTAGTTTCGGTGTGATGTAGGATCGGTGTAAAATTTGATAATTCATCTCAGCATAAGATGCTGAAATGAGGGTTTTATTGATCTTGTTAAAAGCAATAAGCATAGTGGGGATAGCAATGGATGGGAAATCTGGTATCCACTTTACTAATCCCGTCTGGGTGGTCTCCCAATCGATAGATTTTTTAATAAATGTATAAAGCAATGCTGTGGAGGGGTGTATCCTAGTAATTTGTTGCAGAGTGATGTCTAAGGTGTTGGTCCTGCCTTCTGTGGACATTGCGGCTATGGATTTGTTGATGTAACTACGAATTTGGAAATATATAAACAATGGGACTTTAAAATGTGGTAGGCTTTCGCAAAGATTGGAATATGTGCGGGTCTGATGGGTATCTTTACATATCAGCTGGTAAAGCAATCTGGTATCTTGGTTCGACAGAGCGGTCAAGGTGGTGCATGCAGCAGTTCCCCTAAGGTCTGGGTTATGGGCCAAAGGAAGAAAGGGCGTGATATAGCTGGATATACCCATTCTAGAGCGTGCCTGCCTCCAAGCCGCGCAAGTCGAGGTCAATAGTATGTTGTTTTGGACCAGGTGGGGGAAAGCCGACGGACGCGTGTGCAGTAAGTTGACCAAAGAAAGCTCAGGAGAGAAGGCCTGTTCCAGGCCAGTGTTAGCAAAAGTCTCGGTCTCATGAATCCAATCGACAGCATATAGCTCCTAATACAAGGTAGGTTAACACCCCCCAGTTTCTGTGATTGGCTCAGTTTGAATAGTGAGATCCTAGGTTTTTTATGTGCCCATATGAATTCACTAAAAGCCTTATTTATGGTCTTTATATCTGTGTCCGATATCAATAAAGGCAGCATTTGAATGGGGTACAACAATCTCGGGAAGGAGATCATTTTGATCAACTGGCATCATCCTAAGTATGAAAGTGGTAGATGTTTCCATGCCTGGAAATCGGTCAAAGTACGTGCGATTAATCGTGGAAAGTTACATCTGTACAAGTCAGATGGGTGAACAGGTATCTGGAGCCCCAAGTATGTGATTGTTTGGTGTGCCCAGCGGAATGGGAACTCGAAGTGCTTAGCGTTTGGATGTAACGCCAAAGCTTCTGTCTTGGAGCTATTAATTTTAAACCCCGAGATCGATTCAAAAGTTGTCAACATTGACAGCAGACTGGGAAACGCATCTTGAGGGTTAGAGAAATACAGTAATAAGTCATCTGCGTAGGCTGTGACCTTAAGGTCCTTGCCACCTATTCCTATTCCATGCCAGTCTGATCTCAGGTGACAATGTCTAAGGAGCGGGTCTAATGCTAAATCAAAAAGAAGTGGAGACAGGGGGCACCCCTGTCTCATCCCTCTGTGTAATGTAAATGTATCTGTGTTCAGTCCATTCACTGTAAGGAATGCAGAGGGTGAGTCATATATGGTACGAAAGAATTTGACAAAGTCGGCGCCAAACCGTTGCCAGTGTAGTACCCTCAGCAGGTGAGACCATGATACGCGATCAAACGCTTTATCAGCGTCACAGCTTACTAGCTAGGATGTCCCACCTGGTTTCTGGGCCGCTATGGTCAAGGCAGCGACTACTTGTCTTAAATTGTGTACTGACGTTCTCCCCTTCACAAAACCTGTCTGTGATGAATGTAAAAGCGAGGGTAATACTGTTTGCAGCCTATGTGCCATGAGTGTTGTTAAGATTTTAAATGATGGCCTACTTTTATGAACAAAGATCTTGAATTTTTTTAAGTGAGCAGTGATGCTTTATTTGATGTCCCACATTTACACTAGAGATGAGCGGGTTCGGTTTCTCTGAATCCGAACCCGCCCGAACTTCATGTTTTTTTACACGGGTCCGAGCGACTCGGATCTTCCCGCCTTGCTCGGTTAACCCGAGCGCGCCCGAACGTCATCATCACGCTGTCGGATTCTCGCGAGGCTCAGATTCTATCGCGAGACTCGGATTCTATATAAGGAGCCGCGCGTCGCGGCCATTTTCACACGTGCATTGAGATTGATAGGGAGAGGACGTGGCTGGCGTCCTCTCCGTTTAGAAATTAAAATAGATAGGAGAGTGAGAGTGAGACACTTCATTTACTTACTGGAGCTTAGGAGGAGTTATACTAGTGACTGATGACCAGTGACCTGACCACCAGTGCAGTTTTATAATTTATTATTATTTAATAATCCGTTCTGTTCTTGTTCTCTGCCTGAAAAAAACGATACACAGTGACTCAGTCACACTCACATACCATATCTGTGCTCAGCCCAGTGTGCTGCATCATCTATGTATAATATCTGACTGTGCTCACACAGCTTAATTGTGGGGGAGACTGGGGAGCAGTTATAGGTTATAGCAGGAGCCAGGAGTACATATTAAACAGTGCACACTTTTGCTGCCAGAGTGCCACTGCCAGTGTGACTGACCACTGACCACTGTGACCAGTGACCTGACCACACTGACCACCAGTATAGTATATTGTGATTGAATTTCTGCCTGAAAAAGTACACTCGTCGTGTGACTTGTGTGGTGTTTTTTTATTCTATAAAAATTAAAAAACTCATTCTGCTGACAGACAGTGTCCAGCAGGTCCGTCATTATATAATATATACCTGTCCGGCTGCAGTAGTGATATATATATATATTTTTTAAATCATTATTTATCATCCAGTCTATACTAGCAGCAGACACAGTACGGTAGTTCACGGCTGTAGCTACCTCTGTGTCGGCACTCGGCAGTCCATCCATAATTGTA
Organism: Pseudophryne corroboree; assembly: GCF_028390025.1. Classification (NCBI taxonomy): domain Eukaryota; kingdom Metazoa; phylum Chordata; class Amphibia; order Anura; family Myobatrachidae; genus Pseudophryne; species Pseudophryne corroboree. Next base: position 75,350,887 of record NC_086447.1, read on the forward strand.
TACCACCTACCCGTGGTTTTTTTTTCTTTCTTCTTTATACATACTACATCTCATTATCATCCAGTCTATATTAGCAGCAGACACAGTACAGTACGGTAGTCCACGGCTGTAGCTACCTCTGTGTCGGCACTCGGCAGTCCATCCATAATTGTATACCACCTACCCGTGGTTTTTTTTTTCTTTCTTCTTTATACATACTACATCTCATTATCAACCAGTCTATATTAGCAGCAGACACAGTACGGTAGTTCACGGCTGTAGCTACCTCTGTGTCGGCACTCGGCAGTCCATCCATAATTGTATACCACCTACCCGTGGTTTTTTTTTCTTTCTTCTTTATACATACATACTACATCTCATTATCATCCAGTCTATATTAGCAGCAGACACAGTACAGTACGGTAGTCCACGGCTGTAGCTACCTCTGTGTCGGCACTCGGCAGTCCATCCATAATTGTATACCACCTACCCGTGGTTTTTTTTTCTTTCTTCTTTATACATACTACATCTCATTATCATCCAGTCTATATTAGCAGCAGACACAGTACAGTACGGTAGTCCACGGCTGTAGCTACCTCTGTGTCGGCACTCGGCAGTCCATCCATAATTGTATACCACCTACCCGTGGTTTTTTTTTTCTTTCTTCTTTATACATACTACATCTCATTATCAACCAGTCTATATTAGCAGCAGACACAGTACAGTACGGTAGTCCACGGCTGTAGCTACCTCTGTGTCGGCACTCGGCAGTCCATCCATAATTGTATACCACCTACCCGTGGTTTTTTTTTTCTTTCTTCTTTATACATACTACATCTCATTATCATCCAGTCTATATTAGCAGCAGACACAGTACAGTACGGTAGTCCACGGCTGTAGCTACCTCTGTGTCGGCACTCGGCAGTCCATCCATAATTGTATACCACCTACCAGTGTTTTTTTTTCTTTCTTCTTTATACATACTACATCTCATTATCATCCAGTCTATATTAGCAGCAGACACAGTACAGTACGGTAGTCCACGGCTGTAGATATCTCTGTGTCGGCACTCGGCAGTCCATCCATAATTGTATACCACCTACCCGTGGTTTTTTTTTCTTTCTTCTTTATACATACTACATCTCATTATCAACCAGTCTATATTAGCAGCAGACACAGTACAGTACGGTAGTCCACGGCTGTAGCTACCTCTGTGTCGGCACTCGGCAGTCCATCCATAATTGTATACTAGTATCCATCCATCTCCATTGTTTACCTGAGGTGCCTTTTAGTTGTGCCTATTAAAATATGGAGAACAAAAATGTTGAGGTTCCAAAATTAGGGAAAGATCAAGATCCACTTCCACCTCGTGCTGAAGCTGCTGCCACTAGTCATGGCCGAGACGATGAAATGCCAGCAACGTCGTCTGCCAAGGCCGATGCCCAATGTCATAGTACAGAGCATGTAAAATCCAAAACACCAAATATCAGTAAAAAAAGGACTCCAAAACCTAAAATAAAATTGTCGGAGGAGAAGCGTAAACTTGCCAATATGCCATTTACCACACGGAGTGGCAAGGAACGGCTGAGGCCCTGGCCTATGTTCATGGCTAGTGGTTCAGCTTCACATGAGGATGGAAGCACTCAGCCTCTCGCTAGAAAACTGAAAAGACTCAAGCTGGCAAAAGCACCGCAAAGAACTGTGCGTTCTTCGAAATCCCAAATCCACAAGGAGAGTCCAATTGTGTCGGTTGCGATGCCTGACCTTCCCAACACTGGACGTGAAGAGCATGCGCCTTCCACCATTTGCACGCCCCCTGCAAGTGCTGGAAGGAGCACCCGCAGTCCAGTTCCTGATAGTCAGATTGAAGATGTCAGTGTTGAAGTACACCAGGATGAGGAGGATATGGGTGTTGCTGGCGCTGGGGAGGAAATTGACCAGGAGGATTCTGATGGTGAGGTGGTTTGTTTAAGTCAGGCACCCGGGGAGACACCTGTTGTCCGTGGGAGGAATATGGCCGTTGACATGCCTGGTGAAAATACCCAAAAAATCAGCTCTTCAGTGTGGAGGTATTTCAACAGAAAAGCGGACAACAGGTGTCAAGCCGTGTGTTGCCTTTGTCAAGCTGTAATAAGTAGGGGTAAGGACGTTAACCACCTCGGAACATCCTCCCTTATACGTCACCTGCAGCGCATTCATAATAAGTCAGTGACAAGTTCAAAAACTTTGGGCGACAGCGGAAGCAGTCCACTGACCAGTAAATCCCTTCCTCTTGTAACCAAGCTCACGCAAACCACCCCACCAACTCCCTCAGTGTCAATTTCCTCCTTCCCCAGGAATGCCAATAGTCCTGCAGGCCATGTCACTGGCAATTCTGACGAGTCCTCTCCTGCCTGGGATTCCTCCGATGCATCCTTGCGTGTAACGCCTACTGCTGCTGGCGCTGCTGTTGTTGCTGCTGGGAGTCGATGGTCATCCCAGAGGGGAAGTCGTAAGCCCACTTGTACTACTTCCAGTAAGCAATTGACTGTTCAACAGTCCTTTGCGAGGAAGATGAAATATCACAGCAGTCATCCTGCTGCAAAGCGGATAACTGAGGCCTTGACAACTATGTTGGTGTTAGACGTGCGTCCGGTATCCGCCGTTAGTTCACAGGGAACTAGACAATTTATTGAGGCAGTGTGCCCCCGTTACCAAATACCATCTAGGTTCCACTTCTCTAGGCAGGCGATACCGAGAATGTACACGGACGTCAGAAAAAGACTCACCAGTGTCCTAAAAAATGCAGTTGTACCCAATGTCCACTTAACCACGGACATGTGGACAAGTGGAGCAGGGCAGGGTCAGGACTATATGACTGTGACAGCCCACTGGGTAGATGTATGGACTCCCGCCGCAAGAACAGCAGCGGCGGCACCAGTAGCAGCATCTCGCAAACGCCAACTCTTTCCTAGGCAGGCTACGCTTTGTATCACCGCTTTCCAGAATACGCACACAGCTGAAAACCTCTTACGGCAACTGAGGAAGATCATCGCGGAATGGCTTACCCCAATTGGACTCTCCTGTGGATTTGTGGCATCGGACAACGCCAGCAATATTGTGTGTGCATTAAATATGGGCAAATTCCAGCACGTCCCATGTTTTGCACATACCTTGAATTTGGTGGTGCAGAATTTTTTAAAAAACGACAGGGGCGTGCAAGAGATGCTGTCGGTGGCCAGAAGAATTGCGGGACACTTTCGGCGTACAGGCACCACGTACAGAAGACTGGAGCACCACCAAAAACTACTGAACCTGCCCTGCCATCATCTGAAGCAAGAAGTGGTAACGAGGTGGAATTCAACCCTCTATATGCTTCAGAGGTTGGAGGAGCAGCAAAAGGCCATTCAAGCCTATACAATTGAGCACGATATAGGAGGTGGAATGCACCTGTCTCAAGCGCAGTGGAGAATGATTTCAACGTTGTGCAAGGTTCTGATGCCCTTTGAACTTGCCACACGTGAAGTCAGTTCAGACACTGCCAGCCTGAGTCAGGTCATTCCCCTCATCAGGCTTTTGCAGAAGAAGCTGGAGACATTGAAGGAGGAGCTAACACGGAGCGATTCCGCTAGGCATGTGGGACTTGTGGATGGAGCCCTTAATTCGCTTAACAAGGATTCACGGGTGGTCAATCTGTTGAAATCAGAGCACTACATTTTGGCCACCGTGCTCTATCCTAGATTTAAAGCCTACCTTGGATCTCTCTTTCCGGCAGACACAAGTCTGCTGGGGTTGAAAGACCTGCTGGTGAGAAAATTGTCAAGTCAAGCGGAACGCGACCTGTCAACATCTCCTCCTTCACATTCTCCCGCAACTGGGGGTGCGAGGAAAAGGCTCAGAATTCCGAGCCCACCCGCTGGCGGTGATGCAGGGCAGTCTGGAGCGACTGCTGATGCTGACATCTGGTCCGGACTGAAGGACCTGACAACGATTACGGACATGTCATCTACTGTCACTGCATATGATTCTCTCAACATTGAAAGAATGGTGGAGGATTATATGAGTGACCGCATCCAAGTAGGCACGTCACACAGTCCGTACTTATACTGGCAGGAAAAAGAGGCAATTTGGAGGCCCTTGCACAAACTGGCTTTATTCTACCTAAGTTGCCCTCCCACAAGTGTGTACTCCGAAAGAGTGTTTAGTGCCGCCGCTCACCTTGTCAGCAATCGGCGTACGAGGTTACATCCAGAAAATGTGGAGAAGATGATGTTCATTAAAATGAATTATAATCAATTCCTCCGCGGAGACATTGACCAGCAGCAATTGCCTCCACAAAGTACACAGGGAGCTGAGATGGTCGATTCCAGTGGGGACGAATTGATAATCTGTGAGGAGGGGGATGTACACGGTGATATATCGGAGGATGATGATGAGGTGGACATCTTGCCTCTGTAGAGCCAGTTTGTGCAAGGAGAGATTAATTGCTTCTTTTTTGGTGGGGGTCCAAACCAACCCGTCATATCAGTCACAGTCGTGTGGCAGACCCTGTCACTGAAATGATGGGTTGGTTAAAGTGTGCATGTCCTGTTTATACAACATAAGGGTGGGTGGGAGGGCCCAAGGACAATTCCATCTTGCACCTCTTTTTTCTTTAATTTTTCTTTGCATCATGTGCTGTTTGGGGAGGGTTTTTTGGAAGGGACATCCTGCGTGACACTGCAGTGACACTCCTAGATGGGCCCGGTGTTTGTGTCGGCCACTAGGGTCGCTTATCTTACTCACACAGCTACCTCATTGCGCCTCTTTTTTTCTTTGCATCATGTGCTGTTTGGGGAGGGTTTTTTGGAAGGGACATCCTGCGTGACACTGCAGTGCCACTCCTAGATGGGCCCGGTGTTTGTGTCGGCCACTAGGGTCGCTTATCTTACTCACACAGCTACCTCATTGCGCCTCTTTTTTTCTTTGCGTCATGTGCTGTTTGGGGAGGGTTTTTTGGAAGGGACATCCTGCGTGACACTGCAGTGCCACTCCTAGATGGGCCCGGTGTTTGTGTCGGCCACTAGGGTCGCTTATCTTACTCACACAGCTACCTCATTGCGCCTCTTTTTTTCTTTGCGTCATGTGCTGTTTGGGGAGGGTTTTTTGGAAGGGACATCCTGCGTGACACTGCAGTGACACTCCTAGATGGGCCCGGTGTTTGTGTCGGCCACTAGGGTCGCTTATCTTACTCACACAGCTACCTCATTGCGCCTCTTTTTTTCTTTGCGTCATGTGCTGTTTGGGGAGGGTTTTTTGGAAGGGACATCCTGCGTGACACTGCAGTGCCACTCCTAGATGGGCCCGGTGTTTGTGTCGGCCACTAGGGTCGCTTATCTTACTCACACAGCTACCTCATTGCGCTTCTTTTTTTCTTTGCGTCATGTGCTGTTTGGGGAGGGTTTTTTGGAAGGGACATCCTGCGTGACACTGCAGTGACACTCCTAGATGGGCCCGGTGTTTGTGTCGGCCACTAGGGTCGCTTATCTTACTCACACAGCTACCTCATTGCGCCTCTTTTTTTCTTTGCGTCATGTGCTGTTTGGGGAGTGTTTTTTGGAAGGGACATCCTGCGTGACACTGCAGTGCCACTCCTAGATGGGCCCGGTGTTTGTGTCGGCCACTAGGGTCGCTTATCTTACTCACACAGCTACCTCATTGCGCCTCTTTTTTTCTTTGCGTCATGTGCTGTTTGGGGAGGGTTTTTTGGAAGGGACATCCTGCGTGACACTGCAGTGACACTCCTAGATGGGCCCGGTGTTTGTGTCGGCCACTAGGGTCGCTTATCTTACTCACACAGCTACCTCATTGCGCCTCTTTTTTTCTTTGCGTCATGTGCTGTTTGGGGAGGGTTTTTTGGAAGGGACATCCTGCGTGACATTGCAGTGACACTCCTAGATGGGCCCGGTGTTTGTGTCGGCCACTAGGGTCGCTTATCTTACTCACACAGCTACCTCATTGCGCCTCTTTTTTTCTTTGCGTCATGTGCTGTTTGGGGAGGGTTTTTTGGAAGGGACATCCTGCGTGACACTGCAGTGCCACTCCTAGATGGGCCCGGTGTTTGTGTCGGCCACTAGGGTCGCTTATCTTACTCACACAGCTACCTCATTGCGCCTCTTTTTTTCTTTGCGTCATGTGCTGTTTGGGGAGGGTTTTTTGGAAGGGACATCCTGCGTGACACTGCAGTGACACTCCTAGATGGGCCCGGTGTTTGTGTCGGCCACTAGGGTCGCTTATCTTACTCACACAGCTACCTCATTGCGCCTCTTTTTTTCTTTGCGTCATGTGCTGTTTGGGGAGGGTTTTTTGGAAGGGACATCCTGCGTGACACTGTAGTGCCACTCCTAGATGGGCCCGGTGTTTGTGTCGGCCACTAGGGTCGCTTATCTTACTCACACAGCTACCTCATTGCGCCTCTTTTTTTCTTTGCGTCATGTGCTGTTTGGGGAGGGTTTTTTGGAAGGGACATCCTGCGTGACACTGAAGTGCCACTCCTAGATGGGCCAGGTGTTTGTGTCGGCCTCTAGGGTCGCTTAGCTTAGTCATCCAGCGACCTCGGTGCAAATTTTAGGACTAAAAATAATATTGTGAGGTGTGAGGTATTCAGAATAGACTGAAAATGAGTGGAAATTATGGTTTTTGAGGTTAATAATACTTTGGGATCAAAATGACCCCCAAATTCTATGATTTAAGCTGTTTTTTAGGTTCTTTGGAAAAAAACACCCGAATCCAAAACACACCCGAATCCGACAAAAAAAATTCGGTTAGGTTTTGCCAAAACGTGGTCGAACCCAAAACACGGCCGCGGAACCGAACCCAAAACCAAAACACAAAACCCGAAAAATTTCCGGCGCTCATCTCTAATTTACACACACTGTCTATGTACCCCAGGGGACCATCGTTCTGCCAGTACTGTCCTCTGCCCTGAAAGATGGCGCCTACTTTGAGAAACCAAAAGAGTTTTTCCCAGAACATTTTCTTGACTCAGAAGGACATTTCAAGAAGAATGAGGCGTTTATACCATTCTCTTTGGGTAACATTTATTCAGATCATCTTTCTCTTAGGATGTCAGTCATGAAAGTTTAATACAATTTACATTTTACCTATAGTATGATAGTGTAATAATCTTGCATGGAAATACTGTCATTTTAACATCAGCTTAAGTATCTATAGTGGGTAATTCTGTAGCTATACTGTATGTACCTACTGAGGATAACCCTACTGTAAGATAGTACTCTAGGACATAGAGTAACTGTAAATGTTTGAGGGAGTCATTCAGACGTGATCGCATGCTAGGATATTTCACTGCACTTCAATCAGGTCAGAACTCCGCATGCATATGCACCGCAATGCGCAGGTGCGTCGCACAGGTTCAAAACGGATCGTTGCTGTGCGATGGATTGCCTCATTTACTATCCATATCCAAAACTACTGTATTACCTTTAGTAACCTTGTGGCGAGCAAAGCAGAGTGAGCCACCGAGCCTGCGAAGGGAACGCATTTGAACAAATTTGGGTAAAAATGTTTTTGAAAGACAAAATATCAACATAAAAAAAGTGTATCGACCTTTTGACCTTGTTGATCTTTTGACCGCCGATCTTTTAACTGTCAACCTTGACTGCCCGTATCAACCAACCAGATTTTAACTATCATTTTAAATAATATACTAGATAAATGATAGCTATGATTTAATTCGGTTGTTATGGGCGATACATCTAGTTGTTCTTTTCAGAAGGCTTGATAAATCTCCCCCTAAACCACTGTCATGCCTACTGAATAGGTCTTCCCTGTCTCAACACTGTAGCTTTAGTAATAGGTCATGTCCCTATTTATATCTATACTATATATTAGTGATGAGCGGATTCGGTTTTACTCGGTTTTACTCGGTTCTCAAAACAGAACCTTATTGGCTATCCAAAACACGTGACAACCGTGAGCCAATAAGATGCCGTTTTGAGAACCGAGTAAAACCGAGTAAAACCGAACCCGCTCATCACTACTATATATTACAGGAATTGTGGAAACTTTGTGGTGCTTTATAAATAATAATAATAATAATAATAATAATAATAATAAGAAGAAGAAGCTGAACCCCACTTGTTCAATTGATAAAGTTCAAGATGTTTAAAAAACCAGGGCTTTCTTAGTCTAACTTGCACCAAATAGGTAAAACTAAGGGCCTAATTCAGACCCGATGGCAGCAGCAAAATTGTTCTCTAATGGGCAAAACCATGTGCACTGCAGGTGGGGCAAATGTAACATGTGCATAGAGAGTTAGATTTGGGTGGATTATATTGTTTCTGTGCAGGGTAAATACTGGCTGCTTTATTTTTGCACTGCAATTTAGATTTCAGTTTGAACACACCCCACCCAAATCTAACTCTCTCTGCACATGATACATCTGCCCCACCTGCAGTGCACATGGTTTTGCCCATTAGAGAACAATTTTGCTGCTGCGATCAGGTCTGAATGAGGCCCTAAATCCACTGATATGTTGCATCTAGTGGCGGATCACAGCCCCCCCAGGTAAAATCCATTACTTCAGCTCAGTGTCAGTGAGCCAGCTCCAGTCCATGACTGCACTGGTTACATTGTGACTGACAGTGACTTCCTATTGGAAGTTCTTCCTGCCAGTCACCCGCAGAACAGGCAGTCCCATTGGGAGGTGTTTCTTCCCTCTGGGACTACCAGACCGGGCTGCAATAAGCAGAGAGCTGGCTTCCTGTAGGAAGCGACTTCCTGCCTTTCGGGGGGCAGCCCTATCCGGCTTCTACGGGCTGCAGCCAATGCAGTCCATAGAAGAGCCGGTATTTTGCGAATGCACAGCCTTGCGGACTCTTGTGCGCATGCCAAGTCCTGGTATTCATTGTGCAGGTGCCGGGACCTGGCTGTCCGGGGCTGGCTCTCTCTCCTCTGCAGGCACGGCATGAATAGTGGCAGCTGCCCTCGTACCAGAACGAAGGAGCCGCGTGCAACACATTTTTGGATTAATATGATATTAAAATTTTATTGAATGCTCCATTTATATACATAAGGTAGCAGATGACTAATCTCACTTTTTGCTACTGTAGTCATGTTACAATATTTCCTGCTTGTTTGAACTAGAGATGAGCGCCTGAAATTTTTCGGGTTTTGTGTTTTGGTTTTGGGTTCGGTTCCGCGGCCGTGTTTTGGGTTCGAACGCGTTTTGGCAAAACCTCACCGAATTATTTTTGTCGGATTCGGGTGTGTTTTGGATTCGGGTGTTTTTTTCCAAAAACACTAAAAAACAGCTTAAATCATAGAATTTGGGGGTCATTTTGATCCCAAAGTATTATTAACCTCAAAAACCATAATTTACACTCATTTTCAGTCTATTCTGAATACCTCACACCTCACAATATTATTTTTAGTCCTAAAATTTGCACCGAGGTCGCTGTGTGAGTAAGATAAGCGACCCTAGTGGCCGACACAAACACCGGGCCCATCTAGGAGTGGCACTGCAGTGTCACGCAGGATGTCCCTTCCAAAAAACCCTCCCCAAACAGCACATGACGCAAAGAAAAAAAGAGGCGCAATGAGGTAGCTGTGTGAGTAAGATTAGCGACCCTAGTGGCCGACACAAACACCGGGCCCATCTAGGAGTGGCACTGCAGTGTCACGCAGGATGGCCCTTCCAAAAAACCCTCCCCAAACAGCACATGACGCAAAGAAAAAAAGAGGCGCAATGAGGTAGCTGACTGTGTGAGTAAGATTAGCGACCCTAGTGGCCGACACAAACACCGGGCACATCTAGGAGTGGCACTGCAGTGTCACGCAGGATGTCCCTTCCAAAAAACCCTCCCCAAACAGCACATGACGCAAAGAAAAAAAGAGGCGCAATGAGGTAGCTGTGTGAGTAAGATTAGCGACCCTAGTGGCCGACACAAACACCGGGCCCATCTAGGAGTGGCACTGCAGTGTCACGCAGGATGTCCCTTCCAAAAAACCCTCCCCAATCAGCACATGATGCAAAGAAAAAGAAAAGAAAAAAGAGGTGCAAGATGGAATTATCCTTGGGCCCTCCCACCCACCCTTATGTTGTATAAACAAAACAGGACATGCACACTTTAACCAACCCATCATTTCAGTGACAGGGTCTGCCACACGACTGTGACTGATATGACGGGTTGGTTTGGACCCCCCCCAAAAAAGAAGCAATTAATCTCTCCTTGCACAAACTGGCTCTACAGAGGCAAGATGTCCACCTCATCTTCACCCTCCGATATATCACCATGTACATCCCCCTCCTCACAGATTATCAATTCGTCCCCACTGGAATCCACCATCTCAGCTCCCTGTGTACTTTGTGGAGGCAATTGCTGCTGGTCAATGTCTCCGCGGAGGAATTGATTATAATTCATTTTAATGAACATCATCTTCTCCACATTTTCTGGATGTAACCTCGTACGCCGATTGCTGACAAGGTGAGCGGCGGCACTAAACACTCTTTCGGAGTACACACTTGTGGGAGGGCAACTTAGGTAGAATAAAGCCAGTTTGTGCAAGGGCCTCCAAATTGCCTCTTTTTCCTGCCAGTATAAGTACGGACTGTGTGACGTGCCTACTTGGATGCGGTCACTCATATAATCCTCCACCATTCTATCAATGTTGAGAGAATCATATGCAGTGACAGTAGACGACATGTCCGTAATCGTTGTCAGGTCCTTCAGTCCGGACCAGATGTCAGCATCAGCAGTCGCTCCAGACTGCCCTGCATCACCGCCAGCGGGTGGGCTCGGAATTCTGAGCCTTTTCCTCGCACCCCCAGTTGCGGGAGAATGTGAAGGAGGAGATGTTGACAGGTCGCGTTCCGCTTGACTTGACAATTTTGTCACCAGCAGGTCTTTCAACCCCAGCAGACCTGTGTCTGCCGGAAAGAGAGATCCAAGGTAGGCTTTAAATCTAGGATCGAGCACGGTGGCCAAAATGTAGTGCTCTGATTTCAACAGATTGACCACCCGTGAATCCTTGTTAAGCGAATTAAGGGCTGCATCCACAAGTCCCACATGCCTAGCGGAATCGCTCCGTGTTAGCTCCTTCTTCAATGCCTCCAGCTTCTTCTGCAAAAGCCTGATGAGGGGAATGACCTGACTCAGGCTGGCAGTGTCTGAACTGACTTCACGTGTGGCAAGTTCAAAGGGCATCAGAACCTTGCACAACGTTGAAATCATTCTCCACTGCACTTGAGACAGGTGCATTCCATCTCCTATATCGTGCTCAATTGTATAGGCTTGAATGGCCTTTTGCTGCTCCTCCAACCTCTGAAGCATATAGAGGGTTGAATTCCACCTCGTTACCACTTCTTGCTTCAGATGATGGCAGGGCAGGTTCAGTAGTTTTTGGTGGTGCTCCAGTCTTCTGTACGTGGTGCCTGTACGCCGAAAGTGTCCCGCAATTTTTCTGGCCACCGACAGCATCTCTTGCACGCCCCTGTCGTTTTTTAAAAAATTCTGCACCACCAAATTCAAGGTATGTGCAAAACATGGGACGTGCTGGAATTTGCCCATATTTAATGCACACACAATATTGCTGGCGTTGTCCGATGCCACAAATCCACAGGAGAGTCCAATTGGGGTAAGCCATTCCGCGATGATCTTCCTCAGTTGCCGTAAGAGGTTTTCAGCTGTGTGCGTATTCTGGAAAGCGGTGATACAAAGCGTAGCCTGCCTAGGAAAGAGTTGGCGTTTGCGAGATGCTGCTACTGGTGCCGCCGCTGCTGTTCTTGCGGCGGGAGTCCATACATCTACCCAGTGGGCTGTCACAGTCATATAGTCCTGACCCTGCCCTGCTCCACTTGTCCACATGTCCGTGGTTAAGTGGACATTGGGTACAACTGCATTTTTTAGGACACTGGTGAGTCTTTTTCTGACGTCCGTGTACATTCTCGGTATCGCCTGCCTAGAGAAGTGGAACCTAGATGGTATTTGGTAACGGGGGCACACTGCCTCAATAAATTGTCTAGTTCCCTGTGAACTAACGGCGGATACCGGACGCACGTCTAACACCAACATAGTTGTCAAGGACTCAGTTATCCGCTTTGCAGTAGGATGACTGCTGTGATATTTCATCTTCCTCGCAAAGGACTGTTGAACAGTCAATTGCTTACTGGAAGTAGTACAAGTGGGCTTACGACTTCCCCTCTGGGATGACCATCGACTCCCAGCGGCAACAACAGCAGCGCCAGCAGCAGTAGGCGTTACACGCAAGGATGCATCGGAGGAATCCCAGGCAGGAGAGGACTCGTCAGACTTGCCAGTGACATGGCCTGCAGGACTATTGGCATTCCTGGGGAAGGAGGAAATTGACACTGAGGGAGTTGGTGGGGTGGTTTGCGTGAGCTTGGTTACAAGAGGAAGGGATTTACTGGTCAGTGGACTGCTTCCGCTGTCACCCAAAGTTTTTGAACTTGTCACTGACTTATTATGAATGCGCTGCAGGTGACGTATAAGGGAGGATGTTCCGAGGTGGTTAACGTCCTTACCCCTACTTATTACAGCTTGACAAAGGGAACACACGGCTTGACACCTGTTGTCCGCATTTCTGGTGAAATACCTCCACACCGAAGAGCTGATTTTTTTGGTATTTTCACCTGGCATGTCAACGGCCATATTCCTCCCACGGACAACAGGTGTCTCCCCGGGTGCCTGACTTAAACAAACCACCTCACCATCAGAATCCTTCTGGTCAATTTCCTCCCCAGCGCCAGCAACACCCATATCCTCCTCATCCTGGTGTACTTCAACACTGACATCTTCAATCTGACTATCAGGAACTGGACTGCGGGTGCTCCTTCCAGCACTTGCAGGGGGCATGCAAATAGTGGAAGGCGCATGCTCTTCACGTCCAGTGTTGGGAAGGTCAGGCATCGCAACCGACACAATTGGACTCTCCTTGTGGATTTGGGATTTCAAAGAACGCACAGTTCTTTGCGGTGCTTTTGCCAGCTTGAGTCTTTTCAGTTTTCTAGCGAGAGGCTGAGTGCTTCCATCCTCATGTGAAGCTGAACCACTAGCCATGAACATAGGCCAGGGCCTCAGCCGTTCCTTGCCACTCCGTGTGGTAAATGGCATATTGGCAAGTTTACGCTTCTCCTCCGACAATTTTATTTTAGGTTTTGGAGTCCTTTTTTTTCTGATATTTGGTGTTTTGGATTTGACATGCTCTGTACTATGACATTGGGCATCGGCCTTGGCAGACGACGTTGCTGGCATTTCATCGTCTCGGCCATGACTAGTGGCAGCAGCTTCAGCACGAGGTGGAAGTGGATCTTGATCTTTCCCTAATTTTGGAACCTCAACTTTTTTGTTCTCCATATTTTATAGGCAGAACTAAAAGGCACCTCAGGTAAACAATGGAGATGGATGGATTGGATACTAGTATACAATTATGGACGGACTGCCACGGTTAGGTGGTATAAAAAAACCACGGTTAGGTGGTATATATTGTAATACAATTATGGATGGACGGACTGCCTGCCGAGTGCCGACACAGAGGTAGCCACAGCCGTGAACTACCGCACTGTACACTGGTTGATAAAGAGATAGTAGTATACTCGTAACAACTAGTATGACTGACTATGACGGTATAAAGAATGAAAAAAAAACCACGGTTAGGTGGTATATATTATAATACAATTATGGATGGACGGACTGCCTGCCGACTGCTGACACAGAGGTAGCCACAGCCGTGAACTACCGCACTGTACACTGGTTGATAAAGAGATAGTAGTATACTCGTAACAACTAGTATGACACTATGACGGTATAAAGAATGAAAAAAAAACCACGGTTAGGTGGTATATATTATAATACAATTATGGATGGACGGACTGCCTGCCGACTGCCGACACAGAGGTAGCCACAGCCGTGAACTACCGCACTGTACACTGGTTGATAAAGAGATAGTAGTATACTCGTAACAACTAGTATGACACTATGACGGTATAAAGAATGAAAAAAAAACCACGGTTAGGTGGTATATATTATAATAATACAATTATGGATGGACGGACTGCCTGCCGACTGCCGACACAGAGGTAGCCACAGCCGTGAACTACCGCACTGTACACTGGTTGATAAAGAGATAGTAGTATACTCGTAACAACTAGTATGACTATGACGACGGTATAAAGAAAGAAAAAAAAATACCACGGTTAGGTGGTATATAATTATACAATTATGGATGGACGGACTGCCTGCCGAGTGCCGACTGCCGACACAGAGGTAGCCACAGCCGTGAACTACCGCACTGTACTGTGTCTGCTGCTAATATAGACTGGTTGATAAAGAGATAGTATACAACAATATACTACTATACTGGTGGTCAGGCACTGGTCACCACTAGTCACACTGGCAGTGGCACTCCTGCAGCAAAAGTGTGCACTGTTTAATTTTAAATTAATATAATATTATGTACTCCTGGCTCCTGCTATAACAACCTGCAGTGCTCCCCAGTCTCCCCCACAATTATTATAAGCTTTTATACATTGATGTGCAGCACACTGGGCTGAGCTGAGTGCACACAGACTGAGTCACACTGTGTGACTGCTGTGTATCGTTTTTTTCAGGCAGAGAACGGATATAGCAGAGAACGGATATATTAAATAAAAGTTAACTTAACAACAACTGCACTGGTCACTGTGGTAAACTCTGTCTGCACAATCTCTCTCTCTCTCTCTCTCTCTTCTAATCTATTCTAATGGAGAGGACGCCAGCCACGTCCTCTCCCTATCAATCTCAATGCACGTGTGAAAATGGCGGCGACGCGCGGCTCCTTATATAGAATCCGAGTCTCGCGAGAATCCGACAGCGTCATGATGACGTTCGGGCGCGCTCGGGTTAACCGAGCAAGGCGGGAAGATCCGAGTCGCTCGGACCCGTGAAAAAAAAAGTGAAGTTCGTGCGGGTTCGGATTCAAAGAAACCGAACCCGCTCATCTCTAGTTTGAACTAGGTAAGAGAAGCTGCGCTGGAGAGAACCTGGCCAAAACAGAGCTGTTTGTGTTCTTTACAACGCTGCTACAGAACTTCACTTTCCTGGCTCCGCCCGGAGATAGACTGGACCTCACCCCTGCAATTGGATTTACTAATTCACCTTTGCCATATGAAATCTGCGCCATACCGCGAAGCTAAGCATGTTTACAGCAGTGTTATTTCATAACATAAGCCATACTGTAGTTATTTTAAATTACAACAAGAAAACCAGTCAGCTGAAGTTATTTTTTATTTCCATTGAATATGGTCAGTTACTTTTTATTTTATATTTGTTCTGTACATAATATTTGGCTACAACATACACAACATTTGCTATAGAAATTCAATGAACAAACCTTTCATTATTTATCACATGGAAATGAAAACGAAACAAATGAAAACTCCTATGATAAAAAAAAACAAAGAAAATTTGTTCTACTGTACATTGGCGAGTACAGCACCAACGCCAGCCTGCCGATGGTGACGAGTCTTATCTTACCCTTTTGCAACTGATACATAAAGGATTTACTGTAAGTGCACATAGTACTACTTTGGTTTATTTAATAGATTTAATACATTTTTATTACAGTATGATTTTACACTGCAAGATGTATCAATGGGGTAAATTTACTAAGGTAGGAGTTTTTCTTAGAACTGGTGATGTTGCCCATATCAACCAATCAGGTTCTATCTATTATCTGCTGGAACCAGCTAGATAAATGTTAAGTAGAATCTGATTGGCTGCTATGAGCAACAATCACCAGTTCCAAAAAAAACCCTCCCAGTTAGTAAATTGACCCCATTGTCTGATGTTAGTGTTGATGAACTGTATCCAGAGATAGATGCCGGACAATTCTGACGTTACATTGGAATTACTTATTCTCTGACGTCCTAGTGGATGCTGGGAACTCCGTAAGGACCATGGGGAATAGACGGGCTCCGAAGGAGACTGGGCACTCTAAAAGAAAGATTAGGTACTATCTGGTGTGCACTGGCTCCTCCCTCTATGCCCCTCCTCCAGACCTCAGTTAGAATCTGTGCCCAGCCAGAGCTGGATGCACCTAATGGGCTCTCCTGAGCTTGCTAGAAAAGAAAGTATTTGTTAGGTTTTTTATTTTTAGTGAGATCTGCTGGCAACAGACTCACTGCTAAGAGGGACTGAGGGGAGAGAAGCAAACCTACCTGCTTGCAGCTAGCTTGTGCTTCTAAGGCTACTGGACACCATTACCACCAGAGGGATCGAACACAGGGCCCGACCTCGATCGTCCGTTCCCGGAGCCGCGCCGCCGTCCCCCTTGCAGAGCCAGAAGACAGAAGAGACGACGAAAACGGCGGCTGAAGACTCCTGTCTTCATTAAGGTAGCGCACAGCACTGCAGCTGTGCGCCATTGCTCCCACAGTACACCACACACTCCGGTCACTGTTGGGTGCAGGGCGCTGGGGGGGCACCCTGGGCAGCAATTAGATTACCTTTTGGCAATAAAAACACACATAATACAGTCTAGCACTGTATATGTGCAAAAAACCCCCGCCATTAAGTTACAAAAAAGGACAGAAGCCCGCCGCTGAGGGGGCCGGGCCTTCTTCCTCAGCACACCGGCGCCATTTTCTCTTCACAGCTCAGCTGGAAGGAAGCTCCCCAGGCTCTCCCCTGCAGTATCCTGGTACACAAAGGGTGAAAAGAGAGGGTGGGCACATAAATTTAGGTGCAAAAATTTGTATATACAGCAGCTACTGGGTAAACACTGAGTTAGAGTGTAATCCCTGGGTTATATAGCGCTGGGGTGTGTACTGGCATACTCTCTCTCTGTCTCTCCAAAGGGCCTTGTGGGGGAACTGTCTTCAAATAGAGCATCTACTGTGTGTGTGGTGTGTCGGTACGCATGTGTCGACATGTCTGAGGTAAAAGGCTCCTCTAAGGAGGTGATAGAGCGGATATGAGTGTGGGAGGGTGTCTCCGTCGACAACGCCGACACCTGTTTGGATATGTGTAAGTGCTAAGGTGAAATTATTGCACAAAAGGTTATGGAACAGAAAGGAAATCTACTCTGGTCTGTCCCTATGTCACAGATACCTTCAGAGTCTCTCTATGCTCACTATCCAAAATAACAAACACTGGTATCGACACGGAGTTTAACTCCACTGTCGACTATGATAATGCAAAATAGCCAAGAGGGCTAAAAGGTATTCAATATAATGATTATTGGAATAAAAGATAATTTGCATATCACTGATGACTCATCGGTCCCTAACACGAGAGTACACATGTTAAGGGGAAGAATGCTGAGGTAAATTCCCCTCCTCTCATGAGGAAAAAGAGCGGGAATCTCCAGACAAGAGACTGCAGCTTCCCACAAGAGAATTCTCAGGCTGTATCCTTTCCCCACTAGGGCAGGATGTGTTGAGATTCTTCCCCTAGGGTGTCCTGTTTGCATAGACGGTAGCACTAACTATTCTCAGGGATCCTGCAAATAGTGTGCACATTCTAGTATACTACCCAGACTGGCGATTGTGTCGGCATGGGTTTATAGCGCTGTGGCAGCGTGGACAGGTACCTTATCAGCAGAGATTGAGACCCTAGTATGCATATAAATATATTAAGATAGATATATAATTATAAAGCATGCCCAAAGGGACATGAGTATACTGGGTCCTAGAGTAAAAGCTATGTCGATTTTTGCTTGACGTGTCCTGTAGAATATACATTGGACAGATGATGCCGATTTAAGAGGCATATGGAAGGCTGAGGATTGTGTGGAGAAAGGTTCTCGGGCCTGGTCTCCACAGCTATAGTTGGTAATTCTGCTAGTTTGCCTTATATTCCTGTACAGCCTTGGAAAGCAAAACATTATTAAATGCAGCTTTTCGAATAAAGAAACAAGAAAGTCTGAGGTGCGCCCTTTCTTGTCAGAGCCGGGGGCAGAGGAAAGAAGCTACACAACACAGCTAGTCCCCAGGAACAGAAGTCCTCCCCGGCCTCTACAAAAATCCACCGCATGTCGCTGGGGCTCCACAGGCGGAGCTAGGCCCGGTGGGGACACGCCTTCGTAAGTTCAGCCAAAAGTGGGTTCACTCTCTGTTAGATCCCTGGGCAATAGAAATTGTGTCGCAGGGATTCAGGCTGGACTGTGAGAAGATGCCCCCTCACCGACGGCCAGGCGGGCTTCCCCCCAAGAGAGGGAGCCAGTGTTAACTGCAATTCACAAATTGTATCTTCAACAGGTGGTGGTCAAGGGTCCCCTCCTTCAACAAGAGGGTGTTATTATTCGACCATGTTGTAATCCCGAAACCAGACGGTTCGGTCAGACCCATATTGAATTAAAATCCCTGAACATATACCTGAAAAGGTCCAAGTTCAAGATGGAATCGCTAAGAGCGGTCATTGCAAGCCTGAAAAGGGGGAGACTTTATAGTGAATCGGGACATAAGGGATGCATACCTTCATGTCCCCATTTATCCACCTCATCAGACGTACCTCAGAATTGCGGTACGGGATTGTCATTACCAATTTCAGACGTGGCCGTGTGGTCTATCCACGGCCCCGAGAATATTCACCAAGGTAATAGCGGATATGATGATGCTCCTGCGAAAGCAAGGTGTCACTATTATCACGTACTTGGATGATCTCCGCATAAAAGCAAGATCAAGAGAGCAGTTGCTGGACAGCGTATCACTTTCTCTGGAAGTGTAACGGCAACGCGGCTGGATTCTATATCTTCCGAAGTCGCAGTTGGTTCCTACAGCTCATCTGCCTCTCCTAGGCATGATCCTAGACACAGACCAGAAAAGGGTTTATCTCCCGATAGAGAGAGCTCAGGAGCTCATGACACTGGTCAGGAATCTATTGAAAACCAAAACAGGTGTCAGTGCATCACTGCACTCGAGTCCTGGGAAGGATGGTGGCATCATACGAGGCCATCCCCTTCGGCTGGTTCCATGCAAGGACAATGGAACTTACTGGACAAGTGGTCCGGATCACATCTTCAGATGCATTGGTTAATCACCCTGTCCTCCAGGGCCAGGGTGTCTCTCCTGTGGTGGCTGCGGAGTGCTCACCTTCTCGAGGGCCACAGATTCGGCATTCAGGACTGGGTCCTGGTGACCACGGATGCAAGCCTCCGAGGGTGGGGGGCAGTTACACAGGGAAGAAATTTCCAAGGGTTGTGGTCAAGTCAACAGACTTGCCTTCACATCAATATCCTGGAAATAAGGGCCATATACAACGGCCTAAGTCAAGCGGAGTTCCTGCTTCGCGACCAACCGGTTCTGATCCAGTCAGACCGCAGGGGCTCATGTAAACCGCCAAGGCGGCACAAGGAGCAGGGTGGCGAGGGTAGAAGCCACCAGAATTCTTCGCTGGGCGGAGAATCAAGTAAGCGCACTGTCAGCAGTGTTCATTCCGGGAGTGGACAACTGGGAAGCAGACTTCCTCAGCAGACATGACCTCCACCCGGGAAAGTGGTGACTTCATCAGGAAGTCTTCACGCAGTTTTGCAAATTGATGGGAACTGGCTCAGGTGGACTAGATGGCGTCCCACCTCAATAAAAAAGGTTTTACGCCAGGTCAAGGGACCCTCAGGCGATAACTTTGGTCGCACTAGTAACACCGTGGGTGTTCCAGTCGGTCTATGTATTCCCTCCTCTTCCTCTCAGACCCAAGGGCTGAGAATTGTAATAAAAGGAGGAGTGTGAACAATATTCATTGCTCCGGATTGGCCAAGAAGGACTCGGTACCCGGAACTGCAAGAAATGCTCTCAGAGGACCCATGGCCTCTGCCTCTCAGACAGGACATGTTGCAACAGGGGCCCTGTCTTTTCCAAGACTTACCGCGGCTGCGTTTAACGGCATGGCAGTTGAACGCCGGATCCTAGCGGAAAAGGGCATTCCGGATGCAGTTATTCCTACGCTGATAAAGGCTAGGAAAGACGTGACAGCAAGACTTTTTCACTGTATATGGCGAAAATAGGTTGCTTGGTGTGTGGCCGGGAAGGCCCTACAGAGGAATTCCAGCGGGGTCGATTCCTGCACTTCCTACAGTCAGGAGTGACTATGGGCTTAAAATTAGGATCCATAAAGGTCAATATTTCGGCCCTATCCTTTTTTCTCTCAAAAAGAACTGGCTTCACTGCCTGAAGTTCAGACGTTTGTTAAGGGAGTGCGGCATATTCAGCCCCCTTTTGTGCCTCCAGTGGCACCTTGGGATCTCAACGTTGTGTTGGATTTCCTGAAATCACATTGGTTTGAGCCACTTAAGACCGTGGAGTTAAAATATCTCACGTGGAAGGTGGTCATGCTGTTGGCCTTGGCTTCGGCTAGGCGTGTGTCAGAGTTGGCGGCTTTGTCATGTAAAAGCCCATATCTGATTTTCCATATGGACAGGGCGGAATTTAGGATTCGTCCCCAATTTCTCCCAAAGGTGGTATCAGCGTTTCATTTGAACCAACCTATTGTGGTGCCTGTGGCTACTCGGGACTTGGAGGGTTCCAAGTTGCTGGACGTAGTCTGGGCTTTGGAAATTTATGTTTCCAGAATGGCGGAAGTCAGAAAGTCTGACTCGCTGTTTATTCTGTATGCAGCAAACAAGGTTGGCGATCCTGCTTCGAAGCAGACTATTGCTTGCTGGATCTGTAGCACGATTCAGCTGGCTCACTCTGCGGCTGGATTGCCGCATCCAAAATCAGTAAAAGCCCATTCCACAAGGAAGGTGGGCTCTTCTTGGGCGGCTGCCCGAGGGGCTCGGCTTTACAGCTTTGCCGAGCTGCTACTTGGTCGGGTTCAAACACGTTTGCTAAGTTCTACAAGTTTGATACCCTGGCTGAGGAGGACCTTGAGTTTGCTCATTCGGTACTGCAGAGTCATCCACACTCTCCCGCCTGTTTGGGAGCTTTGGTATAATCCCCATGGTCCTTACGGAGTTCCCAGCATCCACTAGGACGTCAGAGAAAATAAGAATTTATTCACCGGTAATTCCATTTCTCGTAGTCCGTAGTGGATGCTGGGCGCCCGTCCCAAGTGCGGATTCTCTGCAATACATGTATATAGTTATTGCTTAACTTAAGGGTTATTGGTATGAGCCATCCGTTGAATGAGGCTCAGTTGTTGTTCATACTGTTAACTGGGTATAATTATCACGAGTTGTACGGTGTGATTGGTGTGGCTGGTATGAGTCTTACCCTGGATTCCAAATCCTTTCCTTGTTGTGTCAGCTCTTCCGGGCACAGTTTCCTTAACTGAGGTCTGGAGGAGGGGTATAGAGGGAGGAGCCAGTGCACACCAGATAGTACCTAATCTTTCTTTTAGAGTGCCCAGTCTCCTTCGGAGCCCGTCTATTCCCCATGGTCCTTACGGAATTCCCAGCATCCACTACGGACTACGAGAAATAGAATTACCGGTGAGTACATTCTTATTATTATATGTCTTGTGTTGATGCACTTTGGAGTTACAATGTTAAACTGAGGTCTGTGAGCTATGGTGGTCATTCCGAGTTGATCGCTCGCTCGCTTTTTTTAGCAGCCGTGCAAACGCTTTGCCGCCACCCACTGGGAGTGTATTTTAGCTTAGCAGAAGTGTGAACGAAAAGATCGCACAGCGGCTACAAAGTTTTTTTTGTGCAGTTTTAGAGTAGCTCAAAACCTACTCAGCGCTAGCGATGACTTCAGACTGTTCAGTTCCTGTTTTGACGTCACAAACACGACTTGCGTTCGCCCAGCCATGCCTACGTTTTTTCCTGGCACGCCTGCATTTTTCAAAACACTCCCTGAAAATGGTCAGTTGACTCACAGAAACACCCTCTTCATGTCAATTACTCTGCGGCCAGCAGTGCGACTGAAAAGCTTTGTGTGAAACTACACCGTTCGTTGTAATAGTACATCGGGCGTGCGCAAGTGCATTGTTTTGCCTCATCGCTGCACTGCGAACAAATGCAGCTAGCGATCAACTCAGAATGACCACCTAAGTTATGAGAAGTGCTACCTACTGTACTGTACATGTGTATAAAGTCAGTTACACAGCACTGAAGTGAACTTCAGTTAATCAAAGTTTCAGAATTAATTTGATTGACATAATGTAATATCCATACAACATCAGAGAATTAGTACTGTTACACATACTATTTCATTTAAAGTATAAGTAGCCTTTTTTATAATTGCTGTATTTGAATTACATTTTTATAAGGGCATATACAAATGATGGACAACTGTAAATATAAAATTTATACAATACAAAAGAAACTCTTACAATCATTTTATATGCAAAGTAGGGGGGGGGGGGGGGGGGGAAGGAAGTATACTTCAGTGGGACCCTGCCTAGCATTTTAATATTTTAAGTATTCTTTAATGTTTATCAGTCTATCAGAGCTGGGGTAAGCTGGTGGTGGGTTTCTGTATAATGAGCTGCCTAATTTTATTATTTTTATTGATTGGTTATAAGCTCTCATTTGAAGATAGGCAATTTAAAAGAATTGTAAAAAAAATCCACTAACTATGATATATTAACTAATAATTATGTATACATATTTACCAAGTAGGACAGCATACAGGGGCAATATGTTCATGTTCTATCCATTTCTACTACAGATGAGCGGATTCGGTTTTACTCGGTTCTCAAAACCGAATCTTATTGGCTATCCAAAACACGTGACATGCGTGAGCCAATTAGATGCCGTTTTGAGAACCGAGTAAAACCGAGTAAAACCGAACCCGCTCATCTCTAATTTCTACCCCATTCAAGAATGGCATATGGGGCCTAGTGTAATTCAGTCCTGATCGCAGCAGCAAAATTGTTCTCTAATGGACAAAACCATGGCCCTCATTCCGAGTTGTTCGCTCGCAAGCTGCTTTTAGCAGCTTTGCACACGCTAAGCCGCCGCCTACTGGGAGTGAATCTTAGCTTCTTAAAATTGCGAACGAAAGATTCTCAAAAATGCGATTACACACCTCTTAGCAGTTTCTGAGTAGCTACACACTTAGGGGTATATTTACTAAGATTCGTAATTTCCGAAAATAGGTCAAAGTTCAATCACGAATGACATCGACAGTGTAAAACTGCAACTTTTTGAATTGATTACGATGGATTTACTAAGCTGTCGTATTCGTATTTTTCTTGGCTTCCGATGTCGATGTCATTCGTTTTTTTTTACCTATTTTTACGGCAGTGATTAGCAAAACACTGCCGTTTTTTTTTACAATCAATCTCGGCCGGATCTGTGTGATCCGTGCTGGGGTTCTTATTTTTTTTTTTTTTAATTAAACAATGTAAAATCCCCCAAAAAAATGCGTGGGGTCCCCCCTCCTAAGCATAACCAGCCTCGGGCTCTTTGAGCCGATCCTGGTTGCAGAAATATGGGGAAAAAATTGACAGGGGTTCCCCCATATTTAAGCAACCAGCATCGGGCTCTGCGCCTGGTCCTGGTTCCAAAAATACGGGGGACAAAAAGAGTAGGGGTCCCCCGTATTTTTAAAACCAGCACCGGGCTCCACTAGCTGGACAGATAATGCCACAGCCGGGGGTCACTTTTATACAGTGCCCTGCGGCCGTGGCATCAAAAATTCAACTAGTCACCCCTGGCCGGGGTACCCTGGGGGAGTGGGGACCCCTTCAATCAAGGGGTCCCCCCCCCCAGCCACCCAAGGGCCAGGGGTGAAGCCCGAGGCTGTCCCCCCCCATCCAATGGGCTGCGGATGGGGAGGCTGATAGCCATTTGTGATAATGAAAAGATATTGTTTTTAGTAGCAGTACTACAAGTCCCAGCAAGCCTCCCCCGCATGCTGGTACTTGGAGAACCACAAGTACCAGCATGCGGCGGAAAAACGGGCCCGCTGGTACCTGTAGTACTACCACTAAAAAAATACCCAAAAAAACACAAGACACACACACCGTGAAAGTATAATTTTATTACATACATACACACATACATACATACTTACCTTATGTTCTCACGCAGGTCGGTCCTCTTCTCCAGTAGAATCCAAGGGCTACCTGTTGAAGAAATTCTACTCACCAGATCCATGGGTCCAGGCTCCTCGGCAAATCCAGGGTTAATCCACGTACTTGAATAAATAAAAAAAAACGATGTCCCGACCACGAACTGAAAGGGGACCCATGTTTGCACATGGGTCACCTTCCCACGAATGCCAGAAACCCACTTTGACTTCTGTCTAAGTGGGTTTCTTCAGCCAATCAGGGAGTGCCACGTTGTAGCACTCTCCTGATCAGCTGTGTGCTCCTGTCCTCACTGACAGGCAGCACGCGGCAGTGTTACAATGTAGCGCCTATGCGCTACATTGTAACCAATGATGGGAACTTTCTGCCCTGCGGTTGACCTAAAGTGACGTCACCGCTGAGCAGAAAGTTCCCAGCATTGGTTACAATGGAGCGCATAGGCGCTACATTGTAACACTGCCGTGTGCCGCCTGTCATACCCCTTTTCCACTAGCTGTTTTTACCCGTGTTTTTGCACGGGGGCGCGCATCAACACGGATTTTTAGTAGGTGGAAACGGGTCAACACGGGTTGAGTGACCCGGGAATCCAACCCGGCTATTTACCTGGGTAGAACACGGTAATGACACGGATAGCGGTGCAGTGGAAACGGTCATTACACGTGTTTTCAGACCCGAGTAACGCTCTGAGACGCTGATTGGTGCTTCTGGGGCACTGGAAGATGATGTCATCCCTGGGAGACACGCTGGGCACATGCAGGCATTGAGGCAGCAAACAAAACACTCTGAAGTCGCGCTGGGTACATACAGATCTTTTTATTGCAGCAGCTTCCAGACAATATACAGCAGCAGAAGCTCCAGCACAGCAACATGGCTAGCCATATCTGGTCAGACACAGAGATCAAGGAGCTGCTTAATATTCGGGGAGAGGAAGAAATAAGAAGGCAGGTGACTGGAACAGTTAAGGATGCTATCGTCTACAAGAACATATCCCTTATGCTGGCAGAAAGGGGCATCCAAAAAACCCAGCAACAAGTCGTTAACAAATTGAAGGCACTACGCAGACAATTCACCAAAGTACACGACCATAACCGCAAGAAAAGTGGTGCTGGGCGTATGGAATGGCCATATTATGACCTATGCTATAGTGTCTTCGGCAAAACTGCGATAACAAATCCCATAGCACTATCGTCATCCAGCTCTGCCAGTCGCCAGATGTCAGTCGACGAGGACTGTGACGAAACACAGCACAGCCTTCCCAGCTCACAATGCAGCCCATCATCCCCGCTGCTTATATCGGACAGCAGTTTTGAAGACTCGACCGTCAATGATGATTCCATCAGTGCCACTATTGAGGACATACCACAGTCTCAGGCGGAGACGTCGCAACCCCCCAAGACCACGACTTTGCGCTCAAATAGTAAGTATTACCATTACAAATACAGTTGCAGCAGTCCCTATATGTAAAGGCATGGTAATGTTGCAGAGTATAGCTAGTGTGCAGGTGGGAGAAGGCCACAGACACGTATATGATACCACTGCTATTTTTTAATAGAATCATGGTAATGTTGCAGAGTATAGCTAGTGTGCAGGTGGGAGAAGGCCACAAACACGTATATGCTACCACTGCTATTTTTAAATTGTTGCTTACATTCTGTTTCATCTCCTTCACAGTCTACAACGTTCCACAGCGGAAAAAGAAACTGAACAAAACAGAACAAACGGTCAAAGCAATGAAGTCCATTATCTTGGATCACCTGCGTGAGGCAGATAGTGAGCTCAATGCCCAGGAAGATGCACGGCTTGAGAGATTCCTTGCGTCAGAAAAAGAAATGCATCAAACTTTTATGAGTCAGTTAATGACCATGCATGATAGGCAGATGACATTTTTTGAACGCACGTTTGCACGTACCATAGGGAATACCACACAAACACAACAGCAAGACACAGCCTACCCACAGCACCCATATGGTCCATACAACTATGAGCCTCCCTCAAATCCCCCAACACAAATCCCGCAGTCCTCAGAATTTCGGGTATATAGACAACTGCCCTAGAGCAGCGGGTTATAAAACAATGTTTGTGTTTTAAGGTTATGTTTGCACTGTATCCTCAACCCTGATACCTACAAATGCAAACATTATTTTGATTTTACAGAGTGCCCTGTTGGCACTTTAAAGTTTTATAGTGTTACCTCAGAAAATGGGCAGTGGGATCCAGATATTTGGGCTACCTTTTTATATTGTTACCTCAGAAAATGTGCGGCAGTGCGATCCAAATATTGGGGGTGACCCGATATCTGCCAAACCAAACATTAGGTTTTTTTTTATACAGAGTGCCCTGTTTGCACTTTACTCTTTTACCTCAGGGCAGGTGTCTTCACCATGTGGCCCTCTAGCTGTTGTGGAAACACATAGCAACACATGCTGGTACATGTTGTTCCACAACAGCTGGAGGGACACATGTTGAAGACCCCTTGCGTTATGTGGAATTTTACATGTTTGCACTTAAATATTTTATAATGTTACCTCAGAAAATGTGCGGCAGTGCGATCCAAATATTGGGGGTGACCCGATATCTGCCAAACCAAACATTAGGTTTTTTTTTATACAGAGTGCCCTGTTTGCACTTTACTCTTTTACCTCAGGGCAGGTGTCTTCACCATGTGGCCCTCTAGCTGTTGTGGAAACACATAGCAACACATGCTGGTACATGTTGTTCCACAACAGCTGGAGGGACACATGTTGAAGACCCCTTGCGTTATGTGGAATTTTACATGTTTGCACTTAAATATTTTATAATGTTACCTCAGAAAATGTGCGGCAGTGCGATCCAAATATTGGGGGTGACCCGATATCTGCCAAACCAAACATTAGGTTTTTTTTTATACAGAGTGCCCTGTTTGCACTTTACTCTTTTACCTCAGGGCAGGTGTCTTCACCATGTGGCCCTCTAGCTGTTGTGGAAACACATAGCAACACATGCTGGTACATGTTGTTCCACAACAGCTGGAGGGACACATGTTGAAGACCCCTTGCGTTATGTGGAATTTTACATGTTTGCACTTAAATATTTTATAATGTTACCTCAGAAAATGTGCGGCAGTGCGATCCAAATATTGGGGGTGACCCGATATCTGCCAAACCAAACATTAGGTTTTTTTTTATACAGAGTGCCCTGTTTGCACTTTACTCTTTTACCTCAGGGCAGGTGTCTTCACCATGTGGCCCTCTAGCTGTTGTGGAAACACATAGCAACACATGCTGGTACATGTTGTTCCACAACAGCTGGAGGGACACATGTTGAAGACCCCTTGCGTTATGTGGAATTTTACAGTGACATGTTTGCACTTAAATATTTTATATTGTTACCTCAGAAAATGTGTGCCAACTGTTTAAAAGGAAAAATATAATAACAACTTTTGAACCAAATTTTTATAACTGAAAAAACGAAATAAACAAAAATTGTTTGCACACAAAAACTTGTCTGTTTTCTCTACTGCAACATTGTTTGAAGATTAGCTGCAATGGTGGCCCTTATGCACTCGCTGGCAGCGTCATGCCCCCCCACCAAGCCTGGTGCATCATGTACAGTGACCCCCGCCCCATGATCATGTACATTCCACTCGGGGAGAAAGTTTTCCTTTTGTATCTCACATATGTTATGGAGAATGCAGCAGGCCGCTACTATATCTGGCATTATTTTCAAGTCCACATCATTCCTCTTCATGAGGCAGCGCCAGCGTCCTTTTAAACGCCCAAACGCATTCTCCACTGCCATACGGGCCGAACTTAGGGCATGGGTATATGATGTCTGTTCGGGGGATAAGTGAACATGCTGGGTGTAGCCCTTCATTAGCCAGCGCTGTAATGGGTATGCTGCATCACCAATGAGATGGACCGGGATGTCCACACCATGTACGATCACCGATTTCTGTTAATAAAACATTAATATTATTACAGGGGTAAAACTTGACTATTGGTTTATGGGCGAACATTAGTTTAAGTAGTAAATAATCTTACCTCTCGAGGGAAAAGCCATCCACCAAGCTTGTCCTCAGCAATACTGTAAAGATCGGAGTTGGCGAGAACCCTTGCATCATGTGACCGTCCGGGCCACCCTATGAAGACATCTGTGAAACTAAAAATAAAGGTTTATGCATTATCATAAAACAGGCCAAGCCTATTTCAAACACATTAGTGAAACAGTGCTTACCAGTATTTGTGGTCCACTACAGCTTGCAGAACAATGGAATGCCAACCCTTACGATTGTAATAGTCTGCTGGGTTGTCATGGGGGGCGATGATGGGGATGTGGGTCCCATCTATGGCACCAGCACACTGTGGGAAGCCACGCTTCTTAATCCCTTTTATAGTCTCATCTAGCCGCTGTCCTTGTGGCAAGGAAATAAAGCGATGGTACATGGTATCCAGCAATGCCCGCGTGACCTGGTAGACAATCTTGCAGACCGTGCCAATCCCTACTCCAAATAAACTGGAAACTGTGCGATACTCTCCAGGGGTAGCATACCACCAGAGAGCAATCGCTAACCTCCTGGCTGGCTCAATGGGCTTACGGAACCTGGTGGTCTGCATGGTTATTGCGGGGGACAGTAGTTCCAAAACATACTCGAATGTAGCGCGAGACATCCTGAAGTTTGACATCCACTGCTCCTCCTGATATGCTAGAATAGTCTGCATGAATGCTTCCCCATGTCTGCGATCTCTCATCCACATTCTTCGGCTTGGTGTACAGTTCATTGTTATTAAAGAAATAACAACAGTGGATGATATACGCGCTCTCCTCCTTTTCAAATATTTGCGTCGATAGGTAGCCCTCTCTGCAAAGAATTGAGCTCTCCTTCTCCAGCTCTGCAGTAGGTAGCACAAGGTGAAAAGCTGCATCAAGCTGTCTGTAGCAGAAAGCAGCAGTAAACTGCAAACAGTCTGCGACTCCATGCTAGACACAGCTACTGCACCGGCGTCCATTGCTGCAATGCTGTGAGCAGGCCCCACCCCTCCCTTTTGGTCCTTTTGATGACATCATCTTGATGAGACAGTAAAAAGTCCATTTGTAATGACAGCAATAGGCTTTTACAGAGCTTACCCGGGTTAAGTGGAAACAGATCAGACACGGGAATAACCCGTGTCGAAGTGTAGTGGAAACGGGGGAGCCGACACGGGTTGTAGCCGTGTTAAACATCCCGGATCGGACACGGTACGTAGGTGGAAAAGGGGTATCAGTGAGGACAGCAGCACACAGCTGATCAGGAGAGTGCTACAACGTGGCGCTCCCTGATTGGCTGAAGAAACCCACTTAGACAGAAGTCAAAGTGGGTTTCTGGCATTCGTGGGAAGGTGACCCATGTGCAAACATGGGTCCCCTTTCAGTTCGTGGTCGGGACACCGTTTTTTTTATTTATTCAAGTACGTGGATTAACCCTGGATTTGCCGAGGAGCCTGGACCCATGGATCTGGTGAGTAGAATTTCTTCAACAGGTAGCCCTTGGATTCTACTGGAGAAGAGGACCGACCTGCGTGAGAACATAAGGTAAGTATGTATGTATGTATGTGTGTATGTATGTAATAAAATTATACTTTCACGGTGTGTGTGTCTTGTGTTTTTTTGGGTATTTTTTTAGTGGTAGTACTACAGGTACCAGCGGGCCCGTTTTTCCGCCGCATGCTGGTACTTGTGGTTCTCCAAGTACCAGCATGCGGGGGAGGCTTGCTGGGACTTGTAGTACTGCTACTAAAAACAATATCTTTTATTTTACAACAAAGGCTATCAGCCCTCCCATCCGCAGCCCATTGGATGGGGGGGACAGCCTCGGGCTTCACCCCTGGCCCTTGGGTGGCTGGGGGGGGGGGACCCATTGATTGAAGGGGTTCCCACTCCCCCAGGGTACCCCGGCCAGGGGTGACTAGTTGGATTTTTGATGCCACGGCCGCAGGGCGCTGTATAAAAGTGACCCCCGGCTGTGGCATTATCTGTCCAGCTAGTGGAGCCCGGTGCTGGTTTTAAAAATACGGGGGACCCCTACTCTTTTTGTCCCCCGTATTTTTGGGACCAGGACCAGGCGCAGAGCCCGATGCTGGTTGCTTAAATATGGGGGAACCCTTGTCATTTTTTTCCCCATATTTCTGCAACCAGGATCGGCTCAAAGAGCCCGAGGCTGGTTATGCTTAGGAGGGGGGACCCCACGCAATTTTTTTGGCAAAAATAAGCACTTTCCCACCCCTTCCCACTGATATACATGCACGGATCTCATGGATCCCAGCATGCATCTCAAATCACGGAAAAAAAAGCAGGTCTGTTTTTTTTTAGGACTTTTTTACGAGTTGTAATTTTTCACGGCAGTGTTTTGTGTTTTTTTGCTTTGCACTTCTTAGTAAATGACCGAGATTCATATCTAAACAGGCGTAATTTGACCGATGGTGTATTCATTCGTAATTTTTTACCTGAACTAGCAAAAAATTACGAATGCCCTCATCACTGCCGTGATTAGTGTTTAGTAAATGACCGAGATTAACCGAGATGACACTTTGAAGAAAAAACGGCATCTCGGTCAAAATCGGGAGCTTAGTAAATATACCCCTTACTCGGCATCTGCGATCAGTTCAGTGCTTGTCGTTCCTGGTTTGACGTCACAAACACACCCAGCGTTCGCCCAGACACTCCTCCGTTTCTTCAGCCACTCCCGCGTTTTTCCCAGAAACTGTAGCGTTTTTTCGCACACACCCATAAAACGGCCAGTTTCCGCCCAGAAACACCCACTTCCTGTCAATCACACTACGATCGCCTGAACGAAGAAAAAGCCGTGAGTAAAATACCTAACTGCATAGCAAATTTACTTGGCGCAGTCGCAGTGCGAACATTGCGCATGCGCACTAAGCGGAAAATCGCTGCGATGCGAAAAAATTTAACGAGCGAACAACTCGGAATGACCACCCATGTGCACTGCAGGTGTGGCAGATATAACATGTGCAGAGAGAGTTATGCCCCCTACACATTAGGCGACCCGCCGCCGAGCTGCGTGATGGCCGATACGGCAGACGGGTGACCCGGCAGGGGGGGGGGGAGTTACGGTGGGAGTGGAGTTTCATTACTCCCCCCATCACCCAGCATCATAGCAGTGCATGCTAATATGGACGAGATTGTCCATATTGGCTTGCATGCATAAGTGGCCCGGCACCAATGATGAACGAGCACGGGGCTGCGCATCGTTCATCATTGGTGCCTACACACTGAATGGTATGAACGAGTTCTTGTTCATTAATGATCGAAAATGTTCATATTGTTCAGTGTTATCGCTTAATGTGTAGGGCCTGACAATGCTAAATTCCTTTGTCGTATAAACAACCCTTTATGAAGCTAAGAACACTGTACGCTGTTTACTTAAGAAGTACCGTAATGGTACGCTATCTGCGTAGCGATCGCTCAGCCGTAGGCGAGACGCTCAAGCGTCACGTTCGCTCACGGCCCAGTGATCACAGGACACGTTATTGGTTATGTCTAGGGGAATGATTCGCTGTAGCGTAGCATACGCTCGAGACCACGAGGAGGTCACCAGCGATGCAGACGCTTACAACACTATACCTTTATGTTAAAACCTTATACCAATGAAATACACTGAATACCTTAATGTGAGTACAGGGTGTAAGTGCAACCTTGTGTAACCTGACTATCTACAAAGCTGCTTGAGCGTCACCGACGCTCAAGTGAACACTTATCACTATAGAAAATACACAGATACTGGTTTAGGTTCCAAGGCCTATTAACTGTATTATGTCTAATATACTTGTAAAAGGGGATAACAGTACATATGATACACTACAATATAACAGAGACTTCCTAACCACAGATCTAAACAATAAATACAAAAAGACAATACTATACTAACCTGAATGCTATACAATACAATGCTATAATACTATGAGAGATATAAGAGTAAAGAAGAGAGAGAGAGATGGAGAGAGAGAGAGAGAGGAATTGGCTCACAGAAAGACAATGATTACGGAGAGAAACTTACGCACAAAGGGTAACGATCGCAAGCGCCTCTGGACAGCCAGCTTCCCGATTATCAGCAATGATAACAGTTTGAAGAGAAGTAAAGGCTGGATGTCACAGGCCCGTCTTTTATGCTACTCACACAATGCAATCTATTGGTCCCTACAGTCTCACTGTCCATTGGACGCAGGAACTCGGCTTCGCATTATAACAAAGGTCACAAGTTGATTCATATCAGTGGCCCTGGTTATGCAAAACAATGGGTGATAACTAACACATTCCTGTCTTCTGGAGGGGGTATTGTTTGGCGAATACAAAACAGAATCCTGTCTGGGTTCTGTTCTATATTCATGATGTCCACTTTCAGTTGAGACAATGACATCTCAGCCCTCATTCTCCTGTATACAAATCCAGCCCCATTTGTAAACACAGGTGTTGACCCTCCTCATTGAGTCTCAAAAGCTCAGTGTAATTAAAGACTATTGTACTCCGTCTGCGGGAAAGATACTGATTTGGAGTACAATTGATCTTCAATTACTATTCCTGTGTTTACCTTATGCATGTGTAGATATGAGGCCCTCTTAACATGCAAACTATTGTTTGGGGGATCTCTGAGGTCAAAGAGACATTTGAGACCTACTGATGCCTGTCTCCAACTGTTCAGATGCATGACTAAGTAAGGACAAATAATAATAAATAAATGGACATAACTTCTTATGTCCATAACTATTCGCACGAGCAATTAATCTGCTCCAAACCAACACCGGAATATTGCTATTTAAATACTCTTCCGATAGGTACCAAACACCACTGTCTGACTCCTGTTAGACCCTTCGCACAATACAAAGAGGGATTCCTCCGTTCAGGGACATTCTATATTAACCAAACTTTCAGAATCTATCAAAGGGACCATAATCTATAAACTACATTAATTGTGAAAATATGTAACGAATGAGTCGCACGCTACGACTACGTAAACTCTACCGTAAATACGCATACCGCGCCTGTGAGTGCACGCTATTGCGGGTATGCGCCTCCACGGGAGAGCGCACGCACGCGCAGCGCGGACCAGTGTGCGGTGCAAATATGGCAACGTGCATAGAGACATTTTTCTGACTTCGACAGTCCACCCTTTGGCAGTCAATAATAACTGCCACAAAACATTTAAGGAGAAAAATGTAAGTCAGGGGTTAATTGATTTCCATGGTGGGGTAAGGAAGAAGAGAGGAGTAGGTGTGAAAAGGGTATGACCTAGTGAGAAAGTAGAAGCATGTGTGTATGAGTCCATGTTTGGGGGGTCATGTATCATCGTGCCGTACGTGTGGTAAATCAAGCTTCGAGGTATTGCGAAGTATACATTTGAATTCCTTCTTATCCCGTACTAAGGGTCTGTGGATGGGCTGTCAAACTCTACCGAGCTCATTTCGGCTGAGGTTGTAACAAAATGGGGATGCACATTTTAATTGATGATACATGAATGGGGGAGGTATGTGGTTGCTGATATCTGTGCCTGTATTCCCTATCGTCTATGTGTGTTATTACCTGAGGGTTGTAGAGATGAAGATAAAGAACACTTATGGAGAATGCAATGATATTCTATGTCAGGGAAATGTACATCTGTCGTTGAGGTTGTGTTCGGTATCTGTTGAGAGTCGTCTTCTTTGCGCTGTATTGCTCCTTAGGCATGAGCAAATAGCTTTGTCTGAGCCATCAGATTTACAAAAAAATGTTGGGCTAGCGTGAGTTTAAAAGTACTAGGGAAACTGGGGATCCATGGCAAAGTTCATCAAGTGTCCATTTCTCAAGTGGTCAAAAGCTGCATCTTTGGTCTTGTCTGTTGTCTTGTCTGTATACCGTCTCGTCAACTTCCTCGTCCAAGGGGTCTTTGTATCTTGGAGAAAAGCAGAAAAACAGGTGAAAGAAACGGACCGCATAATCGCATTTTTCATCACATTCTGGTTTCTATCATTGGGTCATAAATCAAATCCAGGTTAATTACAGTTTCCTCACTCCTCAAGCTCATCACTTTTGTACTTTGTTTGCACCTCATTAAAGCCTGCCCGCATCTAAATATCAATCCAATCGATATAATGACACCCAAGATACATAGTAGAAACTTTCCAACATCCATTATGACTCCTTGAGCCCAGTCTCCCAAACCGGAGAACCAATTTCGCGGGTTCAACCATGACACCCAACCAGTCAGCTCATTACCTACAGCAGCAAGGGTGAGATTGTGTTTTCGACGAAATTCCCACTTTAATTGCAGAATATCATCCATCTTTTGGTCTATGACCTCTACCGGATCCTCGGTGCTATTTGTGATATACGTGCAACACTTTATGCCGTACTGTGTTGCCAATGTAACACAATATCCGCCTGTTACTGCTGTAAGGTAATTAAGAACCATCCTATGCTGAACTAGTTCTGTTTTGTAAGCTTGAAGTTCTCTTCCAGTGTATCTAAACGTGTCATCATACATTTCAGTGATATTATCTAACAAATTGGCGAGTGCGGAAATGTATTTATAATTCATCACTCCTCGAGCGGTACGAGTGAAATCTAACGCTACCAGAACCTGAATCCCGGTGGATTCATGGATAAGATCAGAGGCCGGATGCTCTAACCTTTCTGACAGTTGTCTTTTAACCCGGTGCTCGTAGTGAGTGTGAGTATAAGGAGCTTGGGCACCACGGTGTATGTCCTTCATTTTGTCATGTGTAACAGTCATCACTTCAGGCAATACTTTTCCAATATAACACAATCCTTCAGAGTTTGGGGCTAGCCACTTGTACGCCTTTCTCCCGCATATGAAATATGCGTCATCGGGGAGAACATAAGGGACGGAGAAGGACATGACCATGTTACAAACCTTCCAGGTGAAATCTCCTGACCCTAATTCTTCCATCTGCCTAATGCACGTATCAGTTTGTATGACATGTGCACAGTATCCTGGTGATACCTCTCCAACTCTAGTAATCCTATTTCCTAAGGTATATCGATACCGAAAAGATTTTCCTCTACTGGCTATGTGGCGTACCAGCTCTGTATCTGTAGGCATTCTATCTGCTCTGTGTGAAAAGGTCATGGTAAGGTTGCTCCATGACACTTCCCAATTTCCCGGTTTTCTGGGATTGGAGATGTTAAAACATATGAGGGACCTATCCACATGGTATTGGTGGAGCTTCAAACTAGGAGGGCTGGAGATATTAAACCTCCGGTCCACCGGTCTCCCACCACTTAGCTCAAGTACCTCCCCTAACGTTAAAGGAAATGGTACTAGCCCTGATTTGCTGTGTCCCTGAGGTACTTGAGAGCATACCCAACAATCGGTCTTATTTAACACATTACCCACTAAGGAGTGATAGTCACTCAATGGATGCCGGTCCATATGGATATTAAAACTGGATTGGCATTTCTTTGTTACAGAGCCTACAGATACAACTTTCTTTTTGAACTAACATTCCTTCACAGTTGTTTACAAATAACATGGTTGTTAGATCGTGCCCGGTACTCGCCTTTGCTTGGTGATTGGGTTGCTATTGGAAATTTACACCTCCGTCTCAGTCATCAGGACCTTTCTGGATCCTTTCTCGACCTCACTGGTACTCTCACCGAAACAGACTGCTCTGGTCAACATCATGGTTAACGGGAAAATCCATGTCACAGTCTCTTGGGGCAAGTCCATCTTACAGGAGGAGAAAAGAAGAAATTTGTAAAGGGGGTATAAGAAAATCAGTTTGAGGGGGAGAGAACTCGTTACGATAATAAGTTCTCTCGTTTTGTTGTTCTTTTTGTTCTGCTGTCCTCTCAAAAGGTGCTGTCTCTTCAGTCTTCCGAATGAACCTTCTGGTGATGTAATCTTTCTTCCTAACTAGCGATCTTTCTGTGTGGAGCAAAAATCTGGCATTACCATTGGTTAACACTTAGGGGTGACATACCATCTTTAAATCATGGAAACATGAGTGAGGAGAGAGAGAAAATAAAAAACAAAAGA
The DNA here is from genome assembly GCF_028390025.1 of Pseudophryne corroboree. Lineage (NCBI taxonomy): Eukaryota > Metazoa > Chordata > Amphibia > Anura > Myobatrachidae > Pseudophryne > Pseudophryne corroboree. The sequence goes on from NC_086447.1 coordinate 75,386,821, forward strand.
GATAGAGAACAATTCATGTGCATATATACATTACATAACCCGACAATAACCACCAATAAGAGAAGAGAAACAAAGCATTTTTAAACGTTGTCAACATTAAGAAAACATTGTCAGACTATTAGGCTGTCGTATCTACGTGTCTAATGGTTTCCTTGCGCAGTCCCTCCCCACCAGCACTTGCATTATTCCACTGTCTGTATCTGGCCAGAATACATTGTGGTGGATAGGTCATGCTGGGGTTTGGTAGACTTCTGCAAGGACCAAGCGAATATGCAATGTTTGAATTCTTACCAATAATCGTCAGAGATGGGGATAGAGAGAGAAAGAAAAAACATTTTTCACAAATACATTTACAACGTTTAACCTGGTCATTCCTGTGTCTTCAGTGAATGACCTCCCAATTTATTAACCGTTACCTCAGGCTTACCATCAGTCCTAATGATCACCTTTCCTGACTATATATTATGGGTGTGGCCCAAAATCCTTCCTATATGATCCCTGATTATAATTTGGTGTGTCATAACTTTTGCTCATTTTCATGTCTAGGGGGTCTGATTTTATGTGGGCTGTTGCAGTTACTGGCATAATGCCCTTCTCTTTTGCACAGATCACAAATCCTTAAGTTCCTCCATGTGCCAATGGCCTGGGGTTTTGGTTGATTTGATGCCTCCTCAAACGCTCGGATGTTCATCATCATCAATCGTTTCCCCTGTACTTCCCTGATTCTTTGGTTTTTATGATTATGGTGTTGTTTTTCTCTTGACCTACAATCTCTTGCAATGTGTCCCTTTTTATGACAACTGTAACAGACTTTCATATCTGGATTTCTCGCAGGGGTGTGTGGCTTTTGTTGGGGTGGTCTTGTGGTTTGGGCCTGAATATTTGCTGCCATTAACTTATCTCTTAGTGACTCTCTGTATCTGGTGATATTCTGATCATGATTAATGACGGCCTCTCTTAGTGCGGCCACCGAGATCTCTCTCCAGTTTGGGTTGGTGGTCTGTACCCTTGTTTTTAATTCATCCTTTAAACCATTCATTAATACCTTAACCGCTATTCCTTTATGTTGTGCATTTGTCTTGATGTCTGCGATCCCAGTGTTCCTAGCCATTATTTGCAGTGCTCGATTGAAATAATTAGAAACATTTTCCTTTTCGTTTTGCCTTATGGAGAAAATTTCACTCCACTTGACAGTGGTTGGGAAATATATTCCTAACTGTCGGTTAATCTGCCTAATACATTCCTGATTGTGTTCCTCCATACAGGGTACCTCCATGTTTAATTTACAATCAGCAATGAATTTTTCAGGGTCAACCCTGGAGGGCAAACATGCCCTCAGCACTGTCCGCCACTCTTTGTTGGTGGGTTCTGTGGCGTTTCCTAGTTCTTTAATAAACCTTTGGCATTTGGCTAGATTTTTCCCAGGATCAGGAAATTCGGACATAATTGATCTCAATTCGGTCCGGGACAAGAGACAGCGCATTGCACTGTCCTTGACGGGAATGATTCCCTGATCGTCAGTCTTCCCATTGGGGACTGAGATCACCCTGGCCAGATCGAGCTCAGTTACATCATCTTGTGTTGGTCTTACAATATGGGGTACCTCTGTTTGTGCGTGATATGAAACATTGTACGTACCTGTGGACACGACCTCACCTGACCCTCCGTTAGGGGGTTCGATTATTGCCTTTACCAATTTGGTCGTGTCCACCTGGATGGCTTTTGTGATGGTTGCTGGAAGAGGTGCTGACATCGTTCTGGGCTCACTGTCTTGTTTGTATTCCTGAGGGAGGTTTGACATGGGGGGCAACTTGCACAGGTTAATAGTTGTACATTCAACAGTATTACAATAATCATAGTTACATTTATTACACTTATTCTTATAATCTATATTACAGTTGCTAAGAGCGTTTTTATTGTTCCACTTTTGTGCTTTTCTCTCCGCAATCAACTCCTCTCCTGCTGCCATGTCTCTCCCCTCAAGATAAGAGTCAGAAAAGTCAATAGACTCTTTTTGTAATTCACTTTCCTGTTGCCATAACTGTAAATATTCATAATGTTTATTTTGTCTCTTCGTTGGTTCAACGAGACTTATCCTCCTCCTTAAATTTTGTAACACTACTGGACTGAAGCTACCTATTCTTGGGAATTTGTCCCTGTCTTGTACAGTCATTCTCTCCCATTCATCACATAAAACTTCAGCGTGATTTCCATATTTCTTACACATCACATATCGTGCCGACCCGATGGATCGGTTCTCTGAATCAACCCGAACCGAGGTTGATCGCCCCCTACCTGAACAAATGGCCCCCATAATCTGCAGGCGTTGCCTATTCCTCCTTGAATATCAAGGCTTTCAGCGAACCCTTACAAACAAACCAAGATGTCCTTGGGCAGGCCGGCGGTGGTGGTTTATCAAGTACCCCACTTACTTCTCGCCCACGTTGGCCTGTGCTGCAATCACTGTAGCCAGAGCTGCTGTACCCAACCTAGGGCCCCTGTGAACCTTTATTTACTGGGGCGCTTTCCCCAGCAAGTATCGGTTGTTGGATAGTTCCTGAGTGACCAGCGAACTTCCCTTCCCAAAAAATAAAAAATTACACAAATCACGTCAGAATGTACAAATAGCGTTTGTGACCACTTTACTCTGATGGTATTAGGTCAGATTACTAACTACTGCACACAATTACGTGCGGTCCAATCGTTCAGTACACGAGCACTACTTGTCATGTACTGAAAGATCAATGGAATCGATGTTTCCGGCCGCGATTCCTTCAGCGAGAGCTTGTATGGCCTATATGGGTTCTGCACCAACACCCCAGGCGTTGTGCCACTGGACTTTTATAGCGGACCTCTTTGTCTATTTTACCTGTTACCTTATGACCTCCTGGTCTGTTACCTTATGACCTCCTGGTCTTGTTACCTTATGACCTCCTGGTCTTGTTACCTTATGACCTCCTGGTCTTGTTACCTTATGACCTCCTGGTCTTGTTACCTTATGGTCCGCTATACTCTAATGCTCAAATATTATTTAACCAGAGATGCCTCCCTAGCCACCGTATATGTCACTTACACGTGTGTCCCTCGACGAGTACTCGGCTTTTCCTTTTGGTTCCACCTTTTAAATTGTATAAACACACTCACTCAACACATGTACACTTTGTTTCTATGTCTATTTCTGCGCAGAAATTGTCTTCAGGCCAAGAGTGTTACCAATTAGGAGCAGGATCTGTTAAACTAAATTTCAGATTTTCTAAAAATAGATTTGCGTTATTTACCGCGTCGCGTTATCTACCGCTGTGCGTTAATTATCGCCTTTGCGTTACTTCACTTTATCACAACTTGAGCTACGTGGGCGTAACCGGACGCTACGTTGCGTAATGAACGCTGCGTGCGTCTGCCTTTTGGATTGCGTACGCTAGTCTTTGTTAGCGACACGTGTACGCAATGCAAAGGATCCACCGTAACACAATATATTTATTTATCAATGTAGGTGATCCCTGATCATCTACCGCAATCCACACTGACTGCCTTGTATCTTCAGACAAACCGTGTGTTGTTCTATACTTTAACTATTACCTCTACTATTAAATAACAGCAAATCTCCTTTTAGCACTTTCTATCAACTATAAAATTTGGCAAACAGGAATAGTGATATACGAAAAATGAAATACACAAGTGAAAAGAAATGCAGGTATGTATGCGTACGCAAGACAAAAGAAAAATAAACAGTTTTAAAAAGACACAAGCGTTTTGTTCTTACTTCCGGTTACCGGGTTCCTTCAGCACTCTTTATCTAAGCGAAGCAGACGCTTATCCCGCCAGCACTGTGAGACAATCTCCCACCCTTTGCTGGGGGATAATGTCTGCTGATCTACCTAGTGCAGATGTGAGAAGTATAGGACGAGCCCCCAATTGACAATGCTAAATTCCTTTGTCGTATAAACAACCCTTTATGAAGCTAAGAACACTGTACGCTGTTTACTTAAGAAGTACCGTAATGGTACGCTATCTGCGTAGCGATCGCTCAGCCGTAGGCGAGACGCTCAAGCGTCACGTTCGCTCACGGCCCAGTGATCACAGGACACGTTATTGGTTATGTCTAGGGGAATGATTCGCTGTAGCGTAGCATACGCTCGAGACCACGAGGAGGTCACCAGCGATGCAGACGCTTACAACACTATACCTTTATGTTAAAACCTTATACCAATGAAATACACTGAATACCTTAATGTGAGTACAGGGTGTAAGTGCAACCTTGTGTAACCTGACTATCTACAAAGCTGCTTGAGCGTCACCGACGCTCAAGTGAACACTTATCACTATAGAAAATACACAGATACTGGTTTAGGTTCCAAGGCCTATTAACTGTATTATGTCTAATATACTTGTAAAAGGGGATAACAGTACATATGATACACTACAATATAACAGAGACTTCCTAACCACAGATCTAAACAATAAATACAAAAAGACAATACTATACTAACCTGAATGCTATACAATACAATGCTATAATACTATGAGAGATATAAGAGTAAAGAAGAGAGAGAGAGATGGAGAGAGAGAGAGAGGAATTGGCTCACAGAAAGACAATGATTACGGAGAGAAACTTACGCACAAAGGGTAACGATCGCAAGCGCCTCTGGACAGCCAGCTTCCCGATTATCAGCAATGATAACAGTTTGAAGAGAAGTAAAGGCTGGATGTCACAGGCCCGTCTTTTATGCTACTCACACAATGCAATCTATTGGTCCCTACAGTCTCACTGTCCATTGGACGCAGGAACTCGGCTTCGCATTATAACAAAGGTCACAAGTTGATTCATATCAGTGGCCCTGGTTATGCAAAACAATGGGTGATAACTAACACATTCCTGTCTTCTGGAGGGGGTATTGTTTGGCGAATACAAAACAGAATCCTGTCTGGGTTCTGTTCTATATTCATGATGTCCACTTTCAGTTGAGACAATGACATCTCAGCCCTCATTCTCCTGTATACAAATCCAGCCCCATTTGTAAACACAGGTGTTGACCCTCCTCATTGAGTCTCAAAAGCTCAGTGTAATTAAAGACTATTGTACTCCGTCTGCGGGAAAGATACTGATTTGGAGTACAATTGATCTTCAATTACTATTCCTGTGTTTACCTTATGCATGTGTAGATATGAGGCCCTCTTAACATGCAAACTATTGTTTGGGGGATCTCTGAGGTCAAAGAGACATTTGAGACCTACTGATGCCTGTCTCCAACTGTTCAGATGCATGACTAAGTAAGGACAAATAATAATAAATAAATGGACATAACTTCTTATGTCCATAACTATTCGCACGAGCAATTAATCTGCTCCAAACCAACACCGGAATATTGCTATTTAAATACTCTTCCGATAGGTACCAAACACCACTGTCTGACTCCTGTTAGACCCTTCGCACAATACAAAGAGGGATTCCTCCGTTCAGGGACATTCTATATTAACCAAACTTTCAGAATCTATCAAAGGGACCATAATCTATAAACTACATTAATTGTGAAAATATGTAACGAATGAGTCGCACGCTACGACTACGTAAACTCTACCGTAAATACGCATACCGCGCCTGTGAGTGCACGCTATTGCGGGTATGCGCCTCCACGGGAGAGCGCACGCACGCGCAGCGCGGACCAGTGTGCGGTGCAAATATGGCAACGTGCATAGAGACATTTTTCTGACTTCGACAGGCCCATTAGATTTGGGTGGGTTATATTGTTTCTGTGCAGGGTAACTACTGGCTGCTTTATTTATACACTGCAATTTAGATTTCAGTTTGAACTCACCACACCCAAATCTAACTCTCTCTGCACATGTTACATCTGCCTCCCCTGCAGTGCAGCATGATTTTGCCCATTACCAATACAAGCATACAAGTGCATCCCCCAATAAAGTGCCGCCCCTAGGCACGTGCCTCATTGAAGTGGGGTACAGCACACACCACAATTTCTATTTTTTTTACCATCTTCAGTGTCGCACAATACAGTACATGTATGAGTATGAAACAGAGGAGTAACAAGGGTAGGGCGAGTGGGGCACGTGCCCTGGGCACATTGGCAGGCTCAGGAGAGGGGGGCGCCGCCAGCGGCCAGGGCATCATGCCCCACTCGCCCAAAGCCGGCCCTAGACATAGGCAAACTAGGCAATTGCCTAGGGCATCTGGTAAGCCTAGGGGCACAAGCAGCTTCTGCTAATTAAAATGATATGCGGCATGCCTATATTCTGTGTGTAGCATTTCGTATGCAGATACAGCCACAATCGCACACAGTATATAGGTATTGCGCATATCATTTTAATCAGCAGAAGCTGCTTGTGCATCATAGTCACATAGCAATGCAAATAAGATGCATTTTCATAAAAAAATAGGCACCCGACATTAGCAGAGCTGCCAGTTGACTCACGCCAGGAACTATATGTGTCATTATGTGTATAAGGGCATTAATAATGTGTAACATATGTGTAAGGGGCACTATGTGTGTCATTATGTGTATAAGGGCACTAATAATGTGCGGCATATGTGTACGGGACATTATGTGTGTCATTGTGTGTATAAGGGCATTAACAATGTGCCGCATATGTGTAAGGGAAATTATGTGTATGAGGGCATTAATAAAGGTTGTCATAATGTGTAAGGCGCATTATGTTTATAAGGACATTAATAATGTGTGTCATATGTGTAAGGGGCATTACTGTGTGATTTTATGTGTATAAATGCATTACCAATGTGTGGCATTATGTGTATAAGGTGCTTTACTGTGTGGCGTAACGTATAGAAAGGGCACTACTGTGTGGTCTAATGTGAATAAAGACCAATATGGTGTGGTGCAATGTGAATAAGGAGCAATATGGTGTGGTGTAATGTGAATAAAGAGCAATATGGTGTGGTGTAATGTGAATAAGAAGCAATTCAGTAGGATGTTATGGGAATGAGTGGCACTACTGTGAGGAGTAATGTATATAAGGTAAAATGGTACTACTGTGTGATGTAATGTGAATAAGGGACACTATCGCATGATAAATTGTGAATACAGTTGTACTACTGTGAGGCATAATTTGAATTGAGGGTACTATTGTGTGGCCATGCCCCTTGCCAGCAAAAACACATACCTTTTTGGGCTGTGCGCCGAATGTGCACACTGTTCTTATTTAAATTACAGGGGGTAGGAAAACAAAAAAAGACTGCCTTAGGTGGGGGGTGATGGTGCTGGGAAAGGGGTGCAGGGTCAGAGGCGGAACTAGCGGTGGTGCTAGGGGGCTCCAGCCAAAATCTTGCCTAGGGCATCATATTGGTTAGGGCCGGCTCTGCACTCGCCCCTGTCATGCCAAAATGTGAGGGTAGGAGAGCGCAGCATCTCTCCCTCCCCTCACCGCCGCTGCCAGCACTAGCAGCGGCGGCGTTAGTCAATCAGAGCTTGCGGACCGGCTTTTGATTGGCTGCCGGTCCGTGAGCTCTGATTGGCTAGCGAATCGGCGCCAGACAGCCGCCGGAGACCTGGAGCGGTGAGGGGAAGGAGAGGCGCTGCGCTCTCCTCCCCTCACATAGATATAAAAAAGCAGTGAGTGACCCGGGGGGGCGGCACAGTGAGGCATGAATCTGGCACTGAGTGGGGCATGTGACTGGCACTGAGTGGGGCATGTAACTGGCACTGAGTGGGGCATGTATCTGGCACTGAGTGGGGCATGTATCTGGCACTGAGTGGGGCATGTATCTGGCACTGTGGGGCAATGTAACTGGCACTGTGGGGCAATGTAACTGGCACTGTGGGGCAATGTAACTGGCACTGTGGGGCATGTAATTGGCACTGTGGGGCATGTAACTGGCACTATGGGGCAATGTAATTGGCACTGTGGGCCATTTTCAGTGGCCACATCCCTTCTGGGGTGTGGCCACGCCCATTTTTTCCCGGCTCGCACATGCTTCTTTTGGTGTTTTTTTTTTTTTTTTTTTTTTTGGGGGGGGGGGGAATTTTCCATCTTGCCCTGGGCTCCAAAGACCCTAGCTATGCCTCTGGTAGGAAATAAAATATATTACTGTGATACCACTTTCACCCACAGCATCACACAATATGCGTGTGCATCAGAAATAGCAATTGAACACTGCGGTTGACCATCACCAACATTGTTGCACAATACGTGTATGAGTACAAAATAATAATATACCGACAGTGTGCCAGTACTTTTTCGTTTTTTTTTTGTGTTTTGGTTTTGGATTTGGTTCCACGGCCGTCTTTTGGATTCAGACGCGTTTTGGCAAAACCTCCCTGAATTTTTTTTGTCAGATTTGGATGTGTTTTGGATTCGGGTGTTTTTTTTTTCAAAAAAAACTTAAAAAAAGCTTATATCATAGAATTTTGGGGGTAATTTTCATCCTATAGTATTATTAACCTCAATAACCACAATTTCCACTAATTTCCAGTCTATTCTGAACACCTCACACCTCACAATACTATTTTTAGTCCTAAAATTTGCACCAAGGTCGTTGGATGACTAAGCAAAGTGACCCAAGACGGCAGCACAAACACCTGGCCCATCTAGGAGTGGCACTGCAGTGTCAGACAGGATGGCACTTGAAAAATTGGCCCCAAACAGCACGTGATGCAAAGAAAAGAGAAAAAGAGGTGCACCAAGGTCGCTGGACGGCTAAACTAAGCGACACAAACACCTCAATATCACAGGAATTATTCGTTCTTCTAATCAATGGTATTATTGGTTCAAATCACTGGAAGAAAATGACAAAATCACTGGAATTATTCATTCTAATCAATGGTATTATTGGTCCAAATCACTGGAAGAAAATGACAAAATCACTGGAATTATCACTGGAAGAAGACTGACATTTTTGGGATTATGGAGACATAATGTTTTTGAATATAAATCCTAAAGCAGGTGGTGTATTAGAGCAAAAGAGTGCAAGAGACCAGCCATGCAGTTTCTGAAATATTATGACAAAATGTTACTGTATTTCATAAGCACTCATTTCTAACTCTGCTAAGTACTGTTTGGTAGGGATCCGGTCTGAAGATCGACAGTATCTAGGTCGACAATGTTTAGGTCGACCACTATAGGTCAACAGTAACTAGGTCGACATGGATGTAAGGTCGACAGGGTTTCTAGGTCGACATGTGCTAGGTCGACATGTCTAAAGGTCGACATGAGTTTTTCACATTTTTTTCTTTTATTGAATTTTTTCATACTTAACGATCCACGTGGACTACAATTGGAACGGTAATCTGTGCCGAGCGAAGCGGTAGCGGAGCGAAGGCACCATGCCCGAAGCATGGCGAGCCATGCGAGGGGACGCAGTGCACTAATTTCGGATCCCGGTCACTCTACGAAGAAAACGACACCCAAAAAAAAAAAATTATTCCTCATGTCGACCTTTAGACCTGTCCACCTAGAAACCCTGTCGACATTCCATCCATGTCGACCTAGTGACTGTCGACCTAAACATTGTCGACCAAGATACTGTCGATTTGATGAACCACACCCGTTTGGTATACTGTATCTGGCTTCCATGAGGTAGTTGTCCATTATTTCAGCTTTCATTTACCTTTTTGAAAGCGGTAGAAGTATCGATTCTTTTTTTTTATTTTTATTTTCCCCTATTTTTAATTTTCTCCTGCATAGCCCAGTAAAATGTTGTAATGTTAAGTATTGACTTGTGCCTTCTAAGGGTCCACTTCCTCACCAAACCCAGCCAAATCTCATCCTGACTCCTAACCCTCTGTTGAACGTTCTCTATGTACCCCATCTGTGTCACCCATGTCTGTTTACCCCTCCACTTTAGATTGTAAGCTCTCACGAGCAGGGCCCTCTTCCCTCATGTGTTTATATACTGTTGGTCATCAAAATGCTGCACTGTAATACTATATATACTGCTCACAAAAATGGCGCACAGATATGGAATGGATACTTGCAGTGACACAGAGCTGCAAGATACAGCAATGGCCTACTGTACTGTACTACTATAATTATTATATACTGGTGGTCCCCAGTCCCCACAATGCAGCACACTGATCAGATATTTGCAGCACACGGAGCACAGATATGGAGCATTTTCAGGCAGAGAACATAGATATTTTCAGCACACTGAGCACAGATTATTTGCAGCACACTGAGCACAGATATTTGCAGCACACTGAGCACAGATTGCGGAGCTTTTCAGGGAGAGAACGCTGCCACGTCCTCTCCGTTCAATCTCCAATGCACAAGTGAAAATGGCGGCGACACGCGGCTCCTTATATAGAATATGAATCTCGCGAGAATCCAACAGTGGGATGATGATATTCGGGCGCGTTCTGGTTAACCGAGCAAGGCCGGAAGATCCAAAGCTGCCGCGGAACCGTGTAAAATAGGTGAAGTTCGGGGGGTACGGATCCTGAGGAACCAAACCCGCTCATCTCTAATTATATATATATAAATATATATATATGTATATATATATAAATATATATATATATATATTTATTTTATACGAGGTGGTGAATGCGTAGTGAACCTGGTCCTCTATGGAAGGTGTGTCGTGCTTCATCTTGAAGGAAACACAATCAGTGACCTCACTATCACCTTTCAGGATATGGAATCAATCATGTCATTTTTTTAGCTAAATACCAACACTAACCCTTTTCACCATACTACCACTTGTACCAACTTTCCGTATTTTACCCTCTCTCTGATAGATAACACTGGGGAGCAAAAACATATTTTATTATTTTACTGCCAAGGATTTAAGATCAGTTTGTGGGAGGGAGGCGGACGTGCAGCTCGGGAGCTCCTGCATCTTGACCTGCAAAAAGCCCTTTATATGAACCTTGTGGTCTCTTGTCTCCATCCTATATCCACCCCCACTGCCCTCCAGCCGGCTTGGGTCACCCTGGGGGAGCGCTGCGGAATCGGGGAGTGCTTTTCAGCGCTCCTGCGGGTTGCGGCCCTCTCCCCAGATTGAAGCCGGGGCCTGGGGTGAACACGGGACCCGGCCTGGACTCTGGGAGCCGCACCGGACTGGTCGCCGCACTTTGGGCTGCCCTACAACATTCCCGGGGACCAGTGCATAAGACCGCTGGTTTCTCACTTCTCTCTGGCTGCCCTTGTAAACACCCGGCAGCCCAGTGCGCCGATATCCGGTGCCCCGAGCGGCGGGGATCGCTAGAGTGCGGCCGCCATCTTGCCGCGGCTTCCCCTGGGGCCTGAGACGGACAGTTCAGAGTGCCTGTCCGCGGCTCTCGGCGCCGGCTGCTCTCTCCTTCACTGCAGCAGCTTCCAGCTGATGGCAGTGGCAAACGCAGGATTTGCATGGGGGGGTTTCCAGAACTGGGCGGAGCCAATCACGGGGGTGGGGACTGAGGTGACCCAGTATATGCTGGATCCGTA